>NC_066585.1:216174799-216501466 GCF_024323335.1 Lathyrus oleraceus
AAACAATCAAACACACAAGGGTGGCAAACATGGAGCCCGACAACCACTGGATGGAATTACGTCGGCATCCGAACCAAAACACTCTCAAAAGGGCAAACGTGGAGCCCGACTGCCAATCACTGGGCTTACGTCGGCATCCGAGCCAAACACACATAATCAGATAACAAGTAAACGCACGCAAAAAGAAAAAGGTTGCCCGGAGTGGTCTCGCACGACCACCTGCCTACATACCTCGTCTGGAACGAGGATCAGGGCGATGTAGTTCCCCTGAAAGGGACTAAATTGCTAACCAGAAACCGGGGAAAGATACACGACTAGGGAGCTGAGACTCGAGCCTAATGTTGTCATGCATCGTTAACCCTAAGTTCAGTTTTCTATCCTACTTGCATAAACAAGCCTATCCTAACCAGGAAAGAAGCTAGCACACAAGCATACAATCACATATCATACATCAAATGAGAACAGGCATCTCAAACAAGCATGTCAATCAGATATCCATATAGCACGCACTATAACCACACAAGGGGCTCAATCAATCAGGTTTGACTGCCTAAGCAAGTCGTATGTACAGGCTGTGTTTGCTCTTAACCTTGCCATTACGAGGCTAAGGTGAAGCAGATGATAGGATGAAGTGAGGATCAGACCTCACAGCTCTTATCCCTAACCAGGGAGAGCTGACAAATGAGCATGGGTCCAGAATAGGGGAACCCTTTTATACTCGATGACTCTGACTCAATGTGCACTGCACAAGATCTTGGGCTTTTGATCTCAATGCTACAACCATGTAATGGGAGCAAGGAGAAGACTCAACTGAATAGTGGGGGACAGGTTGCTTGCCCCTACCTTCCACCAATTGCCTTACTTGAAGGACTTTTCCTGCTTGGGCTTAAAAATAAACATACACAAGCATTGCCTCTTAAGGAGGACTTCAGTCAATTTGCCCGGCCCGGTAACAGCCGGGTCTCCAGACTACATGAAGTAAGAAGGTTATACCTCTATGCAAGTTGCTTATGCAAAGCAAAGCAAAGCAATAGTTCACAAGGAACTGAGCAACTAAAGTACCTGGAAACAGTCAAACTCAGTCAGTAATCAGACAGACAAAGCATAAACAATAAACAGTTAACCAGTCAAACTATACAAGCTATTGCACAACACAAGGCAAGCTCAAGGCTTAAGCCCAAGCTTCAACACCTACAAAACAATGTTATGTTAGTGTACAAACATCCACAACATCAATTAAAACCAACTTGTATCATTCTCCATGTACATTGCTTTTTTGATCCTGAAAAATCAAGCAAATATTAGCACCTAGACCACTAGGCCAAGCCTAGGGTCCCAAAGCAAGAAAAAAGTTAAAACAGCAAGTTATCCACCATCCAACATCAAATTAACATCAAACAAGAGCAAACATCCTTGGTCTCATGTTTATATCATCCATCAAGTTCAATTCATGCACAAAACAATCCATATTGGTTCAAATGAAGCACCAAATATACAAACAGAAGTACTGCATTCAAATCCATACCAAGACACATCCAAAAATTCTCAAATTAATTACACCTAAACAGAACCTAATCAAGGTCTACCATACCAAATTTGAGCTTAATTGGGCAAATAGAACCATGTCAATGAAAATCAACAAAAACAGACACAATTTCATGCTTCAATTCACACCATCAATGCATACATCCAATTCAAAAATTCATATCTCATTGAAAACAAAAAAGAAATGGATGAGACCAAAACAGGGAGGTCCTAACATGGGTCTAGTTCATGCATATCAAATTTCATGGCCATACAATACAATATGAAGATTTCCCAATCAATCTACCAACATGTCTCACATGAGCTTGCAATTTCAATCACCAGAAATGAAAAATCATGATCAATTAGAAAAGGCAGTGAAAAATTCTACAAAAATTCATACAACATCCTAACATATCAACAATTCACCATGCCAAATTTCATTCAATTCTAACATGCATAGGTTATCCAATTAAATTCAACAAGTTGACATCAAGAGGTGTGACACAAATTGTCACACCTAAGTTCCAGAATTTGCTGCTCTCTGACCAGGTATCAAAAATTCATGAAATTTACATATAAATAATCCTCAATGAGTCAAGAACCACCACAAAAATTTTCAGCCATTTATTTTATGATATGAGTATTTCATGATCAAATTGCCAAAATGTATCAAAATGTGACATACATTAGAAAAGCCTATGCCAAATAAAATATTTGCCAAGCACAACTTTGACCAATAGGTCAAAAAAATCCTACACAAGTCAACAAAGTCATAGAAAAAATCTCCATATTTTTAGGATTTTTCTACTATTTTTGGTGAATTATTTAAAGTGTTAAACATTTTTTAATAATTAAGTGAATTAATTTAAAAAAGGACAATGGCATTTCTGTAATTTTTTTTTGCGCGGCGGGAAACAACCTATTTGAATTTTCAAAATGTCAATTTGGATCTAACTCACAACAGTCATCGTTTTCAGCTAGCATTTTTCCAGAATTCACAGAATTGGACGAACATCGAATCTTAACGAAAATGAACATGCATGGTATCATTCGAACCGTCTCAACAAGAGGATTACAAATATCATACTATTATAACCTAAAAGTTCCTAAATCGAACAGATCGAAGCATTTAGGGTTTGAGTTCATAATTTCGAATCACGATATCTCACGCTACAGGTCACTATTCCTAAAACCACAAGCATCATCAGAACCTACATTTCATGCTCCTTCTAATGCATATAATTATTAAGCAAATGGTGATGATCGAATTTTGCTCAAACCTGGAAATGCAGTGTCGATAGAGCTGTTCTTCGCGCTTTTTTTCTTCAAACAGAAGTAGAAGTATGATGAGGAAGGTGATAGGTGTGTCCAGTTCCAATTGATGTTGATCCTAGAGCTCAAAATCCGATTTCACCATGGATGCTCTTGAAGATGCAGTCACGATTCGATGCCTTTCATGCTCCAAATACCACAAACAGTTCTAGAGGATGATGCAAGGAGTCCAAATCAAAAAGAATCACGAAAAATGGTTGAGAATTGATGATGAATTTTGGAATTGAAGGTGTTAGTGTTCTTGAGGGTTTTGAGAGAATGTGGAAGTTTCAGATCTGGTTCTTGGAGATTGTGAATTCTGTTATGATTAGATGATGATTATGAATATATACTTCAACTTAATCCACACTTAATCACCTTAATTAACCAAACCAAATGTAATTAGCATAATATGGTTTAACTTAAGCAAGGGCAAAATGGCCTTTTCACTCAAGCCCTGTGACAGCTCATTGACAGCTCATACATTCTCAATTGATATTTGGAGTGTGTTGGCTCAAATGAGATTTTCACTCTTGTGCATGAAGATGGTGCATGAAGTAATATGGACATGAACAGTACTGTATGAGAGCTCAAAATAGAGTTATGTATTGATACATAACACTTTTTAACAGTATGCATCGATACATAACTTGTTTGCATCGATACATGGCACTTTTTAACAGTGTGCATCGATACATAACTTGTTTGTATCAATACAAGGCACTTTTTAACAGTATGCATCGATACATAACTTGTTTGCATCGATACAAGGCACTTTTTAACAGTGTGCATCGACACATAACTCGTGTGCATCGATACATGGCCCTTTTTTGCCTTGCACGCATCGATACGAAATTCGTGTGCATCGATACATGGAAAATTTTGCCATGCACGCCCGGTGGTAATTTGACCATATCTCCTCAACCGTTCATCCGATTCTCACGATCTTGGACTTTTTGAAAATGGGAGAGAAAGATATACAACTTTCATGTTCAACAAAATTCCATTTGAAGCTTTTTTGATGGGGGAAAATTGGGTTGAAGTCGCTCCAAAAACTTGCCATCCTTTTGGAAACTTGAAACCATAGGTCATTTTTCCTTTTGGAAACCTTTGCTATGACCTCAAATCCTTCAATGTGAGTATTTGAAATGTCAAATGAGACTTGTTTGAACATGAATGGAGTATCTCTTGCCCCCTCCCTCCTCCAAATCCATCAATCCAGGCACAGTTGACCACAATTGACTTTTCTGACAGATAGATGAATTTGGCTACGCACTGATCAAATTGAGCCCCAAACTCCTGATGAAATGGCTCAACCATGAAACCCTAGCATCCATGAGCTCAATATAATCACATTATGATCCTCATATACATCATAGCCCCCATCTCCTGATTATGCCCTGATTGGCCCAATGCAGATGATTAAGGTTGACCAGTGGTCAAAACCCTAATCTCAAGAAATATGCTCCAACACTTGATGATGATGATGTATCATTGTAATCAAGATGAAGACCAACATCCTTGAGAATCATAAAACCCTAATTCACAGCCCAATCCTCAGATGGCCATGATCAGTCAATAAACCCTAGGCTTGCACTTGACTTCCTCATCTCCTGATCAAGACTTGGAAAGATGGCTTGCACAATGTAACCACATGATATGCAACATGAAATGCCTAATGTCCTAAAATGATATGTACAATGTTAATGCTAGTCCCAAGAGAGGAGGGCAAATTTTGAGGTGTTACACGCTTCTGCCGGGGATACGGTCTGGTGAGGTTAACACATGAATGCATATGTTTGAATTTTTCTATGGCGTAATGTTCCATATTGAATGGGAATGCTACGCAGTTTGAGGATGCAATGATTACTATATGCAAGATGCAAAAATGATGAAAAACTCCGGCTGGGGAGCCAAAACTGATCGGGTACTCCAACTCTGCGGGGAGACTCTGCAGGGAGAGCAACGACTTCTCACTCATGTTGGAGAATAGCACTGCTGCTGGGGGGAAGGTAAACTCCGCTGGGGATATCCTTCAGTCCACAGATAGGATAAATGTTGGAGATAAACTTATATGAACCTGCCTCACTCGGGGAGGAAATCGGCAAATACAGGCCTGCTGGGGATAGGCAATCCTTAGATCTGTTGGGGAATAGAAGGCACTATCCACAGACGTCTCCGCAGGGGAACACAGCTCTGATAGCTTCCAAACTTGCTTGGGGAAAATATCTGCTGAGGAAACGTCCTCACAGATGCCAATCTGAAAAACAGCACAACAAAATGCCCCCAGGGGATACATGGACAAGATACGCTCAAGTGTCCTCAACATTCAAAATGATTTTCAAATGTTTTGTCATTCTGCAAGCTATTGTTTAGCCTTCATGTTTTTATATGCAATGCTTATCAAAAATTCGGACATTTTGCAAACAAAACAGTAAAAATAAAAACCAAAGAGCTATTTATCTGAATAACGACTTTTATTGATTGAAAATGTGCCTGAAGAGGCAAATACATTGGGAAGCAATTCCTAGAAAGAGGTAATTGCGCATAAAAGGAAAAATCTATCCTAATGGCAATGTGAACACGACATCCACTATTTCCTAATTCTGTTATAACTCACAGATCATCAGTTTTCCTCCCAACACCTTGCTTTCTGAGAAGAATGACTGGACGGATCACATCTTTCGAGATGGCAGACGATAAAGCTTGATGAAGTACAGACAACTCAGACTGTAGTCTTCGCTTTAATCCCTCTTTTGCCTGGATCGCCCTTTCGGGTTTTCAATCCACCGGGATACCCATTTTTGCCTAAGCCGCCCTTGCGGGTTTTCGACTTACCGGGTGTACAAATTCTTTTCATTTTTATCCCTAATTTTTGCCCGAACCTTTTCTTTCTGTTTTTGGTTCGCCGGGATGCCCTTTTTTGCCTGGACTCTTTTTTCTTTTTGTCCAGCGGGTCAATTTATGCGAAGTATTTTTTGACTACATCTGAGTTAACAGGAGACGGAAAATCTTCACCATCCATAGTTGTAAGCATCAAGGCTCCACCGGAGAATACCTTTTTCACAACATAGGGACCTTCATAATTAGGAGTCCACTTGCCCCTGTTATCTGCACCGGGAGGGAGGATCCTCTTCAAAACTAGATCACCTATCTGATAGCTTCGAGGACGCACTTTCTGATCAAAGGCTCGCTTCATCCTTCGCTGATACAACTGTCCATGGCATACAGCTGCTAGCCGTCTCTCCTCGATAAGGCTCAACTCGTTAAACCTTGTTCGAATCCACTCGGCTTCGTCCAGCTTGACATCCAATAAAACTCTCAGAGAAGGGATCTCCACTTCAACAGGTAGGACAGCTTCCATACCATACACAAGGGAGTAAGGGGTTGCCCCGGTCGACGTACGTACTGAGGTACGGTACCCATGCAAAGCGAAAGGCAGCATCTCATGCCAATCCTTGTACGTAACGATCATCTTCTGCACAATCTTCTTGATATTCTTGTTCGCCGCTTCTACAACACCATTCATCTTCGGTCTGTAAGGAGAAGAATTGTGATGTTCAATCTTGAAATCTTTACAAAGCTCTTTCATCATCTTGTTATTGAGATTCGAACCATTGTCAGTGATGATTCTCTCAGGAACTCCATAACGACATATGATTTCTTTCTTGATGAACCGAGTAACCACTTGTTTGGTAACGTTAGCATAGGAAGCTGCTTCCACCCATTTGGTGAAATAGTCAATCGCAACCAAGATGAAGCGATGTCCATTCGAAGCAGTAGGCTCAATCTTCCTAATCATATCAATGCCCCACATGGCAAACGGCCAAGGCGAATTCATGACATTCAGAGGGCTTGGTGGTACATGCACCTTATCAGCATAAATTTGACACTTATGGCACTTCCGAGCATACTTGAAACAATCGGATTCCATAGTCATCCAGTAATAACCCGCTCTCAACAATTTCTTAGCCATTGCATGTCCGCCGGCATGAGTACCAAAGGAACCTTCATGAACTTCCTGCATTAACATGTCCGCCTCGGGTCTGTCCACGCATCTGAGCAAGACCATGTCAAAGTTTCTCTTATACAACACATCATCCTGATTCAAATAGAAGCTTCCAGCTAGCCTTCTCAAGGTTTTCTTGTCATTCTTCGACGCACCTTCAGGATACTCCTGAGTCTTGAGGAAGTTCTTAATGTCATAATACCACGGCTTCTCATCAATCACAACAGACTCGGCTGCAAACACATACGCAGGCCTCTCGAGTCGATTCACCGCAACATGTGGCACATGATTCCACCAATGAACTTTGATCATAGACGACAAAGTAGCCAAGGCATCAGCCATTTGATTCTCATCCCGGGGGACATGGTACAACTTCACCTTCTTGAAGAACGTCAGTATTCTTCTGGTGTAATCTCTATACGGAATCAGATGCGGCTGATTCGTATTCCAATATCCATTGACTTGATTGATCACTAGAGCGGAATCTCCATATATATCAAGAGTTTTGATCCTCAGATCAATGGCTTCTTCTATCCCCATGATACAAGCCTCATACTCAGCTTCGTTGTTGGTGACGTCAAACGTCAATCTGGCAGAAAAAGGTATATGAGCACCTTTAGGATTGATCAATACTGCCCCAACACCGTTACCGTTCATATTCACAGCCCCATCAAACATCAGTGTCCATTTGTCATCCGGATCCGGTCCCTCCTCGACAAGAGGCTCTTCACAATCTTTCATCTTCAGATACATGATGTCTTCCTCAGGGAATTCAAACATCATAGGCTGATAATCTTCAATCGGTTGCTCGGCGAGGTAGTCTGACAGAATACTACCTTTGATGGCCTTTTGTGACGTGTACTGAATATCATATTCTGTTAGAATCATCTGCCAACGAGCAACGCGTCCGGTGAGAGCTGGTTTCTCAAAGATGTACTTCACTGGATCCATCTTAGAAATCAATAAGGTAGTATGGTTCAACATATACTGCCTTAGTCGGCGAGCAGCCCAGGCCAAAGCACAGCAAGTTTTCTCGAGCAGTGAATATCTTGTTTCACAGTCGGTAAACTTTTTGCTAAGGTAGTATATGGCATGCTCTTTTCGACCAGACTCGTCATGCTGTCCCAATACACACCCCATCGAGTTCTCAGTCACTGACAGGTACATTATCAGAGGTCTCCCCGGAACTGGAGGTATAAGGATTGGAGGTTTCTGTAAATACTCTTTAATCTTGTCAAAAGCTTTCTGACAATCATCATTCCACTTGATCGCTTGATTCTTTCTGAGCAGTTTGAAAATTGGTTCACACGTGGCAGTTAGGTGAGATATAAACCTTGCAATGTAGTTCAATCTCCCTAAAAACCCACGGACTTGCTTCTCCGTTTTCGGTTCAGGCATCTCTTGAATAGCTTTGACTTTCGCTGGATCAACCTCAATCCCTTTCTCACTGACAATGAAGCCTAAAAGCTTCCCTGATCTCACCCCAAACGTACACTTGTTCGAATTCAACCTCAGCTTGAATTTTCTCAACCGGTCAAACAGCTTCTGCAAATTAACCAGGTGCTCCTCTTCTGTCTGCGACTTCGCAATCATATCATCTACGTACACTTCAATTTCTTTGTGCATCATGTCATGAAAGAGAGTCGTCATTGCCCTCTGATAGGTAGCACCGGCATTCTTTAGCCCAAATGGCATCACCTTATAGCAGAACGTGCCCCAAGGTGTAATGAATGTTGTCTTTTCCATGTCCTCTGGCGCCATCTTGATCTGATTATATCCGGAGAAACCATCCATGAAAGAAAATACCGAGGATTGAGCCGTATTATCAACCAATACATCAATGTGAGGTAATGGGAAATCATCTTTCGGACTCGCTCTATTCAAATCCCGGTAATCGACACACATTCTGACTTTGCCATCCTTCTTCGGCACAGGAACGATGTTGGCCACCCATGGGGGATAACTTGTAACAGCCAAAAAACCCGCATCCCACTGCTTCTGAACCTCTTCCTTGACCTTAGTTGCCATATCAGGACTCGTTCTACGAAGCTTCTGCTTGACCGAAGGACATCCTTCTCTAAGAGGTAATCGGTGCACCACAATGTCTGTATCCAAACCAGGCATATCTTGATATGACCAGGCAAATATCTCCACATATTCTCTCAGCATCTCAATCAGCCTCCTCTTGACAGAGTCCTCTAAAGCAGCCCCAATCTTGATTTCTCTTTTGGCGTCCTCAGTACCCAAATTAACAACCTCCAACTCCTCCTGATGAGGTTGGATGACCCTTTCCTCCTGTTTCAGCAATCTGACCAATTCTGCAGGGAGTTCACAGTCTTCCTCACTCTCCTCTTCAGCTTGGTAGATGGGATTGTCGAAATCATACTGAGCCATAACAGAACTGTTCATAGTGAATGCCATAAGATCGCTTCTGCATGTTTAATGCTTTGTTTTAGAAAAAGAGTTCAATAAAGTCACAAAAAACAAAAACATTGCCATTTTTATTGTTTTTGAAAAAAGATGAAAACAAAAAATAGAAAGACAGGGATCACAAAGTTTGATTGCAAAAAATGTCCTTCATTAATGATAATCATTTAAAACATGATGAGGCCCTACAATGAATCACTACGCCTTGGGCGGATCGTAGGATTTTCATGCAAAATGATAAAACAACAGAAAATTACTCTGTCAGAAGAGTAACTTGAACCACTTCTTCAGCCGTCCAGTTGTTGATAGACCCCCCTGGTGCACACGGGCGAACCCAGTTGTCCAGATCACAATCATTGTTACAGTCTTCACTACCGGTTGCAGAGACGTCGCCATGATTCATCAGCCCAGCGCTGGTAAAGGTACTCGGACCCGCTTGACCATTCTGCTCTGCTTGGAGAGGCTCGTAACCAACGCCAAATTTGTCTTCTTTGACAGGCAAATCCACCATCTTGCCCCAGCCTTCAGCTTTGCCAGAATCAACAACCTCCTTAGCCTGCTTGTAAGAAGTAATTGAAGCACCTGGCTTCCTCTGCTCAGCGTACGTCACTTTCTCAAGAGCCACAGTCTCAAACGCCTGGCATAAGGTTTCGTGGATCTCGCCATCCACCTCAACATACTTGAACGAGGATAGATGACTCACCAGAATCTCTTCTTCACCGCACACGGTCACAATCTGACCGTTCCAGACATACTTGAGCTTTTGATGGAGAGTCGACGAGACTGCCCCTGCTGCATGAATCCATGGACGCCCCAATAAACAACTATAGGCGGGCTGGATGTCCATAACATAGAAGATGATATTGAATACCTCAGGACCTATCTTCACAGGCAAGGTAACTTCCCCACACACAGAACGTTTGGATCCGTCGAAAGCACGAACGATCAGGTCACTGGGAGTAAGCACAAACCCTTCCACATCAATCTTCTTCAGAATCTGCTTAGGCAGCACATTCAGCGACGACCCGGTGTCTACCAATACGTGAGACAACACTGCCCCCTTGCACTCCATGGTGATGTGCAAGGCTTTGTTATGGTTCCGCCCTTCAGGCGGTAAGTCCAGGTTGGTGAATCCTACACCATGCCTGGTGCTCACATTGGCCATCACACCCTCCAGTTGATTGACAGAAATCTCCTGAGGCACGTAAGCCAGATTCAACATCTTCAGCAAGGCATTACGGTGTGCCTCAGAGCACAACAACAGTGAAAGTATAGAAATCTTGGACGGAGTTTGATTCAACTGATCTACAATCTTGTAGTCACTCTTCTTGATCATCTTCATAAACTCCTCCACGTCCTTCTCAAATGAGCCCTCGGGCGCTTCCTTCTGGACAGGCTCTTCCTCAACCACAGCTTGCTTACCCTTTGCTTTGGCGAGAGCCTCAGCATTATTGTCCCTCAAAGGCTGCGGTGCGAACAGACGACCGCTTCTGGTAAAACCTCCTGGACCCCCTACATTATCCACAGCCGGACCAACAGTTGCAGGAACTCTATTCGGTAAACCAATTGTCACTGGAGTTTGATTCACTGGTCTCGTCTGACTTTCAGCCCTTCTGTAACTGCGGTGAGCATTATCATACTTCCACGGCACGGCTCTACTATTCTCAACAGCCCTTCTTCCAGACGCAGCGATAGTAGTTGGAGCACTGATGGTTACAAGCACGGAAATGGTAACTGGGGTACCATTTGCTGCAGGTGCACTAACGACCCTTTGTCCATGTTCTTCAGACGGTTTAAAGTAAATGGTGATAGTTGACACTGTTCCACGATCTTTTACAGCCCTACTGAATTGCAAACGACCCTCATCCATCATACCCTGGATACCGGCCCTTAACTGGTCGCAACCATTCTCAGATTCTGCACAGCCCAAACAATCCTCATCACAACCCGAGTAGACACCCCCATTCAGCAGACGGCCCTTCACAACTACCAGAGAAGTCTGAACATCATCAACACTAACAACCGGATCTTCAACTTCCTTCCCCTCAATATTGTTCACTCTATGCCCACCATGCTGACGCATAGGGTTGTTTACGACGTTAGGCACTGGAGCGAAGTTGATTGCTTTGGCATCGATCAAATCTTGGACCTTGTGCTGGAGAGCCCGACACTTCTCAGTATGATGCCCTGGTGCCCCAGAGTGAAAGTCACAACGGACGTTGGCGTCGTACCCAGGAGGCAATACTGTAGGCGGAGCCATTGTACGCAACTCAACCATCCCCAACCTGAGTAGTTCGGGCAGCAGTTCGGCGTACGACATGGGTAGCGAATCAAAACGTCGATCAGGCATCCTTTGTCTGGGCTGATACGGACGTTGTTGTTGTTGTTGTTGCGGCTGTTGAACTCTTTGTTGTTGTTGTTGACGAGGCTGAGGTGCCGGAATGGTTACTGCAGCAGCTTGACGGTATTCAATTCTGTTCTGATCTCTGCGGTGTTGAACAACATTAGTTTCACCCTCTCTTCGACGAGGTGCCCCAGCAAACGGCTTCTTAGAAGAAGAGGAACCAGCATCTTGGATCTTCCCAGTTTTAATCAAACTCTCAGTCCTCTCTCCACAAATGACAACATCAGAAAAACTACCGAATGGGCAGCTCCCCATCCGGTCCATAAACACACCCTGAAGAGTACCGATAAACATGTCTGTCAACTCCCTCTCCAGCATAGGGGGTTGAACTCTAGCAGCCAGTTCACGCCACCTCTGGGCGTACTCCTTGAAGCTCTCATTGGATTTCTGACAAAGACTCTGCAGCTGAGTCCGGCTCGGTGCCATGTCCATGTTGTGTTTATATTGCCTCAAGAAGGCCTCACCTAGATCCCTCCAACAGCGGATAGAATCTCTCTTCAATTCCATGTACCAGTCCAAAGAAGCCCCAGATAGACTATCTTGGAAAAAATACATCCATATCTTTTCATCATCTGTATACGCAGAGATTTTTCGATAATAAGCCTGCACATGGGTGCGAGGGCAAGAAGTACCGTTGTATTTATCGAAGGACGGTGCTTTGAACTTGTAAGGGATTCTCAAACCTTCCACCAACCCCATATTGGTAACATCAAAACCGAGAGAATTCTGACATTCCATAGCTCTAATTTTCTCAGCAAGGGCATCAACTTTACGATCCCTCTCATTAACCCTTCCCAGAACGTCTTCGTCTTCACTGAGCAGAGTGAACATATCCTCTTGTCTGTCAATAATCGGAACAGGATTACGGGCCGGGGCACGGACTGCTCTGGCATTAGCGGCATCTGGAGCAATAGGTTGACCGTTGATTCGAATACCTCCCAACTCATCACCTACAGCATAGTTGTTGATGGGTACAGCAGCAGCAACATTATTATCATTGACCGGGCCTCCCTCTGGCGGAGCATGGTTGACCGGTGGAATTGCAGCCTCTTGTCTCTGAACCATGGCTCGAAGCTCTTCTTGACCTTGCGCAACCCCTTGCATCATATTCATAAACTGGGCCATGTTAGCCTTCATCTCAGCCAACTCTGCTTGAACTTGATCCATACCTCTCTGTTGATTCAGTCTTGTTGAGTAGCGGTGCGGACGTTGATCAGCTATCCTGCCTGAACAGGAACCAAGAGTGAGAAGTCACGACCAAGAACACCTGTTATCCAAAATGATATGAGTATGGTGCTAATGATGCGTATGATGCACATGATATGTTCATTCCTCAGGCATTCAAAGAGCCTGAGTCATCCTCAAAAGATGGCAACCTGCAGCAAGAACAACATAGAAGCACAGAAACAACATACACAAGAGTGATGAGTACAAGGTGAAACCAACAACCTCATCTATATGAGCAACAGGATCATACAACAAAGTCGACAAAGAAAATCCAAACAATCGGAGTACAACAATGAATCCCATCCAACAAGCCTGTAGGTGATTCTCAACATACATATCAAAGATACAAGCTAAGACAAACGGCCTCCCGGAATGAGAGTCTTCAAGTACCGACACTGATCTATCAACAGGTCACATTCTGAACATTCTGGCAAAAGAGTGATCTTCTCCTTCAGTTGTCGTCTAAGCTCTACCACTTCTCCTCCAAGGTGGTTCTCTGATGCCTGTCTCAAGTCTACTTCCTTCTTCAACTGGATGTCTTTATCTCTGAGTTGCTTCTCCAAGTCTCTGATCTTCTTCTGATAGCTGGCCTCAACCCTCTGCAGCCTCAAGCACTCCCGGTGTTCTGCATCTAACATGCTCTCCACCTCCTCATAGGACCTCTTCTTGCTTCTCAGTCTGCTAGCATCTTCTTCTCGCACTCCTCTGAGTTGATGAGCCAAATTCAACCTATCAGCTTTGGCTTTGTACAACTCCATCTGGGTATCTTGCTCCTTCCCTCTCAAACGGCGATTCTCCATCAGGGCTTGCTTGTAGTGCTCCGCAGGCACACTCTCAGCAAGGATCAAAGGTGGTTGCTCCTGCAACGGCTCCATCCTATCGTAGGGTAACAACAAAGTTTCTACTCTCTCCTTGACCCAATCAGTGTAATCAGGCATAGCAACGGCGAACTTCTTCCCTAAGACAGATCCATCCTTCATACCAATAGACTTCCAAGCTTTCCCTATCTACTCCAATCTAGCCGGGTCACTCTTGTAACACCCTTCTACCCAAACGACATATTTAAATATATTATCAGAGTACAACATGTAGAAGAGTTTACATTTCTTACCACATAACATTCATTGCATTACAATAAAAAAACATATTATTTAATATTCAAAACTTTGCAGCGGACAACAACACGAATATTATAATTCATCATATAACAATTCATAATAATATCTCAACATTTAGTCATCATAAACAACGTAAATAATAACCAACTATCTATCGAATCCCATAACCCCGGTGTCACATGACCAGAGCATTTGACTCGACTCTGTAGAATAACTCTACACTTATTCTTCAAATCTCAACAATAGCTACTCCTCTTTATCTGCACATTGTTCATCATAGATGAACATAAACACATGCAGAAGGGGTGAGAATTACATTATTAAATAATAATATAACGACAGAAATATAAACATAAATATATTCCACATATACCAACACAGCTCATCATAATTATCATGATCAACATACTCATGAACATCAACAAAACAACATATCAAATGCAATGCACACACCCATGCATGACTCAACACGACTCGGTATACCCATTTTGTGACCAACTACAGGATCACCACTCCCAGATTCATCACCATAGAATCCGAGTTCCCCGTAAGGAACCAAGCCTCTCAACAAGCCCGGAGTCAACAACATCATTGGAACTCAGTCCGTTCATCACTAGGCATCGGCCTTTCATGAATGCATGCACATCAAACATGCATCATAATCAACATAGCAACAACAATATCATATAACCATGTTATCATCATCATTAATAGCATGACATACAACTCAACACAACAACAACAACATTTATAACTAAACACGTAAATCCAACATCTCATCATCATAAACACCTCATACACAATCATACAATCGCTATTAATTATTTATAATATAACTACAGCGACTTACTAAGAGTCTCGTAACTCAACATACTCAAAACCCACCAACATTAGCTTCTGCATTTCTCCAATTCGCGCCGCCAACAAGGGACGCGCCGCGAACTCCTCCAATACAACACAGTTCGCGCCGCGAACGAAGGATCGCGTCGCGAACAACTTATTTCGCTTCAGTACGCGCCGCGAAGCAGGGTTCGCGCCGCGAACAATGAATTACAGAACTCCTCTAAATCCTGCCCAGTTCGCGCCGCGAACTGGGCTTCGCGCCGCGAATCGCGCGCTAACAGAAGCCCTCTGCTGCAGAATTCAGCGCAACTTTGCTTCTCTACTCTCTATAATTCATACCCTACCGCTAACAATCCACAATCAACATTCAACAGTCATATATACACAACATACTTCGATTATAATTCATATAACGCGGCAAAACTCACAGATCGGAGGATTTTCCATCAAAACCCCAACTTTCCCAATCTCCCTAAAATCCCCAAAATCTATCAATAATCCAACAGATATCGTGAAATTGCTCGCATATTATCGTTTAATAAGGTTCAGACCCCTTACCTTTTTGGATTGAAGGAAGCTCTGAGCACTCTTTGGCCTTTTCCTCTTCCTTCTCTTTCTCTTCAGCGTTTCTCCCCCTTTCTCTGACTCTGATGCACAACACGTGAAAACAACCTGAGTTCTCACTTTGGCCTCTTTTATCCCATTTCCACTTTTACCCTTCCACTCTTCATATTCCACTTATTTTATCTATTTAATTATTATTAAAATATTTAACATCTATAATAATAATAATAATAATCCAATAATTCAACTTTATTTAATTAAATTAATAAAATAATATTAACTCAATTAAATAATTCTCTTATTTTAATCGGGGTGTTACAACTCTCCCCCACTAAAAGAGTTTTCGTCCTCGAAAACATACCTCAAGCAAATAGAGCCGGATACGACTCCTTCATCTGATCTTCACGCTCCCAAGTCAAGCTCTCACCAGCTGGACCTCCCCAAACAACTTTCACTAGAGCAATCTTCTTACCTCTCAGGGTCTTCTCTTCTCGGTCATCTATCCGAATTGGCAACACCTCAACGGTCAAATTATCCCTCACCTGGATATCATCCAACTGAACAACATGCGAAGGATCCGCAATATATTTTCTCAACTGAGATACATGAAACACATCATGCAGATTAGAAAGCGACGGCGGTAAAGCTATCCGATACGCCACTTCTCCAACCCTCTTCAAAATCTGATACGGACCCACAAACCTCGGAGTAAGCTTTTTGGACTTTAAAGCTCTACCCACACCTGTCGTCGGAGTAACTCTCAAGAACACATGATCTCCCTCTTGGAACTCAAGTGCCTTTCTCCTGTTATCATGATAACTCTTCTGACGACTCTGAGAAATCTTCATTTTCTCCTGAATCATCTTAACCCTTTCAGTCGTCTGCTGCACAATCTCAGGTCCGAGTACAACACTCTCACCTGATTCATACCAACACAATGGAGTTCTACACCTCCTACCATACAACGCTTCATATGGAGCCATACCGATACTAGCATGAAAACTATTGTTATAAGTAAACTCCACCAACGGCAAATAACTATCCCAAGAACCACTCTGTTCCAACACACAAGCTCTCAACAAATCCTCCAAGGATTGGATAGTTCTTTCAGTCTGACCATCAGTCTGAGGATGATAAGCTGAACTCAACCTCAACTTAGTCCCCAACGCTTTCTGCAAACTTTCCCAAAATCTAGAAGTAAATCTGGGATCTCTATCGGACACAATACTGGATGGAATACCATGCAGCCTCACTATCTCCTCAATATACAATTCTGCCAACTTCTCTAAAGAGTGATTAATCTTCATCGGCAAGAAATGCGCCGACTTAGTCAATCGATCCACAATCACCCAAATAGAATCGTTACCTTTCACCGTCCTCGGCAATCCCGTCACAAAATCCATGGAAATGCTATCCCACTTCCATTCAGGAATCTTCAAAGGTTGCATCATACCTGCCGGTTTCTGATGTTCAATCTTTGACTTCTGACAAGTCAAACAGGCATACACAAACTTAGCAACATCTCTTTTCATACCCGCCCACCAAAACAACTTCTTCAAATCTTGATACATTTTAGTTGCACCTGGATGGATACTCAATCCACTCCTATGGCCCTCTTCAAGAATACTCTTTTTCAATTCAGACTCCTCAGGAACACAAACTCTACCTTTAAATCGCAGGATGCCATTCTCATCAATCTCAAAATTACCACCATTACCCTGGTTAACCATAGTAATATGATCAACTAGAGCGACATCAACTTGCTGACCATTCCGAATATCTTCCAGAATTCCACTAGTCAACTTCAGCATACCCAACTTTACACTATCAGCGGAAACTTCACAACCCAAACTCATATCACGGAACTGTTCAATTAACTCAAGCTCCCGAACCATCATCATAGACATATGTAGAGACTTTCTACTCAGCGCATCTGCAACTACATTAGCCTTACCGGGATGATAACTCAATTCAAAGTCAAAATCCTTCAGTAATTCTAACCACCTTCTCTGCCTCATATTTAACTCCTTCTGATCAAACAGATACTTCAGACTCTTGTGATCACTGAACACTTCGAATCTGGAACCATACAGATAATGCCTCCACAGTTTCAACACAAATACAACAGCTGCAAGTTCTAGATCATGCGTAGGATAATTCCTCTCATGAACTTTCAACTGTCTAGAAGCATAAGCTACAACTTTACCATTCTGCATCAAAACACCACCAAGACCCATCAAAGAAGCATCACAATAAACAACGAAGGACTCACCAGGATTAGGCAAAATCAACACTGGAGCACTAGTCAACCGCCTCTTCAACTCAACAAAACTCGCTTTACAAGCTGTATCCCACACATACACTTGACCCTTCTTAGTCAACTGCGTCAACGGCAATGCCAACTTAGAGAAGCCCTCAATAAATCTGCGATAATAACCAGCTAACCCCAGAAAACTGCGTATCTCAGTAGCAGACTTCGGAGTCTCCCACTGTAATACAGCAACAACTTTAGCAGGATCAACAGAAATCCCACCACTCGAAATCACATGGCCAAGGAAACTCACTTCCTTCAACCAGAACTCACATTTAGATAACTTTGCATATAATTTCTTTTCTCTTAACACCTGCAAAACAATTCTCAGATGTCCTGCATGCTCTTCTTCCGTCTTAGAATATATCAATATATCATCTATGAACACCACAACAAAATTATCAAGGTACAGATGAAATATACGATTCATATATTCCATAAACACACCTGGAGCATTAGACACACCGAACGGCATCACAGTGTATTCATAATGACCATACCTCGTACGGAAAGCAGTCTTCGCAATATCATCTGACTTCACTCGGATCTGATGATAACCCGACCGCAAATCAATCTTACTGAAAACATGAGCTCCAACCAACTGGTCCATCAAATCATCAATCCTCGGCAATGGATACCGATTCTTGATAGTCACCTTATTCAACTGCCGATAATCGACACACAACCTCATCGTACCTTCTTTCTTCTTCACTAACAATACTGGTGCACCCCAAGGAGAAACACTTGGACGCACAAACTTCTTCTCAAGCAATTCTTCAAGTTGCTTCTTCAATTCAACTAATTCAGTTGCCGACATTCTATAAGGAGACATCGACACTGGACTCGTACCTGGTACTAAGTCAATGGCAAATTCGACTTCACGTTCTGGAGGTAATTCACTTACATCCTCCGGAAACACATCCTGAAATTCACAGACAACAGGCAAATCTACACTCACCACTTTCTTATCCGCTTGCAGAGACGCAAATAGAGTGAATATCTGAGCTTCATCTTTCACAAATTCCCCCACCTGCCTAGCAGATAGAAATCTTGCCTCATCATTTTCACCAACTTCAGAAAACCGCATCGTCTTACTATAGCAGTTGATAAACACGCCATAGAATTCTAGCCAATTCATTCCCAGAATAATATCAATTTGGTGCAAGGGTAAGCACACCAAATCAACCACGAACTCTCTCTCAAAGATCGTCAAATGACAACCTCGACAGACAACAGAAGTCTTCACAGAACCATTAGCGGGAGTATCTATCACCATACTTCCGCCTAGGGACGACATAATCACACCAATCCTGGTCGCACACTCATACGAAATAAACGAATGAGTAGCACCAGTGTCAACAATAGCAAGCAATTCAACATTATTAATCAAGCAAGTACCTTTAATCAGATTATCTTCTTTAGGAGCTTCAGTCCCACTCAGAGCAAACACCCTACCAGTAGTATGAGTTGCAGTGGCCGCCTTCTTCGGTTTCGAGCACTGCGAACTGATATGGCCTTTCTCGCCACAATTAAAACATGTCGGACCAGCATCCTTACATTCAGTAACTCTATGACCAGCCTGACCGCATCGGAAACATCTCAGCACTTTCTTGGTACAGCTATCAGCACGGTGGCCTGGCTCGCCACACTTGAAACATTTACCAGCTATGGAAGATCCTCCCCCACTTGGCTTCTTCTCATCTACCACTTTCTTCTTACCCTTCCCATTCGGAGATGCATAAGGACTACCACGATCCTTATTCTTCTTCTCACTAAGACTCTTGTAGTGAGCAGTCCTAGCCTTGCTATCTTCGTCAAATATCCTGCACTTATTAACCAGTGTAGGAAACCTACGAATCTCCTGGTAACCAATGCCTTGCTTGATCTCGGGACGCAACCCGTTCTCAAACTTGACACACTTGGATTCCTCAGCATCAGCATTATTATAATGAGGACAATACTGCACCAGCTCCTCAAACTTCGAAGCGTAATCAGCAATAGACATGTTACCCTGCTTCAGTCCTAGAAATTCCATCTCCTTCTTGCATCGCACATCAGCAGGAAAATATTTCTCCAGAAAGGCCGTCTTGAACCTTTCCCAAGTCATCTCACCACCTGGTACTTCAATTCTCTGGCGAGTGTTATCCCACCAGTTTTCAGCCTCCTCAGATAACATATGCGTACCAAACTGCACCTTCTGTGCTTCAGTACACGTCATCACCCGGAAAATCTTCTCAATTTCCTTCAGCCAACTCTGAGCACCATCTGGATCATAGCGCCCTTTGAATGTAGGAGGGTTATTCTTCAGAAACCTTCCCAAATTCCTAAACTCGTCGACCGGCGGATTCTGCTGCGCCTGCAAGGCCTGCGCCATAGCAGCCAAAGCCTCAGCAATCGCACGGTCATTTTCTCCAGCCATACTCTGCACAACCCAACCACAACCGTTAAATATCGACAGTGTCATTTACACTAATCGACCAACAGGGAAAACATCACATTATGACTCGACTGGACTGACCATGCTCTGATACCACTAATGTAACACCCTTCTACCCAAACGACATATTTAAATATATTATCAGAGTACAACATGTAGAAGAGTTTACATTTCTTACCACATAACATTCATTGCATTACAATAAAAAAACATATTATTTAATATTCAAAACTTTGCAGCGGACAACAACACGAATATTATAATTCATCATATAACAATTCATAATAATATCTCAACATTTAGTCATCATAAACAACGTAAATAATAACCAACTATCTATCGAATCCCATAACCCCGGTGTCACATGACCAGAGCATTTGACTCGACTCTGTAGAATAACTCTACACTTATTCTTCAAATCTCAACAATAGCTACTCCTCTTTATCTGCACATTGTTCATCATAGATGAACATAAACACATGCAGAAGGGGTGAGAATTACATTATTAAATAATAATATAACGACAGAAATATAAACATAAATATATTCCACATATACCAACACAGCTCATCATAATTATCATGATCAACATACTCATGAACATCAACAAAACAACATATCAAATGCAATGCACACACCCATGCATGACTCAACACGACTCGGTATACCCATTTTGTGACCAACTACAGGATCACCACTCCCAGATTCATCACCATAGAATCCGAGTTCCCCGTAAGGAACCAAGCCTCTCAACAAGCCCGGAGTCAACAACATCATTGGAACTCAGTCCGTTCATCACTAGGCATCGGCCTTTCATGAATGCATGCACATCAAACATGCATCATAATCAACATAGCAACAACAATATCATATAACCATGTTATCATCATCATTAATAGCATGACATACAACTCAACACAACAACAACAACATTTATAACTAAACACGTAAATCCAACATCTCATCATCATAAACACCTCATACACAATCATACAATCGCTATTAATTATTTATAATATAACTACAGCGACTTACTAAGAGTCTCGTAACTCAACATACTCAAAACCCACCAACATTAGCTTCTGCATTTCTCCAATTCGCGCCGCCAACAAGGGACGCGCCGCGAACTCCTCCAATACAACACAGTTCGCGCCGCGAACGAAGGATCGCGTCGCGAACGAAGGATCGCGTCGCGAACAACTTATTTCGCTTCAGTACGCGCCGCGAAGCAGGGTTCGCGCCGCGAACAATGAATTACAGAACTCCTCTAAATCCTGCCCAGTTCGCGCCGCGAACTGGGCTTCGCGCCGCGAATCGCGCGCTAACAGAAGCCCTCTGCTGCAGAATTCAGCGCAGCTTTGCTTCTCTACTCTCTATAATTCATACCCTACCGCTAACAATCCACAATCAACATTCAACAGTCATATATACACAACATACTTCGATTATAATTCATATAACGCGGCAAAACTCACAGATCGGAGGATTTTCCATCAAAACCCAAACTTTCCCAATCTCCCTAAAATCCCCAAAATCTATCAATAATCCAACAGATATCGTGAAATTGCTCGCATATTATCGTTTAATAAGGTTCAGACCCCTTACCTTTTTGGATTGAAGGAAGCTCTGAGCACTCTTTGGCCTTTTCCTCTTCCTTCTCTTTCTCTTCAGCGTTTCTCCCCCTTTCTCTGACTCTGATGCACAACACGTGAAAACAACCTGAGTTCTCACTTTGGCCTCTTTTATCCCATTTCCACTTTTACCCTTCCACTCTTCATATTCCACTTATTTTATCTATTTAATTATTATTAAAATATTTAACATCTATAATAATAATAATAATAATCCAATAATTCAACTTTATTTAATTAAATTAATAAAATAATATTAACTCAATTAAATAATTCTCTTATTTTAATCGGGGTGTTACAACTCTGCTTCTCAAAATACACACTTTCAGCTACCTCAGCCTCAAGTGGTCTTCCCTTCATCACAAACCCCAACTGGCGAAGAGAAAGAACCGGGTTGTAATTGATGCAACCCCTAGTCCCTACGAGTGGCACATTACGGAATCCTCCACAGCTCATAATGACGTTACGCACATCCATCCGGTAAGATTGCCACCTGATATCATAGGAGGTAAGAGACATAACCCTCTGAGTCCACTTATGCGTGCTCTGAGCATCCACAAAAGGTCCACTGACTGGCAGAAGAGACAAGAACCATCTGAGCAAAAGCGGGAGACAACACCTGATAGCCTCACCCTTACCATGCCTATTGTGAATTGCATAGTAAGTGTCAGCCAACAGAGTAGGAACTGGATTTCCTCCAATGAAAATACTGACTGCAGCATAGTCAACAAAATTTGGCATACTCGGAAACAAGACGATCCCATAGATCATGACGGCCAACTGAGCATGAAAGGCTTCCCAACTTCCCTTCTCTGCTTCTTCTCTAGCTACCCTCAACAGAAACTTCAAAGGCAATCCTACAACGTCCCCACTGGACTTCCAACTATCACTGACTTCCTTGATACCCAAATGGAGAGCTCTGGCAACAACTCTGAAATCAACCTCCTCGGGCACATCCAAGAAAGGAACCTGATACCGGACCGGGACACTCAGCAGAATGGAGTACTCCTCAAGAGTAGGCGCCAACTGATAATCTTGAAAGGTGAAACAATGAAGCTCTGGGTCGTAGAACTGTAGAAGAGTCTGCAACGGCACCGGATCGACTACCATCTTCAACAGTGTCAGAATATCTCCATACTGGTCAACAAACCCCTTCTGGTTACCACTGGTCATAAGGTTGCTCAACTCAATCAGAGACGTCAAAGGTTCACGCTGAAAGCTGTAGGAACAAGTCTTCCGCTTCAACTCTGGGACTGTTGCCATCTCTATCAGTGAACAAGCTCTGGAATGTACCTGAGAAATGATATGCATGCAGGGATTAGTTTTTTTTCTTTTCTTTTCTCTTTTTTTTTTGTATCCTTTTTTTTTATTGCGTTTCTTTTGAAAAATAAATATGCTATGATGCAAATGATGCAGACCGGACTGGTTGGCTGTGTCTCTCAGAACACAGGATCAAAGCTTCGGCTTGAACTCGGAACCACAAATTCATCTGAAACCCAAAGTCATCTGAGACCCCAAAATTCTGAACCAATAGTCACCAACAGGATCACAAGTCACCAACAAGTCACCAACAAGTCACCAACTGTACCTGTAATAATGATCATTCCCTCCCCACTCACGGGTGTCATCTAGGCCAGGGTAAGGTCGAGAGAAACGCAGCATAAATAACCTTTCGCAGAACATCATCATATACACACCCGAAGTATGTAACGATAATGTCCCACCAGGGTCTGAACTGCTCGTGATATCAATGTTCCGCTAAGTGGCGCAATACCACCCGCTTCCCATGAATCACTCTATTCCTAAGCATCCTAGATTTCACTCATGGCCTGGGTATTGGGCCTTTTACCTCATGTAACTCCCACCCCAACAGAGAGAAACAGACAACCAGCCAGGTGAACAGATGAATATGAATGCAAACATTAATGCAAACATAAATGCAAACAATAAATGCAAATATATACAAATGAATGCAATAAATAACAGCCAAGCAACTAAAGCCCTAACCTAGAGAGCGCTAGGAGAGACTCGCTTAGGGAAGATGGACCAGCACAGGTCAACTTCTCTATTTTCCCCAGCAGAGTCGCCAGCTGTCGCATCACGCGAAAAACCGGCGGGAAAACAAGAACAACAGAGCCGCCACCGTGCGTTATTTATCCCAAAAGAGGGAAAGGAAACGCTCAGAGTAAACCTAGGAAAGAACATGGTCTCGCGACCAAAGAGAATGGGATCGGGAGTCGGTTATGCGAAGGGAAGGTATTAGCACCCCTACGCATCCGTCGTACTCGACGGGATCCACGCACAATAGAAAGGAAAATGGTTGCTAAAACACTGCTCACACACATACACACTGGCTGAAAGAGACACAAGAAAACAGACAAGACTGAAACTGACTCGGCAGGATACCGCATCCTGGGCCTACTTAGTCTATCAGGCATAGACATCAGAGTCGAAGTAGTTCGGACTGGGGAAACGACACATGCTCGCTAAGATATCGCGTCCTATGCATACGTATCTTCTTGGACGAAAGAAGAATCAGAGCATTCGTAGCTCGGCTGACACGCACACAAACAAACACCGGCAAAGGCAAACGTGGAGCCTGAATGCCAATCACTGGACTTACATCAGCATCCGAACCAAAACACACACAAAGAGGCAAACGTGGAGCCTGAACGCCAATCGCTGGACTTACATTAGCATCCGAACCAACAAACCCACACTGGAACCCAAATGCCACTCGATGGACTTACATCAGCTTCCAAGCACACAACAAGACAAAACAAAGACACAGGCGCCCGGAGAGATCAGCTCATCTCCTGCCTACGTACCTCATCTGGTATGAGGATCAGGGCGACGTAGTTCCCCTACGCAGGGAAAAAGGACTAGCCTAACCAGATAACAGAGGGGGACACAACTAGGGAGACTACGACTCGAGCCTAGATGTTATCATGCAAAGTCAACCCTTAGTTAAGGTTTCTAGCTAACTGGCACAGGGAGCCAGCCTATCCTAAGCATGACTTGCACAGGGAGCAAGCCACACACACACTTAACTTGCACAGGAAGCAAGTCAAGCACAACCTATCTTGCACAGGAAGCAAGTCTAAACTAACCCTAACTTGCACAAGAAGCAAGTCAAACAAACATACAAGCACAGGTAGCACACACTATACACAAGCAAGGGGGCTCAAACAAGGGTTAGGTTTTAGTCGAGGGGTCATATCAACCTCAACAAACAAACCTCTGGAACTGGGTGAATGTGCTCTTAACCTTGCCATTGAGGGGCTAAGGTGAAGCAGATGAAAGGAGAGTGAAGATAAGACTTCACAGCTCTTATCCCTGGCCTGGGAGAGCTTAAGACAAGAATGTGTGGGTTCAGAAAGTGGGAACCCTTCTACACATGTGAAACTGACTCAACTGTACAATTGTACAAGATCTTGGGTTTGTATCTGCAATGCGTCAACACAGTGGTGTGAGCAAAATATATGACACACAGAATAGTAGGGGATAGGTTGCATATCCCTTGGGTTCTGCCAATTGCCTCTTCACTTAGGAGGACTTTGGCTCTATACAAGGACAAATGTAAACAGTCACAAACATTGCCTCTTAAGGAGGGCTTCAGACAGTTGCCTGGCCAAATAACAGGCCAGGTCTTCCAGACTACATGAAGTAAAGGAATTATACCTCAAGCAAGTTGCTATTTAAAGCAAAGCAAAGCAAAAGTTCACAAGGAACTAAAAGCAACTAAAGTACCTGAAATCAGTCAAGCACAGTTAGTATACAAGTCAAAGTTAAATCAGAATGAAACAAAGGTTAACAGTCAGCACAAGCAGATAGATGTGCAATGCACAAGGTTCAAGGCATGTGAGCCAAGCAACCTACAAAACAAGCATGTTAGTCATGATAAACAAGCACACTCAATCAATTTGTATTGGTCTCATTGAAGCATTTGTAGCTTAACCTGAAAACACAAGCTCAAGAGTGAGTAACAGGACCACTAGGACAAGCCTAGGGTCAAAAGGGAATGAGAAGGTCAAAACAGCAAATGACAAGTGTCCAAAATCATGTTCAAACATTCAAGAAACAAAACCAATTGGGTTCACATTCATATCAATCATCATCATCATTTCATGATCAAATTAGGTCAAGGTATAGCAAACAGAAGCTCATAGAAGTCAACAGCAAGACTTAACTCAAAAGCAATCTTAAACATTTCCAAAAATCATCAAATAAATCATGACCAATCACAACCCACAGCATGGTAAGCATGTCAAATTTCATCTCATTTGGACAAGTGGAAGGCAGTCAATGAAAATCAGAAAGTCAAAGCAATTTTGAACATGCTCAAAGAAGTCAACCAAACATGCATCAACTTGAAAAATTCATAAATCAGGAATGGTGTATGATAAATGAATGGGACTAAAACCATGGCAAATCTTAGGATGTCTAGTTATCTCATGTAAAATTTCATGTCCATCCAATAAAGTATGAGAATTTCACAAATGAAATGGGAACATGTGTCACAAAAAGTCAACATTTGACTAAACAGGGGAGAAAATCTCAAACAATTAGGAAATGCCACAAATAATTCCAAGAAAATTCACATGTAAACTAGACATCCAAGAGTACATTCATGCAAAAATTCAAACCAATTTGAGTTCAAGAAGCATGGTAATGAAAATCATGAAGTTGGACATCAATGGTGTGACACAAATTGTCATACCCTAATTCAAAAAATCATAACTCACAAACCAGCCATGATAAATTCACAAACTCTACGCCAAAATCACCATGAGTGTGTCTAGTTTAAGCACAAAAAATTTGGGAGCCATTGGATAAAGTATCATCATTTCACAAATGTTTTGGCAAAGTGTACAAAATATGAGCACATGAACAAAACCCTAATGCCAATTAAAATCTAGCCATCCAAAAAATCATCAAAAATCATGACAAAAACTAGGGATCATGATGAAGATGATGCAAAAAACCCCATGAGATTTGGAATTAAAATGAATGAAATATGAATTTTCAAAGTTGAGTAACCAAAGTGAAATAAAATATGAAATTAAAATGAATTAATTGGATTTATTAATGAACCGGATGGCATTTCAGTAATATTGAAACTCACTTATCAAAACGGCGCCGTTTAGGCGCGGCCAGGGAAATGTTTTGATTGGCTCATGGGCCAACAGTAACCATACAACGTGAAACAAACAGGAATCTGGGCAAGGCTTGAAGATTTCTAGGGTTTCTGGGCACAGTATGCATGTTCATCATTCCAAATTCGAGCTCATCAAAATTTTTCCAGAATTCTCAATTGAACACACACAAATGATCATCAAGGCATGGCAAACACGAATCCATCATCACTTTTCATTAAAACACCACACACATCATGAATCGAGTACAAACAAGTTTTATCATCAAACTTCAAGACAACATAACTTCAGAAATAAACAACCATTTTCAAAAACAAAAGCATCATGAAGCTCAGCATGGATAGACCTTTCTAAAGCATGTATCTATTTTAAGAAACAAGGAAATCGAATTTTTACCAAAGTGAAAAGGCAGATGAGATTCAGTTGTTATTTAGTGTTTTTGGCCTGAAACAGGTGTGCCAATAACTTCCAAATGATGAATGATGCAAAGGGTTTGGCTCAAAGAAGCTTGGAATAGATGCAAACAGCTTCTGCCATGGATGGATGCTTGGAATAACAGTCGATTAAACCTCCTCCCAGTTGTGAAATGGCAATGAAAATATGTCCAAAATGATGCTTAGGTGATTGAACAAAGCTAACCAGGTCGTGGCCTTTGAAGGTTTTTGAAGGATTTGAAAAAATGCAAGCAAGATGAATTTTGAGAGAGAGTGAATTTTTTTGAGTTAGATGGCTGCAACTAGGGTTTACCATGACAGAAAATGATGTCCAAAATCTCTGTTTTAGAGTACAAATCCAAGTCCATGGATATGTGGGATAGAGTTGTTGAGAAATGTACTTTCTTTCCAATTTTCAAGAAACTAGGTGATGGCTATGTGTACTGCATAAGAATAGGCCTCCAACAAGTTTTAAATGACATTTCAGAACATGTTTGATTGGTAGAATTGATTAGAAATGGTTAATTTTGAAACTCACTTTTGTACCACACTTGAAATTAATTCATGCAAGTCCAAAAATGCCATTTTGATTGGTGAAGTTTTGGCACATGAAAGTTACATTTTTGGAAAGAGGGGATCAAATGTGACTTGTAGGAAAAAACCCCACAAAAATTGGCCAAATGGTTTGAGAGATATGGCCTTTTGAAGTTCAAGATTTTCTGAAAATGATTCGATCATAACTTGCCAACCATACATGGGAATTGAGTGTTCTTGGACTTTTTGTAAATGGGAGAACAAGATCTTCAACTTTCATGTTGGGCAAAAATTCATTTGAAGCTTGTATCATGAAGTAAGTTTGAGGATCAAGACTTTCCATTTTGGGCAGGTTTCAGTTACAGGTCCAGTTTCCATTTTTGGAAATTTCTGATCTGGCTTCAAATTCTTCCATGATGGTGTTTGACATGATATATGAAGACTATATGGACATGAATGAGACCTCTCAAACCAAATCCCATCATCAAATCACTGATTAAATGGACAGTTGACCAACAGTTGACTTTTTAGGGTTTCTGACTGACTGTGCATTGACTGATGACTTCTGAACATCCAATCCTTGACCAAAACACTTCAAATGGATCCCCGAGTCATGTGAACATGTTGGACCAACCCTAGGGCCTTGGCTCCTTGAGAAATGCACTTGCTTGCTTGACTGACTGATCTCTTGATCAGTTTGACCTAATTTCTTGATTGGCTTGCACTTGAGGCAAATGGGACAATGCAATGCTATGCAGTGGACCATGATATGCTATGACCTAATATGAGAATGTATGTGCAATGATGGGTGCAAATTTGAGGTGCTACACCAATGCATCAACACACAGCCGTGTGAGCAGAGGGACGACTCACAGAATAGTGGGGGATAGATTGCATATCCCTTGGCTTCCACCAATTGCCTCATAGAGGTCTTTACCTGCTTGGCACAAATGTAAACAATCACAAACATCGCCTCTTAAGGAGGACTTCAGACATTTTGCCCGGCCAAGTAACAGGCCGGGTCTCCCAGACTACATGAAGAATAGAAGTCCTACCTCAAGTGGTTTAAAAACCAAGCAGCAGCAAGCAAGTTCTTAAAGAACTGTAAGCAACTAAATGTACCTGAAATCAATCAAGTATCATCAGTACTCAGACAGACAAACAGTAAACAGCAAATTGTTAATTAGTTAATCTGTACAGACAAACAACACAGGTTAATGCACACAAGTGCAAGCTATAAGCTCAAGCTCAAGCTTCACAACCTACAAAACAAAATCATGTTAGTTCTCAACATCAAACAATCCCAATTTAATTGACTTGAATCATTCTCCTTAAGCATTGTGCATTTCATCCTGAAAAGTCAATCCAAATGTGAGAAACTGGACCACTAGGCCAAGCCTAGGGTCCAAAAGGGAGAAAAAATTCTAAACAGCAAACAATTCTCAGCCAAAACCAAATTAATGCAAATAGAAAGCAAATGCAATTGATCCCATACTCATATCATTTACCAATCTCATTTCATGCACAATATGGTACAAACTAGGTCAAATGCAACATCCAATGTCCAAACAGAATAACTTCAATCAAAAGCATACCAAAACAATTCCAAAAATCCTCAAATAATTCACACCTAAACAGGACCTATTCAAGGTATAGCATGTCAATTTTCAGCTCAATTGGACAAAAGGAACTAGGCCAATGAAAATCAAGAAATCCAGACAAGATTATTCAAGCCAACTCATAGCATCAACACATGCATTCACTTCAAAAATTCATAAATCAATGAAATCAATTAAGAAATGAATGAGACCAAAACAGGGATGTCCTACAATGTGTCTACAACCAGCATACCAAATTTCACATTCATCCAAAACCATATGAGAATTTCACACAAGATACACAAACAAGTGTCACACAAGCTTGCACAATGAATCAACAGAGAAGAAAAATATCAATCAAATTGAAAATGCCATAGAAAAATCCAGAACAATTCACATGTTATCTCAACACATCAATGATCATTCATGCAAAATTTCAATCCAATCCAACAATCATAGGTCATGCAAATAAATTCATGAATTTGACCTAGCTAGGTGTGACACAAATTGTCACACCTAGATTCAAAAAATCATATCTCAATCATCAGGTATCCAAAAATCACAAACTTTATATGGAAATCACCATCAACATGTCCAGAATGAGCACAAAAAAGTTCAGGAATTTCTTTTAATGTATGAGCATTTCACATTGAAAATGGTAAAACATGTAAAAAATACACACAAGTCAAAGATCAATAGGCCAGGTCAACATTTCACCATGCACAACTTGTGATATCATGCTCATAAAAAACTAGAGAAAAATTGGGATCCAACAAAAAAACTCTCATAATTTTTGGACTAACCAATATTTTTTTATGAATTTTCTAAGTTTGAATGAATTGTTAAATAATTATTAAGTATTTTGATTAATTAAAATGATTTTGAATTACAGCAGTGGCATTTTCGTTATTAAGCCTGGCCGGTCCAAAACGCAGGCGTTTAATTAAATGAGGTGGAGGCGCGTGATTGGACGAATTTGGGAGGGAAACAGAAATTCAAAACGGAACAAGCCTGGCACGGATCAAGCAACGAATTTCCAGAAAAACAAACTGCAGTTCATCGTTGTTCTTCGAGCCAAATTCCGGAAAATTAAAAATACGCAAATCTCAACCAAAATTAACAAATGGATAGTCATTGGAAAGGTCTCATCATCAGGATTCCAAATATGTAACCTAATCAACCTAAATCTAACTGTACAAACCGGATCGATCATTTAAAGTTTCGCATATCAAGCTTCGAATTCAGATTACTCTCTCAATACTTAACCAATTCAAAAACTATGCATATCATGTTAATCTATGTTAAACGATCTACAAGAAGCACATAATAGTTTAAGCAAAGGAGAAATTCGAAAATGCACCTTAATTCGAAGGCAGTGTTGAATCGTGATGTTTTGGCTCGAAATTCCTCCAAACAGATGAAGAACGATGATAGGGAAGGTGAGTGGAACGCTTAGGTTAGCTCAAAGACGCTTCTATTGCGAGAAACTTCAAATCACCATTGTTGAGCATTATGTGAACAGTTGCGAATTGGTTGTTCTTTGGTGATGAATTGCCAAAACAGATCAAGAAGAAGATGAATGGAGATGGCAGCAAAAAGAATCACACGATTTGGTGAAGAATTGGAAGAGTTTGATCCAATTTTGTTCTTGTGTGTTCTTGAGAATTTTGGAGAATTTGGAGGGAAAAGTGGTTGCAATTTCTTGTGAATTGTGATTGTTTTCATAAGTTAGTTATGATTAAGAATTTATACTTCCAATTAATCAGCTCTTAATCATGATTTAACCAAAGTGCAAGGTAATTAGCAAAAGTGTCACTTTCAAAGCAAGGGCAAAATGGTCTTTTCATATGAGCTCTGTGACAGCTCATTGACAGCACACACACTCTCAAAATGACATGTGTGATCTGTTGCAACTTGTCCCATGGCCATTGGATGTGTATTTCTTATTTTCACTATGCCATGGCAATTTGTATACTTTTCAAGTGCAATTCACAAATGACTTGTTCAAATATGAGACCTTGACATGTTATGACCATTCCAACAATTTTCAAATAGCATTTGTGAGGTGTTGTAAAAATCCCCACTCAAAAACTCTCATTATTTCTCAAGTTGGACCATTTTGCCCTTGGATTTTTAACTGTACACTTGAAATTTGACTTTTTGCATTGACCATTTTTGAAGAATTCCAATTATGCACCATGAAAGTACATGTCAAATAGAGTTTGCCCATAAAAAGATCATCCAATTTGGACACTCCATGTGGAAGTTATGCCCCTCTGATTATGGGTCATTTTTGAAATTGAATGGACCATAACTTGCCAACCATACATGGGAATTTCAAGTTCTTGGACTTTTTGAAAAGGTGAGAAGAAGATCTACAACTTTCATGTTGAACAATTTTTCATTTGAAGCTTCCTTGGACATGTAATTTTGAGGTCAAAACTTTCCATTTTTGGAAACTTCCATTACAAGTCACTTTCTATTTTTGGCAGTTTTTGTCCTGACTTGATTTTCTTCATTCTTGAGCTTTGACATGTCAAATAACACTTGTCCCAACATGAATGAAGTGTATCCAACTCAATTCCACCTCCAAATCCATAAAATCACGTACAGTTGACCACAGTTGACTTTTCCACTAACAGATGAATTTGGCAATGCATAGATCAATCTGAGCTCCAATCCTCTGATGACATGGCTCAAGGGTGAAACCCTAGCCTCAATAAGCTCCATAAAACCATAAGATGATCCCCATATACATCATAGACCCCATCTCCTGATCATGCCCTGATTGGCCCAATGCAACTGATTAGGGTTGACCAGAGGTCAAAACCCTAATCTCAAGGAATATGCTTCAACACTTGATGATGACAAACCATGATGATGATGAATCATTGTAAACAAGATGAAGACCAATATCCTTTGAGAATCATGAAACCCTAACTTGAATCACCACCCTCAGATGATTAATGATCCAATCCACTGAAACCCCAGCTTGCACTTTGACTTCTTCATCTTCTGACCAAGACTTGTGAGAATGGCTTGCACACTGTAACCACATGATATGCAATATGCAATGCCTAATGACCTAAAATGATATGTAATATGTTATGCTAGTCCCAAGAGAGGAGGGCAAATTTTGAGGTGTTACACATATGAGTTGATTAGAGGTTATAGCATAAAAAGGAGAAATCTTAGATGTATGCTTCAAATAGATTTACAAAAAGATTATGATACCGTCGAATGGGATGCTTTAGAAACTATTCTTAAAGAGTTAAGCTTTCCTCACAAGTTTATTAACTGTGTGATGATCACTATGAAAATGGTTTCTTATAGGTACCAAATGAATGGAGAGAGAACCCACATCTTTCTAGCTAAAAGAGGCTTAAGGCAAGGGGATCCTCTTTCCCCATTGCTTTTTGTTACTGTTATGGACTACTTGCATAAAGTTCTGCATAAGCTGAAGCATAAACATGACTTCAATTTCCATACAAAGTGTGAAAAGCTCACTATCATCAATCTTAGTTTTGCCGACGACCTCCTCCTGTTCACCAGGGATGATCCTATATATGTGAAGATGGTTATGATAGCTTTTAACGACTTCTCTGAGTCCACGGGCCTGAAGGTTAATCCTTCTAAGTGTATAGTGTATTTTGGGAATGTTGATGATGAGAACAAACAAGATATTCATGGCATAACTATGTTCAATGAAGGGGCCCTTCAGTTCAGATACCTTAGCATACCGTTGACAAGTAAGAAGCTATCTATGCACCACTATATGGTTCTTGTAGACAAAATTGTGGCAAGGATTAACCATTGGAGCGCTAGGTTACTCAATTTTGCGGGTAGAATTCAGTTAATTAATAACATTTTATTTTCAATCACGAACTATTGGATGCAATGCATCCCTATCTCCAAGAAAGTGATTAAAAGAATTGAGGTTGTTTGCAGGTCTTTTTTGTGGTCGGGCAGTGACAAAATTACCCGAAAATCTCCGATTGCATGGAAGAGAGTTTGCTCCCCCAAAAGTCAGGGCGATCTTAACATAATATCGTTGGAGGAATGGAACAAAGCCAACTTGAACAGTGAAGAAACTCACTAAATGGACGACAAAGATTTGTTTAAGAACAGTGAAGAAACTCAATAAACACACTTATATAAAATGGATTTAAAATAAATAAAAACCAAATTGTAGATTTCAACCTATCCCAACGGGTACTTCAAACAACCATTGTTGTATGTCTCAATCTATCACAACAGTTACTTTAAACAACCATTGTTGCATGTCTTTTAATAAATAAATAAATAAAAATAAAATTGTAGGTGCTAGGATTCGAACTCATGATCAGACGCCACTTTTCAACACAGTTAGAAGTTCCAACCGTGGTGAAAAGAGGCTTAAAACTAAATAAAAAACAAAATTGTAGATGCTAGGATTCAAACGCATGACCATGTGCCACTTTTCACCATGGTTGATACCTATTACCATTGTGAAATGTCTTTTAGTAAATACAAAAAAAAAACGCCCACAAAAAATTATTATCACGGTTAACAGGAAGACCGTTGTAAAATGGGTGTTACGGAAGGTCTATTTTGTAATAGTGATCATAGAGGTTATAAATGTTTTGATTTGTCGCATAGAAAAATCACCATCTTGCGACATGTCATCTTTGATGAGACTCAGTTTCCCTTTGCCCACATTCCCCTACATACGACAATTTGACTGATGCTTTACACCCCCTCCTTTATACATCAGTGGACTCATACATCTTTAGAGTCTCCACCAAATGACATTCTCAGACAATCGCCTATACCTAACCCTCATCATATACCACCATCCTCCATAGTCACCCCTCTCCTCCTCGTCAAATCACCTAGATACCTCTCCCTTACCTACACCACTAACCTAACCCGCACTTCCTACCCGGACCATGACCACTCGCTGCATAAGAGACATTTACAAACCTAGGGAACTCTTTAACCTATCGGTTACCATTGATGATCCGACCATCTCCCCTCTTCCCCAAAACCATAAATTTGCCCTTTCTGATCTTAATTGGAAATCCACAATGCAATCTGAATTTAATGTTTTTATTAGAAATAATATATGGGATTTAGTTCCTCAACCTTGTGATGTTAACATTATTTGTTGTACATGGGTTTTCCAGCATAAAAAGAAATCTAATGGTTGTTTTGAGTGTTACAAATCTCGGCTTGTATGTGATGGAATGTCTAAAATTACAAGAGTGGATAAGTCACACACACAAACACATATTCACACATGCACACACGCACACACGCACACACACACACATGCACATACACACACACACACACGCGCACACACACACACACACATAAACACACACACGGTCACATGCACACATGCAGGGATGCAGGCACACACATACCCATACACGCAAGCACGCATACACACACACACACACACCAACATACAACACACACACACACACATATTTACATGCAAGCACACACACATGCATACACACCCACACACGTACACACACACACATCCGCACATGCACGCATACAGACACATACACATGCACACAGACACACTCACACACATAAACACACACATGCAAACACACATACACACACACATACATGTGTGCACGCTCATGAACACACGCTCGCACGCGCACACCCTTGCATGCACACACACACACATGCACGCATGCATGCACGTGCACACACGCAGACACACTCATAAACACACGCGGGCACACGCACACACACCGATATATATATATATATATATATATATATATATATATATATATATATAACAAAATCATTGTAATGCTATTTGTAACACCTCAAAATTTGCCCTCCTCTCTTGGGACTAGCTTTGCATATTGCATTTCATTTTTAGGGTTTTAGTCATTGCATATTGCATATCATGTGGCAACATTGAGCAAGTCATCCTCCTAGGTCTTGATCCGAAGATAAAGAGGTTAAGATGCAAGCTAGGGTTTCATTGGATTGATCACTAACCATCTGAGGGTTTGTGCTTCAAATTAGGGTTTCATGGTTCCTCAAGGGGGTTGATCATCATCTTGGTTGAAATGGTACATCATCATCATCATGGTATTATCATCACCAAGAGATTCCTTATGCTTGATCAGATGCCTTGAGATTAGGGTTTTGACCTCTAGTCAACCCTAATCATCTGAATTGTGCCAATCAGGGCTTGTCAAGGAGATGAGGTCTTCATGGATATGGGGATCATCATATGACTATATTGAGCTTATGGAAGCTAGGGTTTCATCATTGAGCCATTTCATCAGGAGTTTGAGGCTCAAGTTCAACAATGCACAGCCAATTCATCTATCAGTCAACAAAAGTCAACCACAGGTCAACTGATGGATTTGGAGGTGGGAGAGGGTTAGAGACACTTCATTCATGTCCAAACAAGTTTCATTTGACATTGCAAACATCAACAATGAAGAAAATAAAGTCAGATGAAAACTTTCCAAAAATAGAAAGTGACTTGTAATTCAAAATTGCCAAAAATGGAAAGGTTTTCTCTTCAATATTACATGTCCAAAAATACTTCAAATGAAATTTTGTCCAACATGAAAGTTGTAGATCTTGATCTCACCTTTCCAAAAAGTCCAAGAACATGAATTTCTCATTTGTGGTTGGCAAGTTATGATCAAATCATTGTCCAAAAAAGTTGAATTTCAAAGTTGCATAACTTTTGATTCACAAGGCCAAATGGAGTGAGACTTTTTGGAGCAAATCACTTTTGATGTCCTCTATCCAAAACAAGCATTACATTTCATGAATTTTGCTCACACAAAAAGTGCATTTTTCAAGTGAACCAATTTTGAAAAGTGGAGGGAAAAAGGTCATTTTGCAAAATATTCATTGTTTTCACTCCATTCCACTTGCATTAGCTTACAAACATCATTTCAAACTTGCTCCAAACCAGAAATTACACTGTTACATTGGTTTTGTACATGTGAGGGTGGATTGGTCAATTACCATTTAGCATGAAACTTGCATTTCACTTAATCCTTTGCCATTACACTAATCATGATTAACAACATCATTAACATCACATATATAAACTAAATCATAACTGTTTTCTGATTAACCATAACAGAATTGCATTCTAGATCTAGAAATCCAAAAACTCTTCACTTTCTCTCTCACTTTTTCTCCAAAAATCTGCATAAACATAGCATTGTTCTTCATCAATTCATGATCCATGAGCATTGTTGAGGCGATTAGAAGCTAGATCCAGGAACTGTGGAGCTGATTTTGAGACTGTAGCAAGAAGCATCCTCCCATGGCAGTTGAAGAATTCCACATTATTCAACACAATTGAGCTTCGATTCTCCCTTCATTCACTCATATAAACCTTGGAGAGCATCTGTTTTCATGTTACAAAGCCAAAAAACAACAAATCCATCACTGTGCTTCAAGTAAGGTTAGTTTTCGAATGTGATTATTCTTAAAATTGATGGAGGATTTAGATAGATCTTTGAGAGTAGGTCATGCTGCAAGTTGAATCACTGAATTTGGTTGAGAAACAAGGAAGTTATGTTGATTTTCATTTTGATGCATGATTATGTTTTGGTTCAAATCTCTTGAATTATGAGGAATTAGGTTAATCAATTTGTGATTCATGATGTATGCTGAACAAGGATTCCAATGATATATGGTTTGTGGAATTTGGTGACAATTTGTTCTTGAGTGATGAATCTATGAAGAACGCGTATGAAGCTTTAGAAATTTTCCAGAAACATGATTTTGATCCATAATTTCGCTTGCTTACATGTTGATTGGTGTTAGTCATACTGTAGCACGCGCGTTTTGAAAGTGAACATACTTCGATTCTGGCTTCAGCACATTCTCATTTTTTCCTTTTGCAATTTTTCTTCATATACCATGCCTTGTCCACATGCTTGTTCCATTCATTTTTATTTTTTCTTCACATTACAAAAATCATATCTCCTAAACCACTAATCCAATTGAGATGAAATTTTTTGTGCCATGATCCTTGTAACCACTACTATTTTTTGGTGATTTTTATTAAAATTGTGCACATGTGGATTTCTGTTTTGGCTAGGGTTTGTTCACATGTATTCTTTCATGCACCTTGCTTGATGTTTTGTTTATGAAATGATGATACTTAATCCAAAATTCTTGAAACTTTGCATGCTTATTCTAGAGACCTTAATGGACATTTTGGATTTGAGTTTGCTATTTTATCATTCCTGGTTTGTGATATATGATCATTTGAATCTAGGTGTGACAATGTATGTCACACCATTTCTTGTCTAACTTGCTGATTTTATTTTCCATGCCATATGAACTTGAATTGAGCTGAGTTTTTGCATGATGATACTTCTGGATGTTAGGTTCACATGTGAATGTTTGTAGAATTTTTGAGTGCATTTCCAATTTGTTTGAGAATTTCCTTTCTGTTTGACCAATTGTGGACCTTTTGTGAGTCATGTTTTTAAATGTTTTGTGAAATTCTTGATATATATTGGATGGACTTGAAATTTTGTGGAGTGATTCTAGACACTTTAAAGTTTGCCATGGTTTTGGTTTGGTGCATTTATCATGTTCCTACACTGTTTTATGCTTGCTTGAAGTTGATGCATGATTTTAGGCCTTGTATAAGCTTGTTTTGCCTTGCCCTGACTTAGGGATTTTAATTGACTTGCTTCCCATTGTCCAATTGACCTGAAATTTGGTATGATAATCATGTTATGAGTGCTGTTTAGCTATGAATTTTCTTGAGATTTATTGAATTGTTTTTGATTGGATTTGGATTGATTCATTCTGTTTGGTCCAATGAGCTTTGAAATGACATGCTTTGCACTAGATGCCTTGTGAAATAATTTTGGTGTATGATTTGAACATGGGACCAATTGGATGTTGTTCTAATTTGATTGAACTTGATTTTTCATAATTTTCATGTTCTATTTTGAAATATTGATCCATTTTGACCCTAGGCCTTGTCCTAGAGGTTTGCTTCTTATGTTTGAGTTGTGTTTTCAGGACAAAAAACATATGGCATGGAGGAATTAATTCACTTGGCTTGAGTTGCTTAGTTGATTGATGTTGATTAACATTAAGTTTGTTTTGTAGGTTGCCTCAAAGTCATTTGTGTTGAGCATTGGCTTATGCTTTGCTTGATGCATTGCTTGTGTACAGTTAACTGTTGACTTTTAACTTGTATGTTTGACTGTTTGAACTGAGTACTGATTATGTTAGATTGATTTCAGGTACATTAGTTGCTATAGTTCATTGTGAACTTGCTTGTGTTGTTGCTTGGTTGCTTAACCAATTGAGGTGTAGCATCACTAACTTCATGTAGTCTGGAAGACCTGGCCTGTTACTTGGCCAGGCACCTGTCTGAAGTCCTCCTTAAGAGGCAATGCTTGTGCTTGTTTATTTTTGTCCCCAAGCAGGAAAAGACCTTTGTTAAGGCAATTGGCAGACACAAGAGATGTGCAATCCATCTCCTGCTAATCTGTTGAGTCATCCCTTGGCTCACATTACATGTTGATGCCTTGAGGATAGTAACCCAAGATCCTTGTACAGTTGTACAGTTGAGTTAGTCATAAGTGTAGAAGGGTTCCCGCTTTCTGAACCCACACTTCTTTGTCTGAAGCTCTCCCTGGCCAGAGATAAGAGCTGTGAGGCACACCCCTCACTTCCTATTTCATCTGCTTCACCCTAACTCTCAATGTTAGGGTAAAGAGCTAACTTCACCTGATACAGTTGGCTTGCTTTTGCAGCCTAACCCTTGTGTGAGCCCACCTTTGTCTGTATATAGTGTGTGCTAATTGTGAGTGTTTGCTTTGTTTTGATTATGCTTGCATGCTTTGCTTTGCCTGGTTAGGATTAGCTTGCTGCTTGTGCAAGTAGATAGAAAACTCAACCTAGGACCATTGTGGAATACATGATAACTATTAGGCTCGAGTCAGTCTCCCTTCTAGTTAGTCATTTCCCGGTCTCTGGTTAGGAGAAAGTTTCTCCCCTGTTCAGGGGAACTACGTTGCCCTGATCCTCATACCAGATGAGGTACGTAGGCAGGAGGTCGCACGAGATCTCTCCGGGCACCCTTTTTTCTTTTTGTGTGTGTTTTCTTGACAGTTACTAGGCTCGAGTGCCTGACTCCTTAGTAACTTGTTTGTTTGTTAACCCTCTTGTGTGTCAGGATATGGATGTAAGACCAGCGATTGGTTGTCCATATCCTGAGTGTGTTTGTTTGGTTCGGAATCTGATGTAAGTCCAGCGATTGGCGTTCGGTTTCCATGTTTGCCGTTTTGTGTGGAGTCTGACATAAGTCCAGCGATTGGCAGTCGGTTTCCAGTGTGTGTTTTGTTTGGCGTGCGTGAGCCGAACTACGGTAGCTCTGATTCTCGTTCCAGACGAGATACGTAGGCATAGGATGCGATGTCCTAGCGAGCCCTCTCCCCTCTTCCTCCACCTGTGTTGTCTTCAGTGTGTGTGTGATGTTTGTTTTAGCAACCTTTTTCTATCTTTTGAGCGTGGATTCCGTCGAGTACGACGGATGCGTAGGGGTGCTAATACCTTCCCTTCGCATAACCGACTCCCGATCCCATTCTCTTTGGTCGCGAGACCATGCTTTTCCCAGGTTTACTTCGAGCGTTTCCTTTCCCTCTTTTGGGATAAATAACGCACGGTGGCGGCTCTGTGTTGTTTTGTTTTAGCCCGCCGGTTGTTTTTCGCGGATGCGACACTATTCTCACACAATTTATTCAAATATCTCTCACACACTTAGAATAAGAAATATTGTTTTAAAAAATTAAAAAAAATCATTATTTTTTTGTCGTTTTTTTTAAAATTTTCAGAAAGAAAAAAAATTACTTTTTTTTCAAATGAAAAAGTTTTTTTATTTATAGAAAAAACAAACAAAAAATATATTTTCCAAAAACAAATTGTAAACAGTCTTTTAAATTCTCTTTTGCATTTTTTATTTTAAGAAAAAAATGTTGATTTAAAAAAAATTATTAAATACATTTTAGTTAATGTTTTTTAAAAAAATTCATTCAAAAGTTTAAACTGGTTTTATTTTAATTTGGTTAATTTCATTTTTAATTGTTTAGAATATATATATATATATATATATATATATATATATATATATATATATATATATATATATATATATATATATATATATATATATATATAAACCATTTAAATAGTTCAAGTTAGTGAGAATATAGTCCAATTAATCATATTTTTCATACCAGTATGCTACATTGTGTTCTGTAAATATCTATAATGTAGATGCGAATATAAAGATGATGAATATAAAATAGAATAAATTAGATGTGTTTGTTTTGACTTTATCAAAAATATTTTGAATTATATCTAAATTAAAATAAAATTTATTTTAAAGTAATAATAAATACGTATAAAACAATTTTTTTCTTTTCAAAATTTTTGAAATATATTTTGAAAATAAATCATTTAAACAAAAAAAATTCATCGTTAAAATAATTTTCAAAATGAAAGTTATTCATTTTATTATTTTCTTCAAAATAATTTTTTAAAATTAATTTATAAAATAGATTTTAAAAACTAAAAAATAAAACTCTTCATAATAATATAAAGGACAAATATATAATATTTTAGCCTTTATAATATGAATGTAATGATGCCAATGAATACCCATAAACACAAGTACTAGTACTAGTTTTTCGCAATCTATTTTTTTTTAACAAATGGAATATTCGTGTCAACCTCATACTTGAGCAATCATAGATTTTGAGATATCCACGTATATTTACGAATATACATGAATACTATTAATTAAATAACAATTTTTTGGAAAAAATATATAATTAATTAAATTTTTTATCCTCTTTTAAAAATATATATAAATAATTTCAAATTTAACACAAAATAAAATAGTAATAATAATAAAAGATAGCATTCATTTTATTTCTTCTTTTACCACATAAAAATACTAAATTCAAAATAATAATAATAATAATAATAATAATAATAACAATTTTATATTCAACAAAAAAAAGTTTTATATTCAACAAAATAATAATAATAATAATTATTATTATTTTAGATTCAACAAAATAATATAAATAATTTTAATAATTATTAACAAATACAAACACTTACAAATATGATACCTTCATATCTGTATTCCAATACCTACAGATATTTTGCCCTATCTAAAACCTTATTTATGCTTCTAATTTGTCTTTTTTTTTTCTTTCATCCAATTTCAGTGCGACAGTATGACTTGTTATTGTAACAGTAGCATACAATTGAAGCCTTGGTTTTCAATCTTACCTCTTTAAATCAATGATAAAGCTTCAATACCTCCATTTCTCCTTTATGTATACTTTCTTTATTCAAATGGCTGAATGATATGCTACCGTTGTTTAGTTTCAAATATGCTTTGATACATAAATCGTGCCCCAAAAAAGGACAGATTCTTTTCTTACATATTGTAAAAGCTTAATCCTTTACGTGGCTATTGGTGTTTCTATCCATTTTGGCTCAATTTTGAGGGTTGAAAGAGGAGAGTATTGTGACACTCAAAAAGTGTTAATTTAATTCATTAATTAATTAACTTCAACACAGTTGAGGACCACATACATAGGTGTGGACCACTCTCATGTATGTATGGACTATGGACTTAGCTGTATCACCATGTGAACTTCGGTGGGACATATATAAGCATCTGTCATATGAGAAGAGACAAAGTCAAGAGAGAAATAAGTGTGTATCTTGAATTTTTTTATATAAATAGAAATAATAATTTATTAAAATGATTTTATCATTTATTAATGTATTGGCTTTTACTAGAGGTACTACTTCAACATAATTTATAAGCAAAGATAAATTTTATGTTTATTAAAAAATATAAGTTAAGTATATTTAGTTTTTTTTTTTAATTTTATATAAGAGAAACGGCATAATTACTAGTATACTTTTAATTAAATCATCATCCACTAATACTATTAAGTCATTAATGCAAGGATAATTTTGAAATAAAGACATGAAATAAACTTATATTTGTATACCTTTACTTATATTTAAAGTCAATAAATTTAAAAATATTTTGCTTGTAAATAAGAGAGGAGGGAGTATAAAATAGAAAGTGGTGCAAAGTCGAAATCTGGTCAGCTAGTTTGGAAGATATTCTGCTTTCTTTTGTTGAAAAAATTCGGTTTATTAAAAGTATTTTTTATAACATGTTGGTTTACTCTTTAACCATTTAGTTCAAGAATAACTATGGTTGATTTTTTTTAGATGACAACAAAATCAACTTTTGGTTAGATTCTTAGTGTGGTTTACCTTTGGTTCACGTTCTAAACGTTCTAAATTGAGCTCATCATCAACTTAAGGCTTCGGTCAAGACTTTTATTCTCAATCACCAATGACATATCCCTCAGGCCTTGCATCTGACATATCCAACCCTTTCGACCATTGTCAATAAGGAAATCATTCATATTGAAAATGAGGAAGGTAAATGTATATGAACTATTTTTAATTATGGTGAGCTCACTATTAAACTATATTTTCTGGCAGTTTAGTTTACCATTGGTGGTTAGGTTTGCTGCCTTTTTATAGGAATGTTTGTTATTTTCTATTGCTTGTATCTCAAGCATTCACTTGTATATATATGACATCACCTTTCTCTTGTAACACAAGTTCATTAATGCGATTACACACCAATCATATTATGGTATTAGTAGTGTGAATAATATTCAGTTTCACTATTCACCATCTTCTTCATTCCATTCTTGAACTTCCTCAACTTTTTCACCATGGTGGATAGCGATAATGAAGACTCATCCATAATCACAAACAAGAACAACAATGCCAAGAACCCTGCCCTTGATCACTCAAGCCTATACTACCTACATCATGCTGAAAATCCTAACACTGTTCTTGTCTCACCTCCATTATCGGAGAATAACTATGAATCTTAGAGTAGATCCATGAAGCGAGCTCTTCTCAACAAGAATAAGATCAAGTTTATCAATGGAAAGATAACAACTCCAGACGAAACCGATTCCTCATTCGATACTTGCATGGATCTCCACGTCTCTTTCTTCTGAAATTGTGCAGAGCACAATCTATATCGACAATGTTGTTCAACTCTGGACAAATCTCCAACATCATTTATCAAAAACTGATCATTTCAGATTATCAGATCTTCTTCAAAACATTCATTTTATGTGCCAAGGAGAGAAATCGGTAACATCGTACTTTAATGAACTCAAAACATGTTGGGAAGATCTGGAAATTCTCAGAGTTCTTCCAACCCGCACCTGTGGTGATCATGCTACCCTTAAGAGACAACGTGACATGGATTATGTTATGTTTTCTTGAAAGGTTTGAATGAAAACTACAACACCGTCAAGTTTCAAATTCTTATGATTGAGCCTCTTCCTGATGTTTCAAAAGTTTTCTCTTCGATCTTGCAACAAGAACGTCAAATATCTTCTTCTTCTTTCTTTGATAATTCCAACATTCTCTTGGCTCAATTTCAACATATGACTCCAAATAGATTCAACCCCAAACACAACAAAGGGCGTGGAAAACCCTCTTCCTACACTAAATCCCCAAGTAATTCCAAAATGTGTTCTTTCTGTGGTAAGACATGCCATATTGTTGATACCTGCTATTTCAATCATGGCTTTCCACCAGGTTTTCGTTTCAAAGACAAAGTTGGATTCACCAATAATGCTGCAACTGCTTATGAACACCAGGAATCATCGTCCCCTGATGCAACTCCTCAAGAAGACAAAGTAGAGATCTCTTCAACAATGTACAACAAATTGGTAGCTCTCCTTAATCAAGTTGATACCTCAACTCCATATGATTCTCACGCCATTAACACATCTTCATCAGGTTTGCACCAAACTTTCATACACAATAATGTAAGTTATCCTCACAACAGTTGGATAATTGACGCAGATGAAACAAACCATATATGATCTTCCCTAAAAATCTTTTTTACTCATACCATTCTATTAATCATATCACCATCAAATAACCTAATAGTTCTAACATTATTTCAAAATTTTATGGCACCGTTACATTAAATAAGAATTTAACACTTCACCATGTCTTGTATGTTCCTGCATTTACATGTAATCTAATATTTGCACATCAATTATCTGCTAACGATACATGTCATCTTGTTTTTTATCACTATTTTTGCACCATTCAGGCACTACCTTCGCTGAAGATGATTGGGCATGCTAATGTGTATAATCACTTGTATATCCTGGCATAAAATCCTTGTATCCTAATGGCTTACCACACTTATGTGATTGCATATTTTTGTTTATATAGGTTTTTGTATGATGTCAAAACTAGGAATTAACGTTTATGTATATTGGATTGTATCATCCGAGTCTAGATGTGCATTTTAGCGCTCTTGCATTAGGGAAATGGTTTGGAAAAATATTATGTCATTCATGAAAAACTGGTTTTAGGTGAAAATTTTACATTACAGGTCGACACATGTGCGTAACAGGTCGACACATAGCTCATCTGCAAATGCATAGGTCGACACATTGTAGGAACATGTCGACACATACACTACAGTATTAAAGCATGTAATATTCTGTTTTATGTGCTAACTAAACATGTCGACCTATAGGCAACACACTACCTTGATAGGTTGACACATGACCTCAGACAAGTTAATACATTGCTTAAATAGGTCTACACATGGCTCGTACAGGTCGACCTATTGAACAAAAAAGTTGAAAAATCGCTCTTGTTTTCATTCCTTTTGCATTCCTTTTGCTCTCTATTGGTGACATACATATAAGTACCATATACATATATCATTCTCTAGCAAAGTTTCTAGAGTGAGTAAAACCTACATGAATCCAGGATTTCAAAGCATCTCACCGTCTTCAATTCAATATATGCATACACACAATCAAACTACACATAATCATTTTTGGATTGGGTGTCATCTATATTAGGATTGATAACTTCCAATTAGGGTTGTTGTACTGAGAATATTAGGTTGAGATCTTTGAGGGATTCAAATCAAAAAAACGAGGTGGGTTTTTCCTTCAAGATCTTTAGGGTTTGAAGGTTTTGGACAAGATTGTGCAATTCGGATCCGATTGAGTGAAAGCCTTGGGACTAGGTGTGTTGTGCAAGGGAGTAATATGAAACAGTGGGTCATGTTGACAAATCTTGGGTTCAACAAGTGTGCGTTTGAGATTAATTCAGTCGGGTGAAAGCCTTGAGAGAAGGAGGTCATACAAGGAAGTAGTAACAACAGGTGAATAGAAGTGACATTGTTTGTGTCTTGATCAATCTTTGATCAAGGTTTTTGGAGGTGTTAGAGTCAACAATAAACTCATGGTTTGTGTAATTTGATCTCCCATATCTTGTATACATACATTTACAAAGTAATATTTATTATAATAATATCTCAATTCGATTCGAATTGAGGAAAGACGTACCCATAGCGAGTTCGATTGGGGAACTGCCTAAACAAATCCTTGTGCTCTCTCTCTCTCTCTCTCTCTCTCTCTCTCTCTCTCTCGATCTCCATCTCTTTTATTTTTCAATTTGCAAATTATCGATTGCTTTGATAAGCGGATCAACATAGTTTGAATCATAATTTTGATTACATTTTGAATCTCGTGCTTGTTGTATTGATCACTAACCATTTGACTGTGATTGGATTTCTTATAACAACAAACACCACATAAAATTCTAAACTTTATTTTTCGCACACCAAGTGTTCGACAAATTGTTTGACTTAGTTTTTGTGTGTGTGGATATCATTAGAGATGGACTTTTACTATTGTAGAGTATTCAATTAGTTGTGCTTAATTGTTGTTGATTGACTTATGGATTATTATCATAACATTGACACCTTTACGCATATATGGGATATTCAATAGTAGGTTCGGTTAGACGATTTTTGATCCAGGAAATATTTGAAACATGCTTATGCGCCATAAATGTTTCTAAGTCAAATTTTCAGATAAAGTTTTAACTTGAGATCTATTCACCCCCTCTAGATCTAGGCCTATCGCCTAACAAGTGGTATCACGAGCTCCGATTGTTTCCGGTATTAAGATTTGCTTATAAGATAATGGCTACCGAACCTAAAGGAGCGTATAATAGAGCACCTATTTTCACCAGCAAAAATTATGGCTTTTGGAAGCTCGTATGCGTATCCATATCAACTCCATTGATAAGGGTGTATGGGACGTCATCATCAATGGTCCAAACGAAATTACAATGAGCAATGGTGAATGCGTCATTGTACAAAAACCGGAAGGTCAATGGAATGATAATGATATAAAGTTATGGTCACATGATTGGGAAGCACGAAATATTCTCATATCCGCTTTAGGTGTTGATGAGTATTATCGTGTTTTTCATTATGATACCGCCAAGCTATGTAGGATGCATTAGAATTTGCCCATGAGGGAACTAATGAGGTTAAACAAGCTATAATCAATACATTAAACTAAGAGTTTGAACTCTTTCGTATGAAGCATGGTGAAACCATTGACGACATGCAAAAGAGATTCACATATCTTATTAATAGATTGAATGCTCTTGGTAATCTTATCTCCAATGGTATTGCTACTAACAAGGTTTTAAGATTTCTTAATAGGGAATAGAAACCCAAGGTCATCGCGATTAAAGAGGAAAATAATATTAAAGCACTTGATCTCACTATTTTGTTTGGAAAATTGGAAGAACATGAGCAAGAACTCACTTGCTTGGGAAAACATGAAAAAGAGTATGAAAAGAAGATGAAGAAAGAGAAAGGTAAAGACAAGGTGGAAGAGAAGAAGTAAATTGCTCTAAAGACTTCTAGTTTAAAGTCCTAAATGAATGAGATTAGTAATTGTGAAACTAAATATGACAAATATTCTGATAAAGAAGATATGGGGTTGTTCATCAAGAGGTACAATAAATATATGTGGGAACAAGCAAATAAGTACCCCGAAAAGGATGATTACATCAAATCTAGAAGGTTGTTAAAATCCTCAAAGGAAGATGAGAAGAAGAAAAGTAAGGGTAGAAGTACATGCTATAATTGTGGAAAAGAAGATCACATTAGGCCAGAGTGCCCTAAGATCATGAAAGTAAATGAGATAGGTCATCACAAAAGGTCCAATAAGTCCAGAAGGGCTTATGTTGCTTGGGAAAGCGAAAATGGTTCTTCAAGTGGAGAAAGTTCTAACTCAATGACGAATCGACAAAGATGTGTTACATGGCCAACAAAGGAAAAAAAAGAATATAAGTCACTCTAATCCTAAATCCACGTATGACTTATCTTATTCTCAATTGCAAGAATCCTTTGAAAATCTACGAAGACAAGCCATAAAAGCTTTCAAAAAGCTAGCTTCAAATAAAATAATTTTCTCTTATTTGCAAACTAAAATGTTGGAAAATGAAAAGAATAGGAAGCTCTAAGGAAATCTATGATAGATATTTTAAAGGATAAGTGTTATGATAATAAAAAACTCATGGTTTGGAAGCGAGACTTGTCATATTTGGAAAAAAGAGTCAAGAGATCTTAAAGCCAAGTTGAACAAGGCTTTGAAACTAAAGTCATTTTTGCTATTGACACTTCAAAATATGACATGCCTTCTCATAATCCTTATAGAAGGTATAGATATGTTGAAAAGAGTTAGGTTAGTAAAAGAGCATCTTCTCACAATGTTTATTTTCATTATTGTTGCATGAAGGGTCATGCCATTGCAAAATGTAACTTTAGGAGACTCTTGGTCCCCAAAAGCACTCGTCAATGATTGCCTAAATGCAACCAAGGTTTAACTAATCATCAAGGATCGAATGAAGATTGGGTACCTAACACTAGTCATTGATTTTGCAGGATAAATGTCTTGGCACTATGAGTAGAGTATGAGATCTCGTTTGTGGAAGCTCAAGACATAATACTTGTAACACTTCTCTATTTCTTGACTTGGTGACATGGAAGATAGAATATGTTACTAAAGAAGTTAACATTTAGTGTTCTTTTAATTGGTAAAAGTGTATTTCTTATTACTAATATTTTATATCAAAATGCATCGGAAAAGGTATTGTTGTTAATGATGTAGGTTATCTTCGACAAAACATACTCAAGTTTATCAAATTAAGGATTCATCAACCTAAGATGAGAAAATGTGAGGAGGATCAAGATTACTATCATGATTGAACGTCAAAGTATTATGAAAATCATCAAGTCAATGATTCACTTGGGTACATTATTAATAGCATTCTGAAATACTTGTACAAATAGAAAAGTGGTAATAGCATTTTGGTTCTGTTTGTGTTTGTGGCACTTGTTGCGTTCATTTCAACTTTCGTTCGAAAGTTTCTCGTGGAGTGCTTGTGTTCTCGTGGAGTGCTTGTGCATCCTCCATCTTCTGTATGGTGAGGTAATATTGTTTCAATCCTTTTTCTTATTTTGTAAGTAAGTATTACGTTTACCTATTTATTTTTAAAGGTATATGGTGTGGTATATATATGATATGTATAATATTTGTTCACTTCCAAAAATATCTATGCAACTATTGTGTGTTTCATTTCATATGTTTATAGTGAATTTATACTAAATATTATCATATGTGATCTATATCTTTTGTCATTTCATGCTTACAATTGTGTTTGCATGTTAATTGCTTTCAAGCCATCAAATCATTTCATATGCATAAGTCTCTTATTCATTAGTCATGCCTAAGTAAATTGAGTCATCAAAAATCATTTCATAGGTCATAAATGTGATATTTGTCAAGTTTTGTCCATAATGCTCCAACACATGGTCGTATAGGTCGACGCATAAATTTAAGCTTTGTATTTGTCAAAAATTCTTCACAATGTGTCGACACATTTATGGATATGTCTGTTGGTGTAAGCCCTAGAGGCCAATACTTTTGGTACTTGTATCGAATTATTTATTAATAATAAAATGCTTTTTCTTTATTATGTTTGTCTAATAAAGTCCCTAGAATAGATAGTTCGTTTAATGTATCAAGTGTGACTTAATCATGAGATCACGTTAAACATAAGGACACTATTCTTAAAGTATCCATAGTCGAGCTTTATTGTGAAGTGGGATAACATTAAAGCATTAAGACTATTATGTATATAGACTAATGATCATATCTCATGGATCATGGATAAAGAGTTATCAAGTCTTAAACATAGGTATGAATATTAAGAGTAATATTTATACTGGATTGACCCGTTATGAGAATAATATATAGAATATTATGCAAAGTGTCATAAGTTATTCTCATGGTGATAACGGTGTATACCATCCTTCGACCTGAAACCACTATGGACCCTAGATGTAGAGTTGATGGCCTTATTGCTGATAAAACATTGTCCATAACTGGATGACCATAAAGACAGTTGATGAGTACTCCACGAAGCATGCTAAGGGACATGAGTGACCTAGATGGAATTTGTCCATCCCGTGTAACAGGATAAATGTCTATGGGCCCAATATTGAACTGGACAAGGATGACATGGTCTATGCCTTGTGTTCAATATAGACATAAGGGCAAAAGGGTAATTGTACACATAAGTATTATCACAACAGGATTTGTCATATCACATGACATTTTCGTGTCTTGGGTAGCAGTGATGTGTTGCTAGATATCGCTCACTGTTTATTATGTTAAATACGTGATTTAATATAATTGCCAATGCCGCGAAAACCTACAGGGTCACACACAAAAGGACGGATTGATGAGAGATAGAGTAACTAAGGAATACCGTAATGTACGGTGCACTTAAGTGAATTGTAGAACATCATAAGGTACGGTGTACTTAAGTAGAATACGAAATATGGTAAGGTACCACGCGCTTAAGTGATTTTGGCATATTATAAGATATGGGCCACATACACTTGAGTGGGCTTTTTTTTAGCTTGCAGCCCACACAAGTGGTTCTATAAATAGAACCCTTGTGTAGAAGCATTTGTGCAGTTGCAATTTCGTTTCTCTCTCTCTCTCTCTCTCTCTCTCTCTCTCTCTCTCTCTCTCTCACTCAAAGCCTTCATTCGTAGCAGCTAGCACTAAGATTGAAGGAATCCGTTCGTGTGGACTGAGTAGAGGCGTTGTCATCGTTCAACGTTCGTGATCGCTCCGTAGATCTGCATCAAAGGTTACAATCGCCACAAGAGGTAACAATTCTATCACTGATCATGCCCATTCATAAGGATCATTAAAGGAGAAATTTTAAATTCCGCTGCATTTTGGATCGCTCTTCTCCTTCAGTGGTATCAGAGCCACTTACGAAACCCTGCATCTGATAGCTGTTTATTTTCTGTATTTTCTGTATTAATATGATTAAAAGACAGAATGAATCAAAGAATAAATGAGTAATTAAATTTGGCATCATGTGTGTACGATTTGGATGATTGATGTTGACTATGCTTCGGAATCCGAATTAGTATGGTGAAGCAGCGATACATCGATCGTCCATAGGTTATGCAATTGAGATCGATCAAGTTATATATATGATATAAGTAATCCTGATGCAAAATACGGTATATATGATATACTGTTTCTGTTTCGTTCATTCAAACACTTAATGGTTGTTTTCCTTTGAGCGATCAATGGTTGTTTGCTTCTTGATCCGACATTAGTATGGTGAAGCAATGACATGTTGATCAATCATACTGAATTAACAATCGAGGCGTGTTTGACGGTCTGAAATTGGTGCATTAGGGTTAATGACGACACAAGGGTTGTGTTGTCAAAGAGTTATGCGATTAGGGTTATGACTGCGCAAGAGTTGTGCTTTAAAGTATCAAGTGTTGATGCGAAAAATGACGTCGATTTCAAATGAATTGTTCATTAAAAATTTCAGTCAGGGGCGCTGCCCCTACAACCCCGCAAGGGGGCGCTGCCCCCTTGACCCCCATCCGCTGACCAGGCAGCGGAACCCCCGTCCGTTGATCGGGCAACAGACCCCCGACTAACTCTGCGTAGTGTGATCGGTCGCCGAAATTTAATTTGGTTTTAATTAATTAAAAGAATTAAAATTAATAATAACAATGTGTTTATTATTTTTGTCTTGTGGTGATCGCTTATGGCCTTAGTTTTCCTTTATTTTGTTTTGGGTTTTTAAAATACGACCTGCGTGTCGTGCATCTCTTTTAATCTCTTAATGTAACTTCTTTTCTCATCTCACTCCCTCGTATGTAAAACGAGTTTCTTTTATGTAATGTAATGTTATGAAGAAAGAGAAGAGTTCAATATCAAAGGAGGACAACCTTGAAGATCTTGCTTGGAGAAGCTTAGATCGTTATTAGGTTAGCTTAGGTTCTCTCATTGGCTTGGGAGAACAATTGTGCTAGGGGCCATAACTGTTTCATTATGTATGTTGATGCATGTGAATGTATGTTGATGCATGTGAGAAACGATTTATATGATAAATAAGCCAGTGAGATCAGAATAAATGCAAATTCCCTCAAATTAAATATTAAGTTTATGCTTTCCAAGTTTTAGCACTCATCAAGACTAGTATCGGATAATGTAGGTTTCGCCTACGCGAGGTGCATGTTCTATATTAGTAAGGTGCGATGGGATAATTGTAATATCCAATTGCTAAAACAATGGGTCAAACTTAACTAAACAAATTATAATAAGATTATATATGTTTAGAAGCAAGAGTTGGAAATGATCCATGTGATGGATTGGAATAGGGAGTTATTCACCCAACTAAAATATTCGAGAGTTGTATTAGATACAATTGGAAGGAGTTCCTACCTAAATAACCTAGTTTCGTGTAATCCTCCTACGCGGACTTAAAAGAAAGTGAAATGTGGATCACGACCCACTAGAAAATCTTCCAACGGGATTTTCCGAATCAAATGGTGAGGGTCATTTGTTTTGAGTAAAATAGTGGGAGCATATTTAATTAAAGGCCTAATTAAATATGTTATTGATACTTATATTTTCATTATTTTCATGTAGATTACCATGACAACAAACACCTTTAACAACATTTTGCGATCAATCCTTGACAAGGAAAAATTGTCTGGGACAAATTTTCTGGATTGGCACCGAAATCGGAGGATTATCCTCAAACATGATAGAAAGTTGTATGTCTTGGAGAAACCTGTTCCTGAAGAGGAACCTCCTAGTTTTGCACCTAAGGTAGAAAGAGATGCTTATAAGAAGCATGTCGATGATGCCAATGAAACTGCTGGTCTCATGCTAGCTACCATGAACTCAGAGTTGCAAAAGCAACATGAGAACATGGCAGCGTTCGATATGATCGAATACCTGAAGATGCTCTATCAAGAGCAAGCAAGGTATGAAAGGTTTAAAGTTTCAAAAGCCTTTTTTCAAGGCAAGTTAGCTGAGGGAGCCCCTGTAGGTCCCCATGTGCTCAAGATGATTGGGTATGTGGAAAACCTTGAGAGGTTGGGTTTTCCCCTCGGAAAGGAACTTGTAACTTATTTGATCTTGCAATCGTTGTCAGATAGATTCAGTCAATTTGTCCTAAATTTCAATATGAATTATATGGACAAATATCTTCCTGAACTGCTAGCCATGTTAAGAACTGCTGAGCAGAATCTGAAGTCAAAAGGGAAGTTCATTCTGATGATCGGAAATGGAAAGAGACAGAACAAAAGATCCACCAAGCAGGGTGATAAAGGGAAAGGCAAGGAAGTTGCCAAACCCAAACCCACTGTTGCTGCTTTGAAGCCTAGTGGAGGCATAGCAAAGGAAGGCACCTACTTCCATTATGGTAAGACCGGACATTGGAAGAGAAGCTGCCCAAAGTACCTGGAAGATAAGAAGAATGGAGTAGAGAGTTCAACTTCAGATATTTTTGTTATTGAAATTAATTTATCTACTTCTGCATCATGGGTATTAGATATTGGATGCGGTTCTCACATTTGTACCAATGTGCAGGGGCTAAAAAGGAGTAGAGATTTGGCAAAAGGTGAAGTTGACCTGCGAGTTGGCAATGGAGCAAAGGTTGCTGCTTTAGCCGTAGAAACTTATGTATTGACTTTACCTAGTGGTTTAATAATTCAGTTAGAGGACTGTTATTATGTACCTGCAATTAGCAGGAATATTATTTCCGTTTCTTGTTTGGACAAGTTTGGTTTTTCATTTATAATAAAGAATAATTGTTGCTTAATTTATTTGAATGATATATTCTATGCTACTGCACAAATGAACAATGGACTATATGTCATTGATCTTGAAATGCCTATTTATAAGATTAATACTAAAAGGATGAAACCTAATGAGTTAAATCCAACTTACCTTTGGCATTGTCGATTAGGCCACATAAATGAGAAACGCATTTCCAAACTCCATAAAGATGGACTCTTGGACTCATTTGATTATGAGTCATATGAGACATGTAGATCTTGTTTAATTGGAAAGATGACAAAGTCTCCATTCACAGGAAAAGGTGAAAGAGCTAATGATCTTTTGGCCCTCATACATACTGATGTATGTGGACCACTGAACATACCAGCCAAAGGAGGTTTTCAGTACTTCATCACATTTACTGATGATTTCAGTAGATATGGTTATGTGTATTTAATGAAACACAAATCAGAGTCCTTTGAAAAGTTCAAGGAATTCAAGAATGAAGTACAAAACCAACTAGGTAAGAATATTAAAACTCTTCGATCAGATCGAGGTGGTGAGTATTTAAGCCTAGAGTTTGATGACCATCTGAAAGAGTGTGGGATCATATCCCAACTTACTCCTCCTGGAACACCCCAATGGAATGGTGTATCTGAGAGAAGAAATCGAACCCTGTTAGACATGGTCCGATCCATGATGAGTCACGCCGATCTTCCAAACTCTATTTGGGGACATGCACTATTGACAACAGCTTACACACTTAACCGTGTTCCATCCAAAAAGGTTGAGAAGACACCATATGAGATATGGAGTGGTAAGAAACCACATATGTCTTACATGAAGATTTGGGGTTGCGAAGTTTATGTGAAACGACAAATTTCAACTAAGCTTGAGCCCAAATTTGACAAATGCTTATTTATGGGGTATCCTAAAGAAACAAGAGGGTATTACTTCTACAATCCTTCTGAGGGCAAAGTGTTTGTCGCTCGAACTTGAGTTTTCCTAGAAAAGGATTTTATTTCCAAAGGAATCAGTGGGAGGAAAGTAGAGCTTAAAGAAATTCAAGAATCACAAAGCATTGATACACCTATGGAGGAATTAGAGCAGGAAACACAAGTAGTTGTGGAAGAGCAACCTGCTCAAGTAGAACAAGACCAGAGTAGGTCAAGCAGGATACGTCACCTACCTGAGAGATATGGATATCTCATAACTGATCAAGGTGATGTATTACTCATGGATCAAGATGAGCCTGTGACCTACCAAGAGGCCATAACTGGTCCCGAGTCTGAAAAGTGGCTAGAAGCCATGAAATCTGAAATGGATTCCATGTACACAAACCAAGTTTGGACCTTGGTAGAGCCTCCTGTAGGAGTTAACCCTATAGGATGCAAGTGGGTCTTCAAAAATAAGAATGACATGGATGGTAAGGTACATACCTATAAGGCAAGACTGGTTGCAAAAGGATATAAACAAATTCATAAGGTTGACTATGATGAAACCTTTTCACCAGTTTCAATGCTTAAATCTGTTCGGATTTTACTTGCTATCGCTGCATATCATGATTATGAAATATGGCAGATGGATGTCAAAACTGCTTTCCTTAATGGGAATCTTCTTGAGGATGTGTACATGAAACAGCCTGAAGGATTTGGCATACCAGAAGAAGCCCAAAAGATATGTAAGTTACAAAGATCAATCTATGGATTGAAGCAAACTTCCAGAAGCTGGAATCTTCGTTTTGATGAAACAGTAAAACAATATGGATTCATCAAGAACGAAGATGAGCCTTGTGTCTACAAGAAGGTTAGTGGGAGCATGATCATTTTCCTGGTATTATATGTAGATGACATATTACTCATTGGAAACGATGTCCCTACCCTGAAACAAGTAAAGTCTTGGTTGGGGAAATGCTTTTCTATGAAGGACCTAGGTGAAGCAACCTATATATTAGGAATCAGAATCTATAAAGATAGATCACAAAAACTGCTTGGCCTAAGTCAGAGTACGTACATAGACAAAGTGCTGAGACGCTTTAATATGCATGATTCCAAGAAAGGATTCATACCTATGAAACATGGCCTATGTCTATCAAAAACACAATCCCCTTCAACTAAGGTAGAAAGGGATCGCATGAATAAGATTCCATATGCATCTGCAATAGGATCTATCATGTATGCCATATTATGTACTCGACCAGATGTCTCGTATGCTTTAAGTGCAACGAGTAGGTACCAATCTGATCCCAGTGATGCTCATTGGGTAGCTGTCAAGAATATCCTTAAGTATTTGAGAAGGACTAAGGACTTATTCTTGATATATGGAGGTCAGGAAGAGCTGGCTGTAATTGGATACACCGATGCTAGCTTCCAGACAGATAAGGATGACTTTAGATCGCAATCTGGTTATGTGTTTTGCTTAAACGGTGGCGCTGTGAGCTGGAAAAGCTCAAAGCAAGATACAGTTGCTGATTCTACAACCGAGGCCGAGTATATTGCTGCCTCAAGTGCAAGAAAGGAAGTTGTTTGGATCAAAAAGTTCATTAGTGAACTTGGCATAGTTCCTAGCATTGTGGATCCCATTGGTCTCTATTATGATAACAATGGTGCTATCGCACAAGCTAAGGAACCTAGATCTCACCAACAATCCAAACACATACTTAGGCGTTATCACCTCATTCGAGAGATAATAGATAGAGGAGATGTGAAAATATACAGAGTACCTACACTTGACAATATTGTTGACCCGCTGACAAAGCCTCTTGCGCAGCAGAAGCATGATGGCCATACTAGATCTATGAGCATTAGGGGTATGCCTGATTGACTCTAGTGCTAGTGGGAGATTGTTGGTGTAAGCCCTAGATGCCAATACTTTTGGTACTTGTATCGAATTATTTATTAATAATAAAAGGCTTTTTCTTTATTATGTTTGTCTAATAAAGTCCCTAGAATAAATAGTCCGTTTAATGTATCAAGTGTGACTTAATCATTAGATCACGTTAAACATAAGGACATTATTCTTAAAGTATCCATAGTCGAGCTTTATTGTGAAGTAGGATAACATTAAAGCATTAAGACTATTATGTATATAGACTGATGATCACATCTCATGGATCATGGATAAGGAGTTATCAAGTCTTAAACATATGTATGAATATTAAGAGTAATATTTATACTGGATTGACCCGCTATGAGAATACTATATAGAATGTTATGCAAAATGCCATAAGTTATTCTCATGGTGATAACGGTGTATACCATCCTTTGACCTGAAACCACTATGGACCCTAGATGTAGAGTCGAGTGCCTTATTGTTAATCAAACATTGTCCGTAACTGGATGACCATAAAGACAGTTGATAGGTACTCCATGAAGCATGCTAAGGGACATGAGTGACCTAGATGGAATTTGCCCATCCTGCGTAACAAGATAAATGTCTCTGGGCCCAATATTGAACTAGACAAGGATGACACGGTCTATGCCTTGTGTTCAATATAGACATAAGGGCAAAAGAGTAATTGTACACATAAGTATTATCACAAAATAATTTGTCATATCACATGACATTTTCGTGTCTTGAGTAGCAGTGATGTGTTGCTAGATACCGCTCACTATTTATTATGTTAAATACGTGATTTAATATAATTGCCAATAACGCGAAAACCTACAGGGTCACACACAAAAGGACGGATTGATGAGAGATAGAGTAGCTAAGGAATACCGTAATGTATAGTGCACTTAAGTGAATTGTAGAACATCGTAAGGTATGGTGTACTTAAGTAGAATAGAAAATATGGCAAGGTACCACGCGCTTAAGTGATTTTGGCATATTATAAGATATGGGCCACATACACTTGAGTGGGCTTTTTTTTAGCTTGCATCCCACACAAGTGCTTCTATAAATAGAACCCTTGTATAGAAGCATTTGTGCTGTTGCAATTTTGTTTCTCTCTCTCTCTCTCTCACTCAAAGCCTTCATTCGTAGTAGCTAGCACTGAGATTGAAGGAATTTGTTCGTGTGGAATGAGTAGAGGCGTTATCATCGTTCAACATTCGTGATTGCTCCATAGATCTGCATCAAAGGTTACAATCGCCACAAGAGGTAACGATTCTATCACTGATCATGCCCATTCGTAAGGATCATTAAAGGAGAAATTTTAAATTCCGCTGTGTTTTGGATCGCTCTTCTCCTTCAAGGTCGACCTGTAGAATTACTTTTTCCATTCTTGCTTAAACACTTCAGTATATGCCGAAACATAACTTTAACAGGTCAACACATTAACTCAGAGGTTGACTCATATTCTCTTGTTTGTCAAAATTTCTTCATTTCACATTCAAGCACCCAAAGCTCTCAAGTCTCCAAGCTTCATCTCATCTTATAAAAGTCATTCAATCTTATTAAATCGTGTTTATTTCTCTCAATCCATCTCATTTTCATTTACATTTTCTTCAAATCTCTTCCATTCATCTTATTTTTCCCTCTTGTTCTTTCAAAAACCCTATTTGTTACCCTAAGTCATAAAAGTTCAAAATTCGTACTTGTTCTTGCTATATCCTTACTCCCTTGTGTGTTTTGTTGGTTTTTTATCTTGTTTGTGTGTGTGAGTATTCTTAAATATCTTATTCTCTATCACATTTCATTCAAAAATTCTATCAAACACTTGGTGTGCACAACTTATCTCAACTTTTTCAATGGCTCATAAGATAGCTAAGACTAAGACCGATGCTAAAGGTAAGGGCAAGGCCAATTCTTCATCTACAGTTGTAGAAACTTCCTTTTCATTGGTATCTAGAAGATGTATTAATTAATTTGAATAGAAACACAGGGGTAGGCTTGTTATCAAGCAATATGTATGGAAAGCCAATGTGGTTTCTCAGTTGGATCTTCCTGAGGTTGTTGATTTAGTCTCCCATCAGAAGATTGACTACTTCTTGCAACTTTCACAAGACTATAATGAGGATCTTATCCGTGTGTTGTATTCCGGGTTGTATGACAAATATGGCTCATGTTTTAAGTTTACAATTGGGAATGTTGTTTATGAATTTACAAATGATTTATGGAAGTCTTTATTTGGAATAAATATTATAATCCTGATGTGGGAGATGAACCAGATCCGTTGGTGACGAATGTTCATACTCATATCTATTATAGAGAGAACATTGTTGCGAATGAAATTCTTAGAGCTCCTCGTCCTGAAGGTAGCTTGGGACCTCTTACTACTGGTCATCTAAAGATGCTTCCAATGATTTTGCTTTGGCTTGTTTCTCACATTCTTCGTCTGAAAAATGATGGTTTTTCAAGAATTGATTATTCCGAAGTCCATTAGGTCTACATTTTGCTCAACAAGGTTAAGATAAATTGGCCTCATTACATTGTTTCGAGGATGTTTTCTATAAATAAGTGCAACAAAGGTACTTATTTTAGATATGTCTCTATGATTTCAAAGATTTTGAAATTCTTCAACATTGGCCTGCCTAAACTGTTCTACAAATCTCCTGGGTCTGCACAAGAGTTTTCTCAAAGGACTCTTACAAATTTGGGATACTTCTGGGATGTCCGGTATATGGCATATTACTTCCTTTCTAGTAAAAATTCCAGAAGAATTTATAACTTTGATGATCCTGCTGCTTTTGAGGATGAAGGTGAAGAAGAAGGTGTCCATATGGAGGATGAGCATCATATTAGGGATCACCAAAATATTCATGAAAAAAGATGTTATGATGCATGATTCACCTGCTGGAGATCATCATGGTACAAGTTTTGGTGCTAATTCTGCTGACATTGCCACCATTATTACTATGCTTCAAAACATATAGGTACAACAAGATGAACACTATGTTGACGAGTCTCAAAGGCGAATCACATTTGAGGCTGCACAGATAGAGCAATACAATTTAATGCAGCAATGCTTGTCCACTTAAGATGCAAACTTTGAGGCCTTTGCTTCATACGTGACTGAGGCATTAGTGTCCTTACGCACGGATATGAATGTGAATCATGAAGCCATTTTGGCCAGAATTAATCACCTTATTTCTGCACATGAGGATGACTCTCATCATTATGAGAGTTTATACAGGGAAATGTGTGAGGTTAACGATTCTCAATGCCGAAATGAAGGACCGAGTTGGCACAGAGGTGAACCAAGAGGACATGGAAGAAGATAGTTTGGTATTTAAATGATGTGTTCTGAGTTTGATTTGTTGGTGTCCAGTTCTTTTTGGTGTCTTCAGTCTTTCTGCATTTTACTACTTCATATTTTGATTCATCATGCATTTGCCTCTTTGGATAATGGTTTGTTTGATGTTGGTTTATGTATTTACAATGGCACTTTAACTATTTGGATTTAGACAATGGTTGTTGTATAAAAAAATTATGGTTATTGTAATTGTTGTATTATTTATTAATTGTTGTATGGTCTAATATATGTTGATCATATACCTTATCTTTGCAAATTGCCTTTGTATAGTGAATATATATGATATTTCTAATCGTATGCGTGTACTCTTTTTGATATTGTCAAAGAGGGAGAAGTAAGATGCACGCATTCAGAGGGAGCTTTCCATGAACAAGAACGCATTGTCTCAAGTTTTGCCATCATAAAAAATAAGGAGTGTTGTCGCAACCTGAAAAATGGAATGCGAAAAAAAACAACCGGCGAAGAAAGACAGGAGAGTCGCCACCGTGTGTTATTTATCCCAAAGGAGGGAAAGGAAACGCTCGAAGTAAACCTGGAAAAAGGAAAGGACAAGACAGGGTCTCGCAACCAAATCTTGGGTTCGGGAGTTGTTGAAAGAGTATATCTTTGGCAAATATTTTTGTATCGTATCCACAGAGATTAGGTGATATTACCGCCGTTCGATAATTCAAATGTTTTAAGTTTAGAAAGTAACAGGGTTGTTTTGTTTGGAGAAATATCTTGTTAATAAATGTTAACATAAACTATTAAGTGGTTTTAGACAAATATAAAAGCTTGGCAAGATTGGAGTTCACTATTTCAAATATCTATGATTCCCTATGACGAATAATTAGATTCAAGATTATTGATGATGTTCAAATATCCTCTCAAAGTCATTTATGTCTAAATGATATCGTGATAGTTATTATATTGATCCTTAGACGATCTCTCCACCTAACTATCAATATAGCAACCTTTAATGTTCAATATCAAAGAATAGTAATGAATAAATCTATCTCTACAACTTATTCATTACTTGAGAATCTGTTTTATGTCTAAACTCGAGTAATCTCTCTCGACAACTACTCAAATCTGGTTTTCAAAGTAAAGCAAAAACAGTTCCAATACATCAACAATCTTTATCTCATATATAAATCAAAGTGAATACATAGATAGATGAGAATAGCTACTACCTCCAATCTTGACAAAAGGGAGTTTAGCTCCTCATCACCATTGTTACAAAGCAGAAAGATTTAGAAGAAAAACTCTGGTTTTTTTTCTATTACAAAAGCTCTCAGCACAATGTGTGAATCATGGAATCATCCATCAATACCCTAGGTTAAACTATTTTGTCTCTACCAAAAAGGTTGGCATTTCCCTCATTGGACATTGTCATCAGCAGCAGAAAAGCACTTCCCAGGCAGACATCAAAATGGCAATTACTTTTTCTGCACAGCAGCACATTTGACCCTTGGTCAGCTTGCTGGATTCGCAGCCTTCGCGGCGCGAAGGAAGTTCGCGGCGCGAACTGTTGCTTCTCCAGCTTCCTTGTATGGCAAGCTTCCTCCAAATTGTAATGTTGAACCCAAGGTCCTGCTTATCCAACAATTCTACAAAACTAACAAAAATTGTGAAATAACCATTCAAAACAAAATAAATTAAACCTAATTGCATTTGTACAAAATAGTGAGAATAAAAGTGTGTAATTACATCAAAACTTGGCAAAAGGGACCAATAAAATGGTATAAAAAGTAGTACTAATTGGTCCCTAACAACTCTCCCCAACTTAGCATTTTGTTTGTCCCTAAACAAAAGTTTCCACCCTTACAACCAAAGTCATGACACAAAAGATTTAAACAAGCATTAATCAAGGACCTTCAAATGGTTCAAAAGTGTCTGGCCTCTTCTCAATTCACCTATCTCAATTCTAGACAAACATGAATAAGGGAAACGGTAAAGTGCAAAAATCATTCCAAGGAATTCAAAGCCATACATGTCAAAATTGAATCAAACTTACACACACACATCATGATAATGATGAATAACATAGAGGGTTATTTTCACTCATCCAAGCAATTAAATCAACAACAACCCAAATCATGCGGTTATCACAACGAGTACCAAATTATGTGAAAAATGAGAATCAAGAGGTCTTTCAAAGGTTGTAATGTGGCTTAGGTTACAAGAAAGGCTAAGATTAAGAGAATTCAACCAAATTGCCTATCCTAAGGGAGCATTCCCAAAGACTCAACTCTACACAATTTCCTTTTCCTTGGTCCCTATCTTTTTCTTTTCAAATCCATACAACCATGAGCATTTTTTTTTTTTTCATGCTCTATGGTTTCAAGGGTGATTTCTTTTTCTTGTTTCTTTTCATATTCTTACCCTTCCATAGAGACTCACTTTTCCAAGCTTCTAATCAACTCTACACTTTACTCTCCCCAACTTTAGATTCCACAACCAAATTTATTCAATAATGCTCCCTACTTAAACATAAGCAAAAGGCAAAATTTTTGCAAACAACTCGGTTTGAGGTTTCTACTGATGCGAAAGAAATTAGGATTCATTTATTCCACAATTTTCAATTGATTTTACAATGATCAATCAAATGAATCCTAACAAGCTCAAAGGGGGTTAACTAAGGATTACTCCTCACAAGGTTCGTTGATTTAAGCTTTTTGGTCAAGTGGTTTTTCTCACAAAAATTGCCTCTATCATTTTCAAAAATTTCACACAACATTAGATTGATGCATGATTTAGCATGATAAGAATGAGTCAAAATAATGCTCGGTTTCCCGCTTTTTTAGTGCACAATGGAAAGTTTCCTCACAAATGGTTAAGTCCTATTTTGATTCAAAACTGACATATACTTCAATGAATTTATGAAATGGAATTTGCACACAACATCAACCTACTCATGTTAAGTCTAGAAAGCGATAAAGTGTACCTTGAAATGCCGACACTAATTCTTATCATCACCACTCGAAGTATCCTATGCTTCTTTCTTTGCGAACAACTCTTGGTTGCTTTAGGCTTGACTTAAGCGTAAGAACAATTAACTAGAACTGTTGGTAAACCAATTTGATTAAAAACACACTTAAATTTCACAAAGTACTCATGCAATTATAAAAATACTAAAGAAAAATTAAAGTGCTAAGATAAAGTCACGGTGAACTAGAGCCACCAAAAAGTACATTACAAAATTCCCAAAACAAAAACAGAATTAGTCAAAAGAAATTCAAACAAACAATTCTCTTCAAAACTCCACAAATTCAATCCTCTTCCTCTTCATCACCACCTACACCTCCGAGAACATCTTCCATCTCCTCATTTGGGTCAGCACTACCTCCTGCACCCCCCATAAAATTTGGCCTGCCCACAGGCCAATTAGCATAAGCTGCATAGTCAGCTTGCGATGGAAAAGTGCGGGCCTCTGGTGCCAGAAACGTGTTCTGGAACTGCTGCTGCATGGCATCAAAAAGAAAGGATTGAGACCTCCTGGAAGCCTCAAAGTTCTCACAGCAGTAGTTGGCGAAAGCCATCTGATCAAAACCTGGGGTACTCTGAGGTTGAGGCTGAGAACGGGACCTGGCTCGGGCTCGAGAGGAAGAAGTACCAGATGCATCAGTCTTCTCATTCGGGCTCTGCAGAAACCTGTTCAAATAAGCGTCACTGATCACACTGGTGATCGAGAAGTGCACTTCCTCAGGGATGCGGACATTTGCCTTACGGCACAGTCCCATGATGAGTCCTGGATAAGCTAGCACACCAGCTTTGCCCCCGAAATTTGTTCCGCTTAACACAATCTTTCTCATCTCGCATGAAATGAGGGCCGCGACATCCACCGTCTTCCCTATCATTATGCAGTACAAAAGAAAACCGACATCCAAGGGAATTGTGGTGGTGTGGCTTCTTGGTCTGATATTGGTTAACAGTAGCACCAAAAAGGCCCTAGCATCCAAATTAAAATTTTCTCTCTTCCATAATTTCGGATGCCCTTGATCGTTCACTTCAAATGATTTTCCACGGAGACATAGGGTGGCATTGACTTCTTCCAGATTCCACCTGTTGGCTACCTCCATGACACTGTACTCACAGCTCTCGCCCTCTCCAAGAGTTAAGGGGTGGCCTAGATAGGAATTAATATCATCCCTTCTAAATGAAACAATCTTCCCCCTTACTCTGGACTGGTAAATGAAGGTCGTACCTTCCTCACGATGCATCGCATTCGCGTAGAATTCTCGGACCAGGTCGTAGTTGATTGCGGCTTCCGGCTCACATAACTTCATCCATTTTCTTTGTTCGAAAGCCTCAACCACTCTGTGATACACCCCAGTTGGAGCCAGGCGGATAAACCGTTCAGGTAGAATGGTTCTCTTGACAAGGCTTTCAAAACGGGCTTCGTGCTCTTCACTGATGAATCGTCGGATAGCACGGGCCTGAGGAGGTGCTGTGGTCTTAGTTCTCTTAGACATCTGCAATCAAAACCAGCACAACCACAAAACACAAATGACAGCATTAGTCAAAAAGCAAAAAGAAAATGGTTGCTGGAATTCACAGTTCGCGGCGCGAAGAAAGGTTCGCGGCGCGAACCCTGCGATTTCAGGAAATCCCCAATTGCTTCCTAGGGTTTCACCAAAGAGGGATTTAACAAACCCAACCAGTCAAAATGCACAACCCTAACCTAATCCTATTCTAATTCACACAAGCATAGCAATTCCAAACAGTATTCACAGCAAAATACGATCTCTAACCAACCCTAAATTGAAAAACCCCAAAAAGGGACTGGAAAAGAGGAAATGAAGATTACATACCTTTAGAATCTCTACACTTGCAAAAAGAAGAAGATTGGAAGAGTGAAACACTGAAAAACGTTGAGAAATGGTGGAATTTGGGGGTTGGGGTGAAAGCGCGGCAAAGGGGTTTGAAATGAGGAAGTTTGAAATGAAACTGACTTGACCTAAACAGTATTTAAATGAATTCTGTCACGCAAAGTTCGCGGCGCGAACAGGGGGTCGCGGCGCGAACTGCATAAAACAGAACCAATTAAATTTTTTTCATTCAGTTCGCGGCGCGAACAGGGGGTCGCGGCGCGAACTGCAAAAAACAGAAAGCACTCAAATTTATTCAATCAGTTCGCGGCGCGAACAGGAGGTCGCGGCGCGAACTGCAAAAAACAGAACTTCAAAAATTTTAAAACTTCAATCAGAGCTAAGAATCACACAACAGAGAAATTTAAAATGCACACAAACAACGTTGGGTTGCCTCCCAACCAGCGCTTTGTTTAACGTCGTTAAGAGCTCGACGGTACCTCAATTAGCTTGATCCAGATAAGGAAAGGACACACACATCACGGTTTATGTCACCGCTATGATAGACTTTCAGTCTTTGACCATTGACAGTCCAGCTTTCTTGCGACTTTGGATCCTCTATCACAATGGCTCCATAATTCCGTACCTCCTTGATCACAAATGGTCCAGACCATTTAGACTTCAATTTACCCGGAAACAACTTCAACCTTGAATTAAAAAGCAATACCATCTGGCCAACATGAAACTCTTTGGGGCGGACCTTCCCATCATGGTATGCTTTTGTCTTCTCCTTGTACAGCTTATTAGAATGGTATGCATTGTTCCTTAGTTCCTCCAACTCATGGAGTTGACCTTTCCTTCTCTCTCCAGCTAGAGTGGAGTCGAAGTTCAAGAACTTAAGAGCCCATAATGCTCTATGTTCCATTTCAACTGGAAGATGACAAGTCTTCCCATACACCAGTTGAAACGGAGTCAGCCCAATAGGTGCTTTGTAAGCAGTGCGATACGCCCACAAAGCCTCATCAAGTTTTAAAGACCAATCCTTTCTTGAGTTCGAAACTGTTTTCTCAAGTATCCGTTTGATTTCCCGGTTTGAAACCTCAGTTTGACCGTTCGCTTGTGGGTGGTAAGGAGTGGTCACCTTATGCCTTACACCATAATGTTGTAGAACTTTTTCTAAGGGTGTATTGCAGAAGTGTGAGCCTCCATCACTCACCAACACTCGAGGCACACCAAAACGTGAGAATATGTTCTTCTTTAAAAATTTGATCACGGTTTTGGCATCGGCCTTGGGTGAGGCAATTGCTTCCACCCACTTCGAAACATAATCGACAGCTACTAAAATGTACTCATTAGAGAAAGAAGAGGGGAATGGGCCAACGAAATCAATACCCCAACAGTCAAAAACTTCTACTTCTAGCATGTTGGTTAGAGGCATTTCATCCCGTTTTCCTATTCCGCCACTCCGTTGACATGCATCACAACTCTTCGCATGTTCGTGCGCATCTTTGAATAAAGATGGCCAATAAAAACCCGATTGGAGTACTTTAGTGGCTGTTCTCAAACCACTATAGTGACCTCCATACGGAGAGTTGTGACAGTGCCACAGAATGTCTCTTGATTCCTCTATTGTTACACACCTTCTCAAAATATTGTCTGCCCCTACTTTAAAAAGGTAAGGGTCATCCCAGACATAATATTTTGCATCAGCTAAGAATTTCCTTCTTTGATTGCAAGTGAGGTCTTCCGGTGTTAAACCAGTTGCTTTGTAGTTAGCAAAATCAGCAAACCAAGGCCTCACTTGAATCGCATAGAGTTTTTCATCTGGAAATTCTTCTCTCACCTCTTCTTCTTTGTTTGTAATTTCTACATTGACCAATCGAGACAAATGATCTGCTACCAAGTTCTCGGAACCTTTTTTATCCCGTATCTCTAGATCAAACTCTTGTAATAAAAGGATCCAACGAATAAGCCTTTGTTTTGAATCCGGCTTGGTAAGCAGATATTTTATTGCAGAATGGTCAGTGTAGATTACAACTCTTGAACCAATCAAATAAGCTCTAAATTTTTCCAATGCATATACTATGGCTAGCAATTCTTTTTCAGTTGTTGCGTAATTAACTTGGGCGTCATTCAACACCTTACTAGCATAGTGTATGGCATGGAAAACTTTATCGCTTCTTTGTCCTAACACCGCACCCACTGCATAATCGCTAGCATCACACATGAGTTCAAAGTCAAGGTTCCAGTTTGGTGCTACGATTATTGGTGCGGTGATCAACTTTTGTTTCAAATCTAAGAAGGCTTTAAGACATGACTCATCAAAAAGAAAAGGCGTACCTTTGTTGAGTAAATTACTCAATGGCTTTGCGATCTTTGAGAAGTCTTGTATGAATCTCCGGTAGAAACCGGCATGTCCTAGAAAGCTTCTTATTCCTTTAATGTTGGTTGGAGGTGGTAGCTTTTCAATAATTTCCACCTTGGCCTTGTCCACCTCTAACCCTTCAGAAGAAATCTTGTGACCAAGCACTATACCTTCAGTGACCATAAAATTGCATTTTTCCCAGTTGAGCACTAGGTTGGTCTCCACGCATCTCTCTAGAACTACATCAAGGTGCTTCAAGCACATTTCAAAAGATGATCCATAAACAGAAAAATCGTCCATGAACACCTCGATGCATTCTTCTATCAGGTCTGAAAAGATAGCTTGCATACACCGTTGAAATGTGGCCGGTGCGTTACATAATCCAAAAGGCATTCTTCGGTAAGCAAAGATGCCGAAGGGACATGTAAAAGCTGTTTTCTCATGGTCTGCCGGATTTACTGAAATTTGATTATACCCCGAATATCCGTCCAAGAAACAGTAGAAGTTTTTGCCGGCGAGCCGCTCCAACATTTGATCCATGAAAGGTAGTGGGAAATGATCTTTCCTTGTGGCTTGGTTCAACCTTCTATAGTCGATGCACATCCTCCACCCTGTCACTGTTCTCGTCGGAATCAACTCGTTTTTATCGTTTTTAATCACCGTCATTCCGCCTTTCTTGGGTACCACCTGTACCGGACTCACCCAAGCACTATCGGATATGGGATAAATCATTCCGGCTTCTAAAAGTTTGACAACTTCTTTACGAACCACCTCTTTCATTGATGGATTCAAACGCCTCTGAGGCTGCGCAACCGGTTTGAAGTTTTCCTCCATCATTATCTTATGCATGCAATAAGCTGGACTAATACCCTTCAAATCGGATAAAACCCATCCTATCGCACCTTGGTTCTTTTTTAAAACTTGAATCAACTTATCTTCCTCTTGCGTGGACAATGTGTTGCTTATAATCACCGGCTTGGTACACTCCTCTCCAAGAAACACATACTTCAAATGTGACGGAAGCATCTTCAATTCTAACTTTTGCTCTTCAGTTTCCTTCTTTGCATCCAAATCTTCCACTAATTCTTCTTGATAGGCCAGCTCACCACAAGATTCTAACTCGTGCAACATCGCTTCAATCTCTCGTTCCTCATTGTCAGTCAACACATTGTATGCTCCGATTAGGGATCTTTCCAAAGGATTAGAAATATGGATTTGATTCACGACCTCCACTACTTCCTCTTCGCTTGCATCAATTCGAAAAGAATCATGCTTGTCAGTTGGATGTTTCATTGCTTCGAAAAGGTTAAAGGTCACCTCTTCGTCTTGAACTCTAACCTTCATTAACCCATCATCTATGTCGATCATCATCCGAGCGGTCTTCATAAAAGGTCTTCCAAGGATTAGGGGTACATCGCGGTCCTCATCCATCTCTACTATTACAAAATCCACAGGAAATAAAAATTTGTCCACTTTTACGAGCATGTCTTGGGCAATTCCGTATGGTGAGGTTGTAGACTTGTCTGCTAGTTGTAAGGTCATTCTTGTTGATTTAATCTCCACATTTCCCAATCGTTTGACAATGGAAAGGGGAATTAAATTTATACTAGAGCCCAAATCTATCAAACCATTCCCAACGTATGTGCTTCCAATGGTTACCGGTAGAACAACCCGTCCCGGGTCGGACTCCTTCCGAGGTAAAGTCTTCTGGATGATTGCGCTACACCGTGCATCAAGAATGATGGTCTCATCTTCCACATGTAGCCTTTTCTTGGTAAGAATGTGTTTCATAAATTTAGCATATCGTGGCATTTGTTCTAGTGCATCAGAAAATGGAATGTTGATTTGGAGTTGCTTGAAGATGTCCATGAACCGTGCATAGTGCCTAGCATTGTCTTTCCTTGATGGAGCATGTGGATAGGGTAGATGTTGAGTTGGAATGACATTCACTCCCTTCTCAGATTTCTTCTTTTTCTTTGATTCAACATCTTTTTTTCCTTCAGTATCAGTCTGTACAGCAGTGGGCAGAACCTGCTCTTTTCGCGGCGCGAAGGTGGTTCGCGGCGCGAACTGAGCATTTCCAGAATCATTTTTCCTCTCACCAACTATATCTGTTTCTTCCAAAATCCCATCAGTGGTGTTCTCTTCTACAATTTCTTCACCTTTTTCACTTACCAACGCTTTACCGCTCCTTGTGACAACTGCTTTGCAATGCTCCTTTGGATTTGGTTGAGTGTTAGCAGAAAAAGAAGGCCCTGCATTTTGTTCCGACAGCTGCTTCGCGAGTTGGCCTACTTGATTTTCCAGATTTTTAATTGCCGCCTCGTTACTTTTCTGATTTGCCATAGAAGCTTGCATGAATTGTTGAAGAGTGTCTTCTAGCTTGGAATTTCCTCCTTGCGACTGCTGACCTTGAGAGTTTGGTTGTTGGTAAGGGCTTTGCTGTTGATAATTCTGATTGTTGAACCTTGACGGTTGGTACCCTTGATTGTTTCTTGGTTGATAGCCTTGATTGTTAGGCTGTTGTCTTTGATATCCCTGGTTTTGGTTGTTCACATAACTGACTTCTTCTTGAGGTGGAGGACAAAAACCAGTAGGATGATCCCCTTGACACAACTCACAACATGCTACTTGATGCTGAACTTGAAAACCTTGAATCTCTTTTATTTGCTGTGGAAGCTTGGCCATTTGTTGAGTAAGAAGCTCCACTTGCTGAGAGAGTAGCTTATTCTGTGCAAGGATGGCATCATTGGTATTCAACTCCAAAACTCCGGGCTTACGTTGTGAAGGGCTACGATCATGTTGACCTTGATGATCATTACGGGCCATCCGTTCAATAATGACTTTAGCTTCCTCCGCAGTTTTTGATATAAGCGAACCACCCGCGGTGGCGTCCAGAAGTGTCTTATGGGTTGATTGGAGACCATTCAAAAAGATGTGGATTTGAGTAAGCTCATCAAAACCATGTCCCTTACACTTCCTCAACATTGATTTGAATCTCTCCCAAGCTTCATTTAGAGATTCGTTTCCTCCTTGAGTAAATACAGCTATAGCCGTCTTGGCTTCCATGAATCGGGATTGAGGGAAGTATCTTTCTAAGAACTTTTCTTCTAATAGATTCCAATCCGTCATCACTCTTGATTCTTGATCAAGGTACCACTCCTTTGCTTTTCCCACTAATGAGTGTGGGAACATCCTCTTGAATAACGTCTCTTCACCCGCCTCGTCTATTCCCGTAGAACCCGCAATCTCATAGAATTTGATGAGATGGGTATACGGATCTTCGTGATCCATTCCGGTGAATGGAGTTGCATAGAGAAGTTGGAGGATTCCGGTCTTCATCTCCGTATTTCTTCCTCCACGGGCAAATTGAGCATTCCTTCTTGGACTATTAGCGGACATTTCGGTACGATTATCCTCCGCCATGTTTCCTTCACAAGCTTCTACAACCACTTCTTCGATTGGAACAAGTGCGGAAGTAGATGCTTCTTCTCTCCGGTTCCTCTCTTCGGCTAGTTTCCTTCTTCTTCGTGTTTTGCTATTGAGCTTCCGAAGTGTTCTTTCAATTTCAGGATCGAATTGAAGTTGCTCCTCGGTTACTTTTCCTCGCATGCACTAGAATCTACAAAACTAACAAACCAAGTGAAACAAAAGAGGGATAACAATAAAAGTAACAAAACTTAAAACAAAGAATTATTGCAATGCTTGTAATATCGACACCAATCCCCGGCAACGGCGCCAATTTGTTGAAAGAGTATATCTTTGGCAAATATTTTTGTATCGTATCCACAGAGATTAGGTGATATTACCGCCGTTCGATAATTCAAATGTTTTAAGTTTAGAAAGTAACAGGGTTGTTTTGTTTGGAGAAATATCTTGTTAATAAATGTTAACATAAACTATTAAGTGGTTTTAGACAAATATAAAAGCTTGGCAAGATTGGAGTTCACTATTTCAAATATCTATGATTCCCTATGACGAATAATTAGATTCAAGATTATTGATGATGTTCAAATATCCTCTCAAAGTCATTTATGTCTAAATGATATCGTGATAGTTATTATATTGATCTCTCCACCTAACTATCAATATAGCAACCTTTAATGTTCAATATCAAAGAATAGTAATGAATAAATCTATCTCTACAACTTATTCATTACTTGAGAATCTGTTTTATGTCTAAACTCGAGTAATCTCTCTCGACAACTACTCAAATCTGGTTTTCAAAGTAAAGCAAAAACAGTTCCAATACATCAACAATCTTTATCTCATATATAAATCAAAGTGAATACATAGATAGATGAGAATAGCTACTACCTCCAATCTTGACAAAAGGGAGTTTAGCTCCTCATCACCATTGTTACAAAGCAGAAAGATTTAGAAGAAAAAATCTGGTTTTTTTTCTATTACAAAAGCTCTCAGCACTATGTGTGAATCATGGAATCATCCATCAATACCCTAGGTTAAACTATTTTGTCTCTACCAAAAAGGTTGGCATTTCCCTCATTGGACATTGTCATCAGCAGCAGAAAAGCACTTCCCAGGCAGACATCAAAATGGCAATTACTTTTTCTGCACAGCAGCACATTTGACCCTTGGTCAGCTTGCTGGATTCGCAGCCTTCGCGGCGCGAAGGAAGTTCGCGGCGCGAACTGTTGCTTCTCCAGCTTCCTTGTATGGCAAGCTTCCTCCGAATTGTAATGTTGAACCCAAGGTCCTGCTTATCCAACAATTCTACAAAACTAACAAAAATTGTGAAATAACCATTCAAAACAAAATAAATTAAACCTAATTGCATTTGTATAAAATAGTGAGAATAAAAGTGTGTAATTACATCAAAACTTGGCAAAAGGGACCAATAAAATGGTATAAAAAGTAGTACTAATTGGTCCCTAACAGGAGTCGATTATGCGAAGGGAAGGTATTAGCACCCCTACGCATCCGTAGTACTCTACGGGATCCACTTTTGTAGTTCTTGTCTAAAGGGTATGGGTTTATCTAATGTGTTATTTACTAAAAAAAGGGGTCAAAAGAAAATGACTCGCACGGATGTCGCATCCACTGCATACGTATCTCATCTGAATATGAGAATCAGAGTCTTCATAGCTCGGCTACCTAGGGGTTAAGGGTAATTGTGCTCGCTAAGACATCGCGTCTTATGCCTACGTATCTCATCTGGAATGAGAATCAGAGCAAGCCGTAGTTCGGCTAACTACGGGGTTATGGATTGGGTTTTGGACGAACGACGTTACTACGCAATCTACCGGATGCTCGACCTTTGGAGACTTACTCGCCTGTAGTAGAAGGAGTTAACGTGTTCTATGGAGAAGAAAAATCAATGAGTTGGTAGGGTTAGGGATGCTCATGCAGAAGGGAAATCCTAGACGAAGGAACCTGCATAAAGTAAACACACAAAACATTGCCTCCTATCGAGGTCTTCCAGTTAAGAAAGCGGTAAAAATACGGGAAAATGTAAAAGTACCTCACGGATAAAGATCCGAAGTAACAGTAATTAACGGAACAAGGAAACCCTGAGATCCTCCCAAGCTAACACCATCAAAGAAAGTGAGTCAGTACAGGTAATCAGAATGAAACCTCCAAGCGGTATCCCACAAATAAAGTGGAACACCAGGCAAACCATCTCTGCAAGAGTCATATGAGCCCTCACAAAACAAAACTCAATAAACAGGTTAGAGAAACAAAATAGGGTAACCAAGAGTTGCCCCCAAATCAAAATGTAACCACATGAATCATGCCATTAAAATTCACAAAAAGCTCACAAAAAGCAACCAAGGGTAAGAGGCCTAAACCTCTTGTCAAACACATGCATCAAAAGGGTATCAAATTCACCCATAATACCTCATACATTTAGAGCATTCAAATTAAAGGCATAAAGATGATGGATATAAGGCAAACCTGATTGGAGAGATCGGTTGAAATCAAATGGCACGGCTGGATTTGCAAACCAATGTTAGGGTTTGCTTGAGCTGAAAGTGTGTGAGTCAGAATGAACCTTTCAGAGTTGCCTGGAGGTTGCTGCAGATTAATTCTCACTCTCTCTGTCTAGGTTTCTCTTCAGGTTTTGTCCAGGGTTTTGTTTCAAGGAAACCTCAAAGTGTTTTGCCTCTCTTCCTTTTTCTGTCTGTTTTGTTTCAATGAAACTCTAGTATTTATAGCCTAATATTGGTAGCTTAGTGGGCTTTTGAGAGAGGTCCAAGTCCAAAAAAAATTCTGTTATATTTTATTTATTTATTTAATTAATTTATTATTTATTTATTTTTTTTCGTTTTTTTCGTTTTTTTTTTAAATAAAGTTTCTTGGATCTGATTCTGATTGACATGATGAAATGTAATGTATCTAATATTAAATGACCTAAAAATGAATGCATGAATGAGGAGGGCAAATTTTGGGGTGTTACAGCTGCCCATATTCAGTCATCAGCTAACCCGAGCAGGATGAAAGCGAACAGCTTATCAGACAAACAGGGTGAACTGTGATTGAATACCAAAGACAGATCGAAAATTTGCGCTCCGAGAACACCAAAAAAATGCTGAAATACACTGCGCTGTTTATTTCTCTTCCGATCCTCTGGCTGAATCTGAATCAGTCTTCTGACTTAATCTGGAGTTTCGATCCTTTGGCTGAATCTATACTCAATTTTGTCCTCTGGTTGGATGTTAATTTTGATCCTCGGGCTAGATACGGTTTCAATCTTCTGGCTAGATCTTCTTCGATCTTCTGGCTAGATCTTCTTCGATCTTCTGGCTAGATCTCCTTTGTTTCGATTCTCTGGCTGAATCTATTTTCTTTGATTCTCTGGCCGAATCTACTTTGATCTTCTGGCTAGATCTGAATTATTTCGATTCTCTGGCTGAATCTATTCTCTTCGATTCTCTGGCTGAATCTACTTCGATCTTCTGGCTAGATCTGAATTGTTTCGATTCTCTGGCTGAATCTATTTCCGGTCTTCGGGCTAGACCTGACTTCGATCTTCTGGCTAGATCTTCTTCGATCTTCTGGCTAGATCTGAATTGTTTCGATTCTCTGGCTGAATCTATTTTCTTTGATTCTCTGGCTGAATCTATCTATTTTTCGGTCTTCGGGCTAGACTTGACTTTGATCTTCTGGCTAGATCTGGATTGTTTTGATGATAAATTCCCATCATCAGGATCTCGCATCTGGGGCATGCACTGGTTGACCCTCTTTCGAAATCTACAGTCTTCATGTTAGATATGCAGCTTCGAGAATATCCCACTTTTGGGCTTCGTACATATTCTTTAGGCTAGAACATGTTATAACGACTCTTCGATTAGACTTTGTTTTTTTAATGCGATCCGCGGGCTGGATCCTCTTGTAGGTTGATTTTCTGTTGAGCTGTCAAGCTATTCCTCCAGCTGGCTTGTTGGGGGAAATAACGCTCGTAGTCGACTCTCTGGCTGAATCTTCGAAATGACCCTCAGGCTGGATCTCTGGAAAATGATTCTCAGGCTGAATCTTCGAAATGACCCTCAGGCTGGATCTCTGGAAAACGATTCTCAGGCTGAATCTTCGAAATGACCCTCATGCTGGGTCACACACACACTTGATCCTCTGGCCGAATCTCATGACTTTGGTTGTAAAGTAATTTTTCAGTCTGCTTTGAAGAACCTGTTTATCAGCTTATGTGTATGTTTGATATGCATGCAAATGCAAATGCAAATGTTATGCATGGTGTGAAGGAGAATTGCCATCCAAGGTGCAGCGGAATTTAAAAATTTCTCCATTTAGTGATCCATACGAATGAGCATGATCAGTGATAGAATCGTTACCTCTTGTGGCGATTCAAACCTTTGGTGCAGATCTCTGATAATGATCAAAACCTTTGATACAGATCCACGGGGCGATCACGAACGTTGAACGATGACAACGTCTCTACTCAGTCCACACGAACGGATTCCTTCATTCGCAGTGCTAGCTGTTATGAATGAAGGCTTTGAGTGAGAGAAAGAGGGAAACAAAATTCCAAGTCTCTACTTGAATTTCTGTCTGAGTGGGGTGGAGTGACAATGCTTCTACCCAAGGGGTTCTATTTATAGAACCACTTGTGCGGGCTTCAAGCTAAAAAGCCCACTTAAGTGTATTTTGGCCCATATCTTATAATATGCCCAAAATCACTTAAGTATTTGGTACCTTACCATATTTCGTCTCCCACTTAAGTGCACCGTACCTTACGGTGTTCCTTAGTTACTCTATCTCTCATCAATCCGTCCTTTGTGTGTGACCCTATAGGTTTTCGCGGCGTTGGCAATTATATTAAATCACGCATTTAACATAATAAACAGTGAGCGGTATCTAGCAAAACATCACTGCTACCCAAGTCACGAAAATGTCATGTGATCTGACAAAACCTCCTGTGATAATAATTATGTGTATAATTACCCCTTTGCCCTTATGTCTATATTGAACACAAGGTATAGACCGTATCATCCTTGTCCAGTTCAATATTGGGCCCATAGACATTTATCCTGTTACGCAGGATGTGCAAATTCCATCTAGGACACTCATGTCCCTCAACATGCTTTGTGGAGTACCCATCAACTGTCTTTATGGTTATCCAGTTACGGACAACGTTGGATCAACAATAAAGCACTCGACTCTACATCTAAGATCCATAGTGGTTTCAGGTTGAAGAGTGGTATACACTATTATCACCATGAGAATAACTTATGACACTTTGCATAACTTTCTATATAGTATTCTCATAGCGGGTCAATCCGGTATAAATATTACTCCTAATATTCATACCTATGTTTAAGACTTGATAACTCTTTATCCATGATCCATGAGATGTGATCATCAGTCTACAAACATAATAGTCTTAATGCTTTAATGTTATCCCACTTCACACTAAAGCTCGACTACGGATACTTTAAGAATAGTGTCCTTATGTTTAATGTGTTCTCATGATTAAGTCACACTTAATACATTAAACGGACTATCTATTCCAGGGACTTTATTAATCAACCATAATAAAGAAAATGCCTTTAAATAATTCGATACAAGTACCAAAAGTATTGGCCTCTAGGGCTTACACCAACATGGTGCAAAAGAAAAAAGAAATCTGCTTGGGGAAGCAACTCTGGCAGGGAGCGGATCGCTGTATCAATCCTTGAATGCTCTATGGGGAACGATCCGTCTTCCGGGACCGGGGAGCCACCAAAAATAAATCGGCCTTTTTTGAAAAGTTGACCTTGCAGGGGAAGTATCAACTATGGAAGCTTTGCTTGGCGAGACTCTGCAAGGAGAGTCTGTGAGGAAAGCACTTCCTGGGGAAATGTCGTAGGAATCGACCTTTGCTGGGGATATGAACTTGCTAATCGTCCTCAGGCTGGGGATTAAAACAAATCTGTTAAAAAAAAATAATCTGCTGGGGACGAGATGAACACTGGGAACACCACCCTCTTGTCTGTTGGGTATGCGACTACTCCGCTGTTGCTGGGAACATACAGTCTGGCACTGTCGACTCCGCTGGGGATATACAGTCTGGATACTGTCAACTCTACTGGGGATATACAGTCTGGATACTGTCAACTATACTGGGGAACCTGCTCTGCAGAGGAGAGGCTTTGTCAACCGCTTGGGGGTGAGGATTCATGACTTGGCATCCGGTTCCTGTGACCTATAACCAAAAAATACACGTATGCCCCGGGGAATTACTCGGTTTGAATTCACCATCCGGGATTAAGCACATTCAAAGCAATTTTGACTGTTTTCCTGCGCAAGTCATCTGCAAAAGCCACCATTACATTCAGATGCAATATGTTTCCTCAAGAATTCAGACATCTTTTGCAAACAAACTGATAAATGAAAAGTAAAGAGGCGAGTACATCAGGAATAGGCGAGTACATCAGGAAGCTGATCCCTGGAAAGAGGCGATCGCTATAAATTGAACAAGAGAAACTATCCTAATGGCAATGTGGAAACGGGGTCCCACCAAGTTTTGACTCTGCTATGGCTCGTATGTCCTCAAGACGCTCTGCTCATCTTGCTTTCTGAAGTGGATGATTAGTCGATCTTTTACCTTCGACGATTGCCGGATTGAATGAAACGGTGATATAACACGGATGAACTCAGATCACAGTTATTCGCTTATTCCCTAACTTTTGCGTGGACCGCCCTTTTGGGTTTTCAATCCACCGGGATACCCTTTTTTTCCTGAGTCGCCCTTTCGGGTTTTCGACTCACCGGGTGTACATTTTTTTTTTTATATCCCTAATTTTTTCCTGAACCTCTTCATTCTTTTTTTGGTTCGTCGGGATGCCCCTTTTTTGCCTGGACTATTCTTTTTACTGTCCAGCGGGTCTGTTTTATGCGAAGTATTTTTTAACTGCGTCTGAGTTGACAGGGGACGGGAAGTCTTCGCCATCCATGGTTGATAGCATCAGAGCTCCGCCAGAGAAAACTCTTTTAACCACGTATGGACCCTCGTTGTTCGGTGTCCATTTGCCCCTGTGATCTGTGTTGGGAGGAAGAATTCTTTTGAGTACCAATTCACCGACTCGATACTCCCGAGGGTGCACTTTCTGATCAAACGCTCTCTTCATCCGTCTCTGATATAGCTGGCCATGGCATATAGCTGCTAGTCTCTTTTCCTCAACTAGGCTTAGCAGATTGTATCGAGAACGGACCCATTCTGCTTCGTCCGGCTTCATTGTTGGTGCAGGGAAAAGTTATTCTAGCACAAAATGGCATATGAACCCCCTCCGGTGTGATCAATATTGCACCAACTCCGCGACCATTGACGTTGACCGCCCCATCAAACATCATAATCCATTTTGGATTCAGGGTCAGGCCCCCCTCCAGGAGTGGTTCCTCGCAATCTTTCGATTTGAGAAACATGATGTCCTCATCAGGAAAGTCGAACCTCATAGGTTGGTAATCATCAATCGGTTGCGCGACAAGATAGTCTGACAAGACACTTCCTTTGATGGCTTTTTGTGAAGTGTATTGGATGTCATACTCTGTCAGCATCATTTGCCACCTAGCAACCCTGTTGGCTTTTCAAAAATATACTTGACTTGATCCATCTTTGATATCAATAGAGTCGTGTGAGTCAACATATACTGTCTTAGTCGGCGAGCAGCGCATGCCAAAGTGCGGCAAGTTTTCTCGAGCAGTGAGTATCTTTATTCACAGTCGGTAAACTTTTTGCTAAGGTGGTATATTGCATGCTCTTTTCGACCTGACTCGTCATGCTGACCGAGCACACAACCCATTGACCTTTCTAACACAGTCAAGTACATGATCAACAGTCTTTTCCTCTCGGCCTGTAGACTGACCCCGATCTTGATCTCTTTCTTGTTGTCTTCGGTACCAATGTTGATGGTCTCAACCACCTCCTGATAAGGTGTGATAGCTCGGTCCTCCGGTTTCAACAACCTGGCTAACTCCTCAGGCAATTCACAATCTTCCTCAAGCCCTTCTTCGGCTTGATAGATAGGATTGTCGAAGTCATACTTGGCCATAGCAGTGTCGTTAGCAGTGAGATCCGGGTGATCAGTTTTACGAGGTGTTTTTTGGAAAGAAAAACGAAAAAGAAACATGAAAAAGAAACATTGCCGTTTTTGTAAAAGTAAAAATAATTGAAAGAAAGAGAACACAAAATTGTTTGCAAAAGCTGTCCTTTATTGATGATGAAAATAATTGCGAAATGTAACTAAATGGATGGCCCTACAGATGAGTCATTACACCTTGGTCAAAGTGTAAGACTTTGTTATGCATGTGATAAAAGGAAAACAATAAAAATTACTCCTTCAGTAGAGTAAACCGGACGACTTTTTCAGACGACCAATTGTCGAGCTTTTCTCCTGGGACACACGGGCGAATCCAGCTATCTAAGTCACAGTCGCTGTCAGCCTTGTCTTCATCTGCAGCATTGAAGGTGTGGGGAGAAACCAAACCCCCACTGGAGAAAGTACCGACCTCATTCTTCTGAGACCCCGGAGTATACCCCAATCCAAACTTGTCTTCTTTTATGATTGGCTCCACAAATTTGCCCCAGCCTTGGGCATTACCAGCCTTAACCACTTCAACAGCTTGCTTGTATGAAGAGATAGAAGTCCCGACCTTCTCAGACTCAGGTGAAAAAACAATTTCTGGCGCGACCTCACTGATGTTTATGGCTTCGAAGCCCTGACACAACATCTCATGCATCTCGCCATCCATCTCCACATACTTAAATGTAGACAGGTGGCTAACAAAAATATCCTCTTCACCACAGACGGTGACGATCTGACCTTCTAGTCCATATTTGAGCTTCTGGTGGAGAGTAGAAGTAACAACACCGGTAGCATGAATCCAGGGTCGACCTAGAAGACAACTATAGGCAGGCTGGATATCCATCACATAAAAGGTACTCTTGAATACCTGCGGTCCAATCTTAATTGGCAACTCAACTTCGCCACAAACATCTCACTTAGAGCCATCAAAAGCCCCAACAACTAAGTTACTTGGCCTCAGGATAATGCCATCGCAATCCAACTTCATTAAGGCTTTCTTTGGAAGAACATTCAAAGAAGAGCCTGTATCAACCAACACATGGGAAAGCACCACCCCTTTGCATTCCATTGTGATATGCAAGGCTTTGTTATGATTCCTGCCCTCAGATGTCAGGTCATAGTCGGTGAAACCTAGCCCATGGCTAGCGTTTACATTTGAAACTACCGACTCCAGCTGGTTAACAATTATCTCTGGTGGAACATAGGCCATATTCAGTACTTTCAACAAGGCTGCTCTGTGAGCCTCAGAGTACATCAATAGTGAGAGAATGGAGATCTTTGAGGGTGTCTGATTTAGCTGGTCGACTACCTTGTAGTCACTTTTCTTGATAATCCTCATAAACTCATCCACTTCCTTCTCGAATGCGGTCTTAGGAGGAGCTTCCTCGGTAGTAACCTCTTCGATGGATACCTGTTTTCCTTTAGCCTTGGCAACTGCCTCAGCTTCAGCATTCGTGCGCAATGTTGATGGTGCAAATAGGCGTCCACTGCGAGTGAAGCCACCAATTCCTCCAACATTGTCTACAGCGGAGCTACCAATGTCAATGTCTTCTTTGTTAACTTTCTGCCCCTGGCAGTAGATATCAGCCCCATAGTGCCACGGGATAGCACTGTCTTTCTCATACGGAACAGGTCCTAGTACCGTGATGGTGACCAGTCCAATCAAAGTCGGTTGAGGGTTGTCAGAGTAAATTGGTGCTAGACTTTCTGGGAAATATATTGTTGTCGGAGCGGGTCTCTCGGGAACATATATTTCTTCAGGAGTGAAATAAAACGTTACTGTCGACACATAATTCTTCACTGGACGAGTCTGATCGAACTGAAGACAACCTTCATCTATCAGTTGCTGAATACCCCTTCTCAAACTATCACATCCGTTCTCGGCGTCTTGACAATTCCTGCATTCTTCCCCACAGCCCGGGAAGATCCGTCCTTTCAAGAGTCGATCTTTGACCACCGATATCGAAGTCTTCACTTTAGTCACATCAGAAACCAAATTCAAAGTTTCCCCACTATCAACAACATTAATCCTCTGCCCGCCGTGAGCTGGCATCGGGTTTTGGATAACATTAGGCACCGGAGAAAAAATGATGGCCTGGGCATCTCTCAAATCTTGTACCTTTAGCTGGAGAGCCTTGCAATTATCTATAGTATGGCCAGGTGCGTTGGAGTGAAAAGCACATCTGGCGTTGACATCATAACCTCTAGGCAGATTGTTGGGATCGACCGGTGGGGCCAGAGTTCTCAACGTAACCAGATTCATGTCAATCAGCTTGGGAAGTAATACAGAATAAGGCATTGGGATTGGCTCAATGACCCGATCCGCCTGCCTTGGACGTTGTTGATAGGGTCTCTGCTGACCCGGATTACCTCCTTGTTGTTGATTGTTGTACCTGGGTTGCTGTTGCAGATGATACTGCGGTTGAGGAACAGGTGTTGGAATAGTGACTGCGGCCACTTGATCTTGATAATAGTTAGGGCGTCCTCTGCCCCTGCCTCTGCCGGCATATACAACGCTTGTCTCACCTTCTCTTCTTCGCTGACCGTTACCAGCAAACGGTTTCTTGGGAACTGATGAGTTGGAAGCACTGTTGTCTTGAATTCGGCCCATCTTCAACAGACTCTCGATCCTTTCTCCAGCAATCACTATCTCTGCAAAGCTGATTGACGGGCAAGCAGCCAATCTCTCAATATAATTGCCTTGAAGAGTGTTCATGAACATGTCCGCCATCTCCCTTTCAGACATAGGGGGTTGGACGGATGCAGCAATCTGTCTCCAACGCTGAGCATATTCTCTAAAGGTCTCCTTGGCAGTCTGAGACATTCCTTGCAACAAGGTCCTATTTGGAGCCATGTCCAAGTTGTATTGATATTGCTTGACAAAAGCCTCTGCCAAGTCTTTCCAGCTCTTGATAGTAGTACGAGACAAATGAGAATACCATTCACGAGAAGCTCCAGTTAAAATGTCTTCAAAATAGTACATCCACAACTTTTCATCTTCAGTGTGAGCTCCCAACCTTCCCAGATAAGATTGGAGATGAGTGCGTGGGCAAGAAGCCCCATTGTATTTCTCAAAAGTAGGGGGTTTGAACTTGTGAGGGATCCTTACTCCCTGAACCAGACCAAGATTTGTGACATCAAAACCTAAGGAATTTTGGGACTCCAAAGATTTGAGCTTCTCAGCAAGCTCATCCATACGGCGAGTGGTCTCGAGGGCCTCGTCGTGCAAAGAAAATTGATCATACTGACAATCTTCAGTAACGGGACGCCCGTTAATCCGAATCCCTTGATTCACATTGTACCTTCCGCCAATACCATTCCCAACATTTCCCGTGTTGCCAACATTACCCGGGTTTCCATCAACATTTGCGTTACCCGCGTTTCCAGTGTTCACAGGGTTATCAGCGTACCCAGGGTTACTAGGGTTCCCCTCAGCACTTGGTATTTCCACCTCTGGACCGGGCCTCGGTTGCTCAACCAATTCCCTCAGCTTTTCTTGGCCTTCTGCCATACCAGTCATCAATGTCATGAACTGATCCATCCTTTCACGCATATCAGCCAGTTCTTTCTGCATCTGGTCCATTGCTAGTCGTGGACGGTTTTCCTTTGTCGGGTACTTATGAACTCGCTTGGGACCAATAACTGCCTCCAACAGGGAACAAACATTAGACACTGCGGTGACACCTGCAAAACAAATAAGGGTTAGTATGTATGGTATGCGATGCACTGCTTTTTCGATTTTAAGGCCCCCCCTTAAAAAGGGAATACCCTGCAAATGAATAAGCATGAGATGTTGGATGCAAATATGCGAATGATGTTATGCAATGCAATGGCATGTTAATCAGGATGGCTGGATCCGCTTGAACATCTGTCAGGTTGCACTGCCTGGAGAGAAATTAAGAGGATCAAGCAAAGTACACCAAACAAAGGTCATGGGATGGATCATGTTATCCTTAATATCAACCATCCATTTTTGGTGGATTATGGTTTACACCTTATCAACACCCAAGTTTCATTGATATTAAGGATACATGAACGGATCAACCATGAATCAAGGGTTTGTTGCAAGTCACGAGCATGGAGTTTAGGTTAAGAACCACCCAAGGGAGTGTACTAAGGTTTAAACCTGCCAAACATGTTCTACAAAAGGTTCCCATAGTCATAATCCCATCTTTCGGATATTATCGGAGGAACGACTACTCGTATTCCAAAAATATTCTTAAGAGAGACTCTTATGAGTGTAGTATCGCGTAACAATCGTATCAAATCTTACACTTGAACGACTTTCGCACTACGTCCTACGAATAGGCCAAGATGGGTTTGGTAAACTAAGGTCCTTGGCTTCTAAGGTTTATATTGGAAAAAGTAATGTCTAACCACAACTTACTTGTGTGACATTATTGATCTCAACATGACCTCCACCAAGTGAATGGGCTTGCAAGTCAACTTGCTAAGGAATAACTCCACACAAGTCAACAAGACTATGCCATTCTCCTATCTTAATTGCACTCGAGTCCGGGTATAAAACTCATCTCACAAACAGAACCAGCAGATACGACAGTCATATGTACACAATGCAATAAAGCAGGTAAATGATGAAAGATAAATAACTATACAAAAGAATAAACACCCAATAAACAAACAACCTACAAAAGCTAGGAGGGACTCGCTTAGGGAAACCGGATCCCCAGCAGAGTCGCCAGCTGTCGCAACCTGAAAAATGGAATGCGAAAAAAAACAACCGGCGAAGAAAGACAGGAGAGTCGCCACCTTGCGTTATTTATCCCAAAGGAGGGAAAGGAAACGCTCGAAGTAAACCTGGAAAAAGGAAAGGACAAGACAGGGTCTCGCAACCAAATCTTGGGTTCGGGAGTTGATTATGCGAAGGGAAGGTATTAGCACCCCTACGCATCCGTAGTACTCTACGGGATCCACTTTTGTAGTTCTTGTCTAAAGGGTATGGGTTTATCTAATGTGTTATTTACTAAAAAAAGAGGTCAAAAGAAAATGACTCGCACGGATGTCGCATCCACTGCATACGTATCTCATCTGAATATGAGAATCAGAGTCTTCGTAGCTCGGCTACTTAGGGGTTAAGGGTAATTGTGCTCGCTAAGACATCGCGTCTTATGCCTACGTATCTCATCTGGAATGAGAATCAGAGCAAGCCGTAGTTCGGCTAACTACGGGGTTATGGATTGGGTTTTGGACGAACGCCGTTACTACGCAATCTACCGGATGCTCGACCTTTGGAGACTTACTCGCCTGTAGTAGAAGGAGTTAACGTGTTCTATGGAGAAGAAAAATCAATGAGTTGGTAGGGTTAGGGATGCTCATGCAGAAGGGAAATCCTAGACGAAGGAACCTGCATAAAGTAAACACACAAAACATTGCCTCCTATCGAGGTCTTCCAGCTAAGAAAGCGGTAAAAATACGGGAAAATGTAAAAGTACCACACGGATAAAGATCCGAAGTAACAGTAATTAACGGAACAAGGTTAATTGATTCATGCATGGCATTCATTTCACATTTGCATTCATTCATTAGCATACATTCTCATATAAATTATAAATTTTAATTTATTTATTATGTGATACAGATATAAAAAATAATAATGATTTTTGTTATCTGTATGATATAAATAAATTATATATATATATAAATAAAATAGTTTTAATTTAATGATAAATAAAAATAGATTTGAATTTTAATTGTATAATTAAAATTTTAAATTAATTTTTTTTGTTAAAGCTCATTAAGTTATAATAACTATTTTTTATAATTTAGTGACTCATGTTCCATTTATTCATTATTTATAAATAGTATTTATTTAGTAATTCACGTTTTTTACTTAATAAATTTTATTCATAAGAGTAACATTTTTTTAAAAGCCCATAAATTATAAAATAATTTTGGTTGATATAAGTAAGAATAATTTTGATTTTTTTAAATGATGAAAGTAAAAATAGAAATACGTTTAAATTTTAATTCAATTATGTAACTAAAATTTAAATTAATTTTTATTTGTTAAAAGTCATTTAAATTATTCATTATTTATAATAATATTTGTATTTAATAAATATTTAGCAAGGTTAAACCCTAACTCTCCTAAAGTATAGGAAGGGATCCAAATATTTAGCAAGTTTAAACCCTAACTCTCCTAAAGTATAGGAAGGGATCCAAATATTTAGCAAGGTTAAACCCTAAAGTATAGGAAGAGATCCAAATATTTAGCAAGGTTAAACCCTAATCCACACCATTATAAATACTTCATATGGCTGCAGCGAGAGGGAGAAGACGGAAAAGAGGAGAGATACAGCAGAAGAAGATACACAAGGTAAGGCAGAAGCAAGAAGATTCACAGGCAGGGAAAATAGAAGCAACCATAAAGCACTCATAGCCTGAATAGGAACAACACACATACAGTGAGCAAACTAGAAGAATCAAATCCCCAGTAAGTGTTCATTAGGGAATTTGCATCCAGCATGATTACCTTGCAATACTCCTTAATTCATGCATGAATAATACTGGTTTAATATATATATTGAGATGATGTATTCATGGTTTGGTGGATGTTGATATTGCTTTATTCAAGTATGCATCTGTTCTTGATATGTCATAGCATGTTGGAGAAATTCTGTTTGCATGATTAAAGAATTATATCTGCCGTTTAATTATTACTATATGAGTGTTGTTTCTAGTATGATTATGTTTATTTCACATGCTGTTATTACATAATAATGATGATGATGATATAATGGTGATAATATAAATCCTTGGTTGTCTTTAACATGTATGTGTAAGGTTTATTTTATCATTATCACTTGCAGTAAAGAGAACTAATACATGAGTAAAATAATATAAATTTCTTGATTTGTGCATGACTATTTTTATTATTGCATGATGATTACATATGATCTTATTTTATGTGTGTGGTTTGATATAAGATGAAGTTAAAGGTTTGTTATATTCACATGAAAGAAACAGCGGGTTCGAGCCCCCAGGACCTATTTTTTAGCTTTTCAGTGTTGTTACTAGGTTTACAGGCACTATAATTAATTCACCACTATTTTTCTATTATTAAAATAAAAACCATTAATTAATTTTCTAATTAATATATTATACTGGTTATTTAAACTAGGATATAATTTAATCTAGTTTATTAATTAAATTTTCATATATCACTTAATTATTTAAAATGGGCTATTTTGAATAATAAAAATCTAATTATATTTTTTTTTCTCTTTTCTTTTAAAATTTCTATCAATTTAGTCTAAGTTTTTCCATAAATTCATAATTTTTTTTTTCTATTATTATAGACTAAAAATATTCTTAATTCATTCTTAAATTTAGTTTATTTATTTCATTTGTCATGAACTTTCTATGTAATAGATTTAATTAGAATTTTTTTTTATTTCTTTCTTTTTAGTTTAATTAGGTTTTATTATTTTGTATGCCCTTTTAATTTTGTACTCGTTAATTAAGATTTAGATATTTTATATCCCCTTTTAAATTATGTACCCCCATCCCGAAGCCATGTAATAGCGTAGTCTTATTTTTCGCACTTTAATTTTTCCATACTGTGGATATAACTGTCTAGATGTATGCTAATAGGATTGCATGGAAAGATAAATAATCGAACTTAGATAAATTAATTCAAGATAATATATCCGAATCCAATCATTTCCACACTTGCACCTCTAGGGTAACCCTCTCTTTGTTGCCTTACGATATTACGGTCATGTCCCGCAAATGTGGGGATACCCTTAGCAAAGACCCTTTCGATTAAGTCATCAATGTCCCTAAATAGATAAGTCATAGTCCCTTCGATCAAAAGGTCAATGTCCCTACAAGATAAATCATAGTCCCTCGAACGTTGCCTTCGAATATATGACCTTGTCCCTCGAACGTTGCCTTCGAATATATGACTTTGTCCCTCGATGACCTTCGTTGTAGCCTACGATTAAATGATGATCGTCCCTTCGAATGCTAAGGTATCCTTACAAATGTTGCCTTCAATAACCAATCGACGACCCCACGATGTCCCTTTACATCCAAAGGATAAGACTACTTACTTCTCAATAGTAAGGACAGTTTTACCCTCCTAAGGATAGGAAATACCTATAAAGACCTTGGTTAGGTATAACTCTTAAATGCTTGCTCACAGCTTAAAATACTTTTCACACCTCACACTTTTCAAAACATCTTTTAGAAAATCACCACTTGGTATACATTCGCACCAGAATCATCGCCGAGTTATATTTTTCTAAACATCTTTCAAAATCAAACGAGATGAACACTTTGTATACATTCGTACAAGAATCATTACAAAGTTAAACTCTCCTTTCAAAATATTTTCTAAACACACCACATTTCTCAAACACTTTCTCAAACAAGGAAAACATAAGTGAGTTAAGCAATTAAGAGCCCATGGATAACCATGGATACAAAGGGTGCTAACACCTTCCCTTTGTATAATGTACCTCCCGAACTCAAAATCTAATCAAGGTCTTTCCTGTTCTTTTCCTCCTTTCCTTATTGGATAAAAGAAAAGTCGGTGGCGACTCTTGCTATCCGCAACATTGCTTTTCAAAGCAAAAACACAAAGTCAGTTCACCGTATCATAGAACTGGCGACTCTGCTGGGGAATCTTAAAAAGAGAGGTTACCTTAAAGATAAGATCACTTATGTTTTCGAATTGTTTCTTTGTCTGATTTACTTTTAAGGGATTGTTTGGGTATTCTATGCTTGAGTGAAAGATCCTACACCCGGATCTAGTGTACCTTAGGTAAGTAGCAAGAGATCATCGCAACTGTCTGATGTATACTGGAATGGTTAAAATGATGGCTACGGTTAATGTGACACTTTGGATGTCCTGATGTTCCTCATGTTTACTTGAGGAAAAATTTGGCGTCTGCGTGGTGTCATCAAAACATTAACCAGACCTTTAGAACCCTAATTGACTCATCCTAGCCATTAGAAAGTAGTGAGATAATTGACTTCGGTTCAGATTGGGGTTGGTTGATACTCGATACTACACTCTTTGAGATTGGACTTTAGGGAAATTTTGGTCAATCGCTTGGTGTTGCACTGAAGTGGACTTAAGGAAAGGTCAATGATTTGAGATCCTTCTAGAACCCGGTTACTATTCTAGGACAAGTTGAACCAACCAAACTTCAGTGGGGAGGGTACTTACCTATGGAATTCATGCAAGCCTTAAAACCTAGGAATGATTGTGGTGTGACTTATTTGTGCTTGTTACTTACTTGACATCATAACATCATAACATCATGACATCATGGCATTGTACTAACCATTTCGAGGACTTAGGGATTTAACTTTGCTCTGTTTTGTAGGGCTATGGCTTCCAGGAAGACCATCCGGATCAATTTTGTAGCGACCTCTCCTCAACTCAAGGATTTAGTGTCGGAACTTCCCGATCATGCTCAGTTCATCAAGAAACATGGTTATCTCCTTAATTTAGTTACCACCGGTTTCAAGGAAGATATGATGAGAGTTCTATTCCAGTTCTTCGATCCTAAACATCATTGCTTCACCTTCCCAGATTATCAGTTGGTACCCACATTAGAAGAATTTTCCAGGTTGCTTGGGATACCTATCCTTGATCAAACACCTTTCAGTAGTTTAGAAAAGATTCTGAGGTCTGAAGAGGTTACCGCGGATTTACACATTACAAAGTTCGACATTGAAACTAATTGGGTAACAAGAAGTGAAGTTAAGGGTTTACTTGCCAAATTTCTGATAAATAAGGCCCGAGAGTTCCTAAAAGCTATGAGTGTCCACGCTTTCGAAGATGTTCTAGCATTACTAATCTATGGTTTGGTGTTATTTCCTAATCCGGATCAATTTATATACATGAATGCTGTTAAGATATTTCTCACTCATAACCCTGTGCCCACCTTGCTTGGAGACATTTTGCATTCCCTTCACACTCGTACTATGAAAAGGCAAGGGACTCTCATGTGCTGCGTACCTTTATTATCTAGGTGGTTTATTTCCCACCTTCCTCAATCAGTCTTGAAGAATGAGCAAAATTTGAAATGGTCTCAAAGGATAATGTCGCTCTCCCATTCAGACATCCATTGGTGTCCCCAACCCAAAGAAAATGTTATCATCATTGACCGTTGTGGAGAATTCTCTAACGTACCACTCCTGGGGATAAGAGGAGGTATTACTTATAATCCTGCTTTAGCCCTACGTCAGTTTGGTTATGCTCGAAGAGATGGTCCACATGAAAAAATTATCCAAGGCACTGTGTTTGACTATGACAACGATTCTCAAGGTCTCCGTCAAAGGTTTATACGAGCTTGAGGCATGGTGAAAAGAAGTACTTTAGGACAGAAAAAATCTATTCCTATGGAACCTTATCTCAGATGGGTACGCGCCAGAGCTCGTGAGCTTATCATGCCATATCTTGCAATCGGACCTCTGATTGTTGAACCAAAAGTTGAAGGAGGTACCCCTCAGATCATTCCTTATCCAGATATGCCTACCAATGTTGAAGAATTGAAGAAATCTTGGATCCAGTTGAGAGAGGAAAGGGATACTTTTAAAGCTCAGTTCCGTGCTGAAAGGAAGAAAGTATTAGAGCTCACCAGCCAGCTTAATGAGGAACGAAGTCTCAATGCATATCTCCGCCCAAAAAGAAGCCGTCCCTGGGAGACTTGAGCTTTCATTTTTTCTTGTAATGAACATTGATTAAAGAAATTATTAATAAAAGTTCCCCTTTTTGGTGGTTTACGCAAAGTTAAATTCCAAAAGTCCTTGAAAACATTTCATACGTTGCATAGCATAACATAACATTGCATAACAGGTACTCTAAAGGATCAATGTTCTCACGGTCTTCCTCTCAAACAGAAAAATGGCCCTCGAACAAACTGTCAAGGATCTCTAGGCTCAGAATGCTCAATTCCAAGAGATGATCTTGAACCTATCCAAGGGGCAGGAAGAACTGAAGACTCTATTGCTCGAGAAGAAGAAAGATAAGAAATCTGTGAGTTACATTAACCCGGGTAGAAGGCTTAAAGGACAGGCTCCAGGAGTCAAGATTGGAATTCCGAAGGATAAAGAAGATGAGACAGAAAATGATTCGGAAGATGAGAATGTTGATCCCTTCAACCCTGAGGACGACTATGAAAATTATGAAAATGAACAGTACTCTCCGAAAGATGATAAGTATAAGTTGCTGGAAGAACGTATGCTAGCTATGGAGGGTCAGAAGGCGCCCGGTCTGGATTTCGAAAGCTTAGGTCTGGTCTCTGATGTGGTCATTCCTCACAAATTCAAGGTCCCCGCTTTCACTAAGTATGATGGTGCGTCTTGTCCTCAGATGCATCTGAGAGCTTATGTGAGAAAGATCCAGCCGTATACCACTGATAGGAAGCTATGGATCCATTTCTTCCAAAGAGTCTGTTGGCACACAGTTAGAGTGGTATTATCAGCTCGAGAGCTCTAACATCCGCACCTGGACTGATTTAGCGACAACTTTCTACAAGCACTACCAGTATAATTCTGAATTAGCGCCTACTCGGCTACAGCTGCAGAATATGACTATGGGCTCTAAAGAAAGCTTCAAAGAATATGCTCAAAAATGGAGAGACTTGGCTGGCAGAGTCAAACCCCCTATGACTGATCGAGAATTAGTGGACATGTTCATGGGTACACTGACTGGCCCATTCTACAGCCATCTATTGGGAAGTTCCTCATCGGGTTTCACTGAACTTATATTGACGGGTGAACGTGTTGAAAGCGGCATTCGAAGTGGAAAGATACAGGCGGCTACCTCTGCAAGCACCAAAAAGTCCTATCAGGGGAAGAATGAATCAAATGCTGTGTACGGTCAAAGGGGTCATAACAAGAAAAATCGTGACCATACTGTTGGAGCAGTTACGATTGCAGCACCGCCATCTCAAAACCCAACACATACAAGACAGGCCAAGAAGGCAGTTTACCAAGATCAATATGACTTTAGCACAAGCACTGCAGGGTATGCTAAAAGCAAATTTAATTACCCTCAGAGATCCTCCTGCAAATCCCAACACTACTTCTCCTCGTTATAATCCCAATGCCAGGTGTGCATATCACTCCAATAGCCCCGGGCATGATACAAACGATTGTTGGTTGTTGAAGAATAAGATTCAGGATATGATCGATGCTGGAGAAATTGAATTTGATCCTCCAGAGACTCCTAATGTCATCACTGCTCCTATGCCTAATCATGACAAGACTATTAATGTTGTGGATGACAATTCTCACATTACTAATGTAGCTGACTTAGCATCTCCTCTCCTGATCATCAAGAAGAATTTATTGCAAGCTGGTTTATTTCCAGTTGTGCTGAAAATTGCGATCTCTGTATACTCCGACCCAATGATTGCTTGAAGTTGAGGAATGGTATTCAACGGCTGATGGATGATCGTACAATTCTCTTTGAAAAGATTCCTAAGGTGGAAAACCCTATTGAAGAAATATCTGTGATTGCTAGGTCCAAAGTTCCAGTGAAGATTACCGCTACTAGAGTGCCTGTGAAGATTACTGCTGAGCCCAAGGTAGCTCCCCTAATTATTACTGCACCTGGCCCAGTACCGTATTCCTCAAGCAAAGCCATTCCGTGGAATTATGGAGGTGATGTTTACATCCACGGCATAAAGCAAGATGATAATTCTGCTAATCCTAATGACGTTGACATTGTTGGGACTAGTAAAATTACTCGAAGTGGAAGGATCTTCTCTCCAGAAATCTCACCTCCCGCCCCTGAAACTCGAGGAAAGGGACCAGTAATCAATCCTTCTCAGTCAAAGACACCAGTCGAAGTTACTACCGAAGATGTTGCCAAGCAGGAAATGGAAGAAATGCTGAAAATCATCCGTAAGAGTGATTTTGATGTGGTAGAACAGTTGGGGCATACTCCGTCTAAAATTTCGATGTTATCCTTGTTGTTATCTTCTGAATCTCATGCCAATGCGTTGATAAAATTCTTGAAGACCGCTCATGTACCTCAGGAGACATCTGTCGATCAGTTAGAAAATTATGTTGCTAACTTGGCTGTTGATAATGGCATAGGCTTTTCTGATGCTGACCTGACACCAGCAGGAAAGAATCACAATAAAGCTCTGCATATCTCCATTGAGTGTAAGGGGATCACCTTGTCTCATGTGTTGATCGACAATGGCTCTTCTTTGAATGTGCTACCGAAAGCTGTGCTCGATAAGCTTGACTGTAAAAGCATTGAACTGAAACCTAGTGACGTTGTGGTGCGTGCTTACGATGGTGCGAAGAGTGTTGTCCATGGTGAAGTGGTTCTCCCTATCAAGATAGGACCTCAAGTCTTCAACACTACCTGTTACGTAATGAACATTCGTCCTGCCTATTCCTGCTTGCTGGGACGCCCTTGGATCCATGGGGCAAGTGTTGTAGCTTCGTCTCTCCATCAAAAGCTGAGGTATCCAATAGAGGGCAAGATTGTCACTGTGTGTGGAGAAGAAGAGTATATTGTCAGTAGTGTGCATACCTTCAGATACGTCGAGATGGATGGTGAATTCTTTGAGACTCCTTCTCAGTCATTTGAAGTAGTTCCTCCGACCAGTCCTGTCCTTAAGCCAACTTCCCGTGTGCCCAAGGTTATTCGTGCTCCTCCTGCTATGATTTCTCTGAAAGATGCTCAAGCCGTGGTTGAAGATGGTGGTCGTACTGGCTGGGGTCAACTGATCGATGTACCGTACAAGTCTGATAAATTTGGCCTGGGGTTTAGCTCTGAAAAGATAGTCAAAGATCAGATTAATGCTGTAGAAGATGCTGATAGCGATTGCGACTTGGATAGCTGGATTTTCCCAACAATTGGTGACAGACTCAATAATTGGAAGGCTGAAGACACTATCCCGATTTCCTTTAGTCAGGAGTAATTGTTATTGCTTATTTTAGTGTTTCAAATTTTGTAATTTTTATTATGAACAATTGAACTTCTTAAAGCATTGTGTCTATGCCCGGGGCACAATAGCTAATTTGTTAAGGGTTTTGTCATTTTCATAAGCATATTCACATTCAATAAATCAATGGACTTTTTGCATTCAAATATTGCGCTCTTTATCTTTCCTGTCATCTTTCAAATAAGCTATGTTTTCTTACACACACTCACGTAACAAATTGCAGATCCATATCCACTCTGGATCCTGTTGATAATAATTCTGCTACTGTTAATTATGGCTTTAAAAATCCGATCTACCAAGCCGAGGATGGAAGTGAGGAAGATTGCGAAGTGCCTGGAGAGCTTGCCAGACTGTTACTGCAAGAAGAAAAGACTATACAGCCGCATGAGGAATCAATTGAAATTGTAAATCTGGGTACTGAAGTAGACAAGAAAGAAGTCAAAATAGGAGCAGGCTTGGAAAACAGTGTCAAAGAAAGATTGATTCAGATGTTACATGACTATGTAGAGATTTTTGCTTGGTCTTATGAAGACATGCCAGGACTGGATACTGATATAGTAGTACATCGTTTGCCGATGAAGGAAGATTGTCATCCTGTTAAGCAAAAGGTTCGTCGCATGCGTCCTGAAATGTCTGAGAAAATCAAAGCCGAGGTTATGAAACAATTTAATGCAGGTTTTCTAGCTGTTACTTCTTATCCTCAATGGGTTGCTAATGTGGTACCAGTGCCAAAGAAGGATGGTAAGGTGCGAATGTGTGTAGATTACAGAGATTTGAATAAAGCAAGTCCCAAAGATGACTTTCCACTTCCGCACATTGATGTTCTGGTAGATAACACCGCTCAACACAAGGTATTCTCATTCATGGATGGATTCTCAGGTTATAACCAGATTAAGATGGCACCTGAAGACATGGAGAAAACTACGTTTGTGACGCAATGGGGCACTTTCTGTTACAAAGTAATGCCATTCGGTTTAAAGAATGCAGGGGCAACATACCAGCGTGCTATGGTGGTTTTGTTCCATGATATGATCCATCATGAAATAGAGGTATATGTGGATGACATGATAGCCAGATCTCATACTGAAGAAGAACATCTCGATCATTTATACAAACTGTTTGAGAGGTTGAAGAAATACAAGTTGAGATTGAACCCGAACAAATGCACCTTTGGAGTAAGATCCGGTAAACTCTTGGGCTTTATTGTCAGTGGTAAAGGAATTGAGGTTGACCCGGCTAAGGTGAGAGCTATTCAAGAAATGCCAGTTCCCCGTACAGATAAAGAAGTCAGAGGTTTCTTGGGACGCTTGAATTACATTGCCCGATTTATCTCCCATTTGACTGCTACTTGCAAACCCATCTTCAAATTACTGAGGAAAAATCAAGAGATAATATGGAATGATGAATGTCAAGAAGCTTTTGACAAAATCAAGAAGTATCTCCAAGAACCTCCAATTCTGATGCCACCAGTTGAAGGAAGACCTCTAATCATGTATTTGACCGTGTTAGAAAATTCAATGGGGTGTGTGCTGGGGCAACATGACGAGTCTGGTCGAAAAGAGCATGCAATATACTACCTTAGCAAAAAGTTTACCGACTGTGAAACAAGATACTCACTGCTTGAGAAAACTTGTTGTGCTTTGGCTTGGGCTGCTCGCCGACTAAGACAGTATATGTTGAATCATACCACTTTATTGATTTCTAAGATGGATCCTATCAAATATATATTTGAGAAACCTGCTCTCTCCGGAAGAATAGCAAGATGGCAGATGATTTTAACAGAGTATGATATCCAGTATACTACCTAGAAAGCAATCAAAGGAAGCGTGTTGGCTGATCATTTGGCTCATCAAGAAGTTGATGATTACCAATCTATGAATTTTGAGTTCCCTGATGAGGATGTTATGCTTGTTACTGATTATGAAGAACCTGGACCGGATGAAGGACCCGAACTGGGATCCCGATGGACTATGGTTTTTGGTGGATCTTCTAATGCATTGGGCAATGATGTTGGTGTTGTAATTATTTCTCCCAAGGGTTGCCATACGCCTTTCACTGCTAGACTATGTTTTGATTATACCAATAATATGGCTGAGTATGAAGCATGTATTTTGGGACTCAGAGCTGCTATAGACCTGAGAATCAAGTTTTTGAGTGTGTACGGAGACTCAGCCTTAGTAATCAGTCAGATCAAAGGAGAATGGGACACTAAACATCCGAATCTCATCCCTTATCGAGAGCGGGTGTTGACATTAATCCCATACTTTGAAGAGATTACATTCGAACGTATTCCACGAGAAGAGAATCAGTTGGCAGACGCATTGGCTACCATGTCATCTATGTTCAGAGTCAGATGGGACAATGAAGCTCCCATAATCACCATTGAACGATTAGATGAACCAGCATATTGTTATGAACTTAATGCTGATGAAGTAGAAGAGAAACCTTGGTTCCACGAAGTAAAAAGATATTTAGAAACTCAGGAATACCCTGAAGGGGCATCCATCAATGACAGAAAATTTCTGAGGAAGTTCTCCGCTAAATTCTTTTTGAGTAATGGAGTATTATACAAACGTAATCATGATTCGACTTTGCTTCGCTGTGTGGATAAAAAGGAAGCAAAAAAGGTTATGGAAGACATGCATGACGGTATTTTTAGGACTCATTCTAGTGGACATACGATGGCCAAGAAGATTCTGAGATCAGGGTATTATTGGTCTACCATGGAAGCTGATTGCCACCATCACTTCAGAATTTGTCACAAGTGCCAGATCTATGCGGACAAAGTACATGTACCTCCTGCTCCATTGAACATGTTGACAGCCCCTTGGCCCTTTGCAATGTGGGCATTGATATGATTGGAGAGATTAAACCTACTGCTTCTAATGGACATCGTTTCATTCTTGTTGTTATTGATTACTTTACGAAGTGGGTAGAGGAAGCCTCATTTGCTTCTGTCACCAAGAATGTGGTGGCACAGTTCATCAAGAATAGTCTTATTTGTCGGTGTGGCATCCCTGGAAGAGTTATCACTGATAATGGTACTAATTTGAACAACAAGATGATTACTGAACTCTGCACGCAGTTCAAAATAAAACACCATAACTCTTCTCCGTACCGACCAAAGATGAATGGCGTCGTAGAAGCTGCTAATAAGAATATTAAGAAGATTATACAAAAGATGACAGTAACATACAAAGACTGGCATGAGATGTTACCATTTGCTCTTCATGGTTATCGCACTTCAGTACGCACTTCGACAGGGGCAACTCCTTTCTCTTTAGTCTACGGAATGGAAGTCGTTTTACCAGTGGAAGTTCAGATTCCCTCTCTAAGAATTATGAAAGATGCAGGCTTAGATGAAGATGAATGGATTCAGACTCGACTCGATCAGATAAATTTGATTGATGAAAAGAGACTTGCGGCTGTTTATCATGGGCAGATATATCAGAAGCGCATGACCCAGACATTTAATAAAAAAGTCAAGAGACAGGTGTATCAAATTGGCGACTTGGTGATGAAGCGTATCATTCTACCACAAGGTGATCCTAGAGGCAAATGGACTCCCACATACGAAAGGCCATTTGTAGTTAAGAAGGTATTCTCTGGTGGAGCCATGATGCTTGCTACAATGGATGGCGAAGATTTCCCGCATCCCGTGAACGCGTACATAGTTAAAAAATACTATGCATAAAAGAGACCCGCTAGGTCGACGTATCTAGGCAAAAGTAAGGGCATCCGGGCGAACCAAAAGGGTTCGGGCAAAAATTAGGGATAAACATATAAAAATGTACACCCGGCAAGTCGAAAACCTGAAAAGGCGGCTTGGGCAAAAAAGGGTATCCTAGTGGACTGAAAACCTGAAAAGGCGGTCCAGGCAAAAATTAGGGATTAAAGCGTATGACTATGTCCCGTTCTCGGTCAGCTTCACCAAAGCCAAAGAGACTGAACAAGCCAATCACTTCTATCCGACAGCAAGAGATGAGATGCTTGAAGACATAATAGCAGTAGTAGAATTAAAATCAATAGGACTTTTTTTTCATAGCTGTTTTTTCGTTGCTTTCTTGACAATTTCCTCTTACTAGGATTTCTGTCTCCTTGTATTAAAATTGCTTGTTTATAGGCCCTCTTTCAAAATCAATACAATTTTATTTCCAAAAAGATACTTTTGTTTTACTTTCTCCGTTTTGTTTGCATAAACGTCCATTGATTTAATTCGAATTAATATATGCATTTGAATATGATTGATAATTATCGAAAATACATGCATAAAATAGAAATAGCAATTACTAAAAGACTTTAGGATCAAGGATAAGGTTTAACCATGCGTTCTAACAAATCCGGTTGCAAATCCTATTCCCCAGCAAAACCAGTTATTCCCAGAAGAAATTGGCACTACTAGACAGACTGGTCATCTCTTTTATCCCCAGTCAGGTTCTGTTGAATATTTCTACCATCAGGAAGAAATCAAATATCCCCAGCTAAGAAAGGGTCATCAATACAAATATCTCCAACCAGAATATCGGGATTTATTTTCCCATGGCAAAAATTTTCAGACGCATAATTCATTCATGCATCATTTCACAGCATATACATGCATGCAATGTTCGCATTTATTTTCAAGAGCATAAAACATCTCATGCATCATGACATGGCATGAGGCTAACTCTTTTTTTTTCCAGGTTAATTATCCTCCTGATACATTCAAAGTAAAGATTCATTTAGATGGATATCTTTATCGATTACATTCAAAATTCAGATACATCTTTCAGATATAATCCATATGAATATTTATTCTGACAAGCATTCTGATATCTTCCTAATGATGGCATCTTTAAGCCCATCCCAGACATTTATTGCAAATACAACATATACAAATATTATCAGATATAGCCTAACGTACGGCTCATTCTGATTCAGCCTAACGTATGGTTCTTTCAACTGTTCCAATGCGGTCTAGCGTACGACCCATTTGGATATTCATCCCCTCAGATACTACCTAGTGTACGGTACATTCTGAAATGTAGTCTAGCGTATGACTACCTCTTTTATCATCAGATACAACCTAAAGGACGGCTCATTCTGCTACTCAGATACGATCTAGCGTATGATCCATTCTGATCTTTTATCCTCAGATACAGCCTAATGGACGGCTCATTCTGCAACTCAGATACGGTCTAGTGTACGACCCAGTCTGGCTCTTCTCATCAGATACTACCTAGCATATGGTACATTCTGAAATGTAGTCTAGCGTACGACTACTTTTTATCGCCAGATACAGCCTAACGGGCGACTCATTCTACTACTCAGATATGATCTAGCGTACGATCCATTCTGATCTTTATTTCTCCAGATACAGCCTAACGGACGGTTCACTCTGCTACTCAGATACGGTCTAGCGTATGACCCATTCTGATCCTTATCTCATCAGGTCCAGCTCACCCTAATATCACCTAATGGATGACTCATTATACGGTCTAGCGTACGACCCAGTGTGACACCCATGTCTTCAGATATGGTCTAATGTACGACGCACTCTGAAGCTCTCATCATCAAACTTTTTGGATGGCATCTTTAAGCCCATCTCCATCAAGACTATCTTTTAATTAACAAGTGCAAATTTTTGGGGCATTCTAAGTGTTCAATAATCTTCCACCTCCAGATCACGAATGGCGTACATACCATTCTAATTCTCTCGGTTTAAGAATATTGAACAGGGGCAGCTGTCATACCCCAAAATTTACCTGTTAATTTTTATGATAAATTGATTCATGCATGACATTCATTTCACATTTGCATTCATTCATTAGCATACATTCTCATATAAATTATAAATTTTAATTTATTTATTATGTGATACAGATATAAAAAATAATAATGGTTTTGGTTATCTGTATGATATAAAGAAATTATATATATATAAATAAAATAGTTTTAATTTAATGATAAATAAAAATAGATTTGAATTTTAATTGTATAATTAAAATTTTAAATTAATTTTATTTGTTAAAGCTCATTAAGTTATAATAACTATTTTTTATAATTTAGTGACTCATGTTCCATTTATTTATTATTTATAAATAGTATTTATTTAGTAATTCACGTTTTTTACTTAATAAAATTTATTTATGAGAGTAACATTTTTTTAAAAGCCCATAAAATTATAAAATAATTTTGGTTGATATAAGTAAGAATAATTTTGATTTTTTTAAATGATGAAAGTAAAAATAGAAATAGGTTTAAATTTTAATTCAATTATGTAACTAAAATTTAAATTAATTTTTATTTGTTAAAAGTCATTTAAATTATTCATTATTTATAATAATATTTGTATTTAATAAATATTTAGCAATCCAGTAAGTGTTCATTAGGGAATTTGCATCCAGCATGATTACCTTGCAATACTCCTTAATTCATGCATGAATAATATTGGTTTAATATATATATTGAGATGATGTATTCATGGTTTGGTGGATGTTGATATTGTTTTATTCAAGTATGCATCTGTTCTTGATATGTCATAGTATGTTGGAGAAATTTTGTTTTGCATGATTAAAGAATTATATCTGCCGTTTAATTATTACTATATGAGTGTTGTTTCTAGTATGATTATGTTTATTTCACATGCTGTTATTACATAATAATGATGATGATATAATGGTGATAATATAAATCCTTGGTTGTCTTTAACATGTATGTGTAAGGTTTATTTTATCATTATCACTTGCAGTAAAGAGAACTAATACATGAGTAAAATAATATAAATTTCTTGATTTGTGCATGACTATTTTTATTATTGCATGATGATTACATATGATCTTATTTTATGTGTGTGGTTTGATATAAGATGAAGTTACAGGTTTGTTATATTCACATGAAAGAAACAGCAGGTTCGAGCCCCCAGGACCTATTTTTTAGCTTTTCAGTGTTGTTACTAGGTTTACTCCTTTTCCACTATAATTAATTCACCACTATTTTTCTATTATTAAAATAAAACCCATTAATTAATTTTCTAATTAATATATTATATTGGTTATTTAAACTAGGATATAATTTAATCTAGTTTATTAATTAAATTTTCATATATCACTTAATTAATTAAAATGGGCTATTTTGAATAATAAAAATATAATTATATTTTTTTTTGTCTTTTCTTTTAAAATTTCTATCAATTTAGTCTAAGTTTTTCCATAAATTCATAAAAAAAAAGTTTCTATTATTATAGACTAAAAATATTCTTAATTCATTCTTATATTTAGTTTATTTATTTCATTTGTCATGAACTTTCTATGTAATAGATTTAATTAGGATTTTTTTTTATTTCTTTCTTTTTAGTTTAATTAGGTTTTATTATTTTGTATGCCCTTTTAATTTTGTACTCGTTAATTAAGATTTAGATATTTTATATCCCCTTTTAAATTATGTACCCCATCCCGAAGCCATGTAATAGCGTAGTCTTATTTTTCGCACTTTAATTTTTCCATACTGTGGATATAACTGTCTAGATGTATGCTAATAGGATTGCATGGAAAGATAAATAATCGAACTTAGATAAATTAATTCAAGATAATATATCCGAATCCAATCATTTTCACACTTGCACCTCTAGGGTAACCCTCTCTTTGTTGCCTTACGATATTACGGTCATGTCCCACGAATGTGGGGATACCCTTAGCAAAGACCCTTTCGATTAAGTCATCAATGTCCCTAAATAGATAAGTCATAGTCCCTTCGATCAAAAGGTCAATGTCCCTACAAGATAAATCATAGTCCCTCGAACGTTGCCTTCGAATATATGACCTTGTCCCTCGAACGTTGCCTTCGAATATATGACTTTGTCCCTCGATGACCCTTCGTTGTAGCCTACGATTAAATGATGATCGTCCCTTTGAATGCTAAGGTATCCTTACAAATGTTGCCTTCAATGACCAATCGACGACCCCACGATGTCCCTTTACATCCAAAGGATAAGACTACTTACTTCTCAATAGTAAGGACAGTTTTACCCTCCTAAGGATAGGAAATTCCTATAAAGACCTTGGTTAGGTATAACTCTTAAATGCTTGCTCACAACTTAAAATACTTTTCACACCTCACACTTTTTAAAACATCTTTTAGAAAATCACCACTTGGTATACATTCGCACAAGAATCATCGCCGAGTTATATTTTTCTAAACATCTTTCAAAATCAAACGAGATGAACACTTTGTATACATTCGTACAAGAATCATTACAAAGTTAAACTCTCCTTTCAAAATATTTTCTAAACACACCACATTTCTCAAACACTTTCTCAAACAAGGAAAACATAAGTGAGTTAAGCAATTAAGAGCCCATGGATAACCATGGATACAAAGGGTGCTAACACCTTCCCTTTGTATAATGTACCTCCCGAACTCAAAATCTAATCAAGGTCTTTCCTGTTCGTTTCCGCCTTTCCTTATTGAATAAAAGAAAAGTCGGTGGCGACTCTTGCTATCCGCAACATTGCTTTTCAAAGCAAAAACACAAAGTCAGTTCACCGTATCACACCTATGTACCTTCACATTAGGCGAGGTATCAGAGTACCGTAGTTCTTCTTAAAAATGTTGTTTGGTTAGTTTTTTTTATCTCTTGAAAATTCTCACGCCTCGGGGGCGGAGAAGTAATTGATTTTGAAAAGTGCCTTAATACACTAGGGTAAAGGTCTTACAATTTGAAGTGAGTTCAAATTGATTTTATCCCTTTTATCCCATGCAAAAATAGTATTTTAATTTATTTAAGAAAATAAGTTAGGAGTCATAATTAGGTATTAGACATAACCCTTTATCCCGATTTTATTCCTTGAAAATCCTAGACTTTTAGACAATGTTTTATCCCATATTTTTATCCCTTGTTTTTATCCATTATTATCCCTTATTCAATTGTAAAAATTTAATTTGATTAAGAAAATAAATTAACTAAGATGCAATTTAACATATCTCTTATCCTGATTTTATCCCTTAGTTAATTTACCAAAATATGATGAATATTTTAATTTTAGAAAATAAACCCATAACAATATTCGATGATTATAAAGTAACAAAATATCATATTCTTGATTATTTATCCCTAAAATCCTAAAAATATATCCCATAATTTTATTATATATTATCCCTAAAATTATCTCATAATTTTATCCTATAAATTTTTATCCCTTAAAATCCTAGGGTTTTATCTCATAACTTTAACCAAAGTGTTATATCCCTTATCTCTAATTATTTATCCCTAAAACCATAAAAATTTATCCCTATTTATTATCCCAAAAATTATCCCTAAATTATCCCATAAATTTTTATCCCTTAAAACCCTGAGGTTTTATCCATACATTTATCCCATATTATCTCTAACATTATTCAACTTAATTATTTGTAATTATACCAACTCAAGTATTATATCCCTTATCCCTAATTTTTTTTATCCCAAATTTCTATCCCATAATTATCTATATAATTTTATATTATTTATGTTAACCCTTTTAAAAAGTAATCCCTAATTTCAATATGCATAACTATTCTAGAATTAATCCCTAACAAAAATTCAAATACCCAAATTATATTTTTTTTGTATTTTTAGTATTTTTAGTAAATATTAAATTAAATGACTAAATGAAATCCAATTATGTGTTTTTTATTCAGTTTGCCGTTAACATCTGTTGTTTTAAGAATTTTTGTTTTAAGCTTGTGTTATATGATTACTATAAGGTGTTATTGAGTTGTAAATTTACAATGAAACAATGGTGTTTGAGGTTTCTTATTTCCACGATTTCTATAGTTATTGGCAGATTCAAAGTTTGATTGTAAGGTTAATAGTGGATGAAATTTGTGAGAATGTGGAGTATCAAGAAGAACGTATTTTTCTTTTTTTATTAATTAATTTTTCTAAATCCTTTATATTTCTTTGATATTTGTTAAATCACAACTAAACTTTTTAACACAAAATCGTTGAAACAAACAAATAAGCGCAATCATGGATCATGGAAAGATCAAAATAAACGCAAAACAGATATGCAAACGAAATCAAAAAAATCAGACACTGGAACCACAATATTCAAAGTTATAAAAGTAGTGTCGTGACCAATTTAAACTGCTTCCCACTCTATTTCTTTCCCTTTCCTTTGTGTTTTTCTCCCTTCTCTTTCGATGTAAGTTTCCTTCTTCCCCTTTTTCTTGGATAAATATTGAAGGTTTAGAGTTTAGTTATTCTTGTTCTTCAGTGTGAAGAACAAAAAAAAATTAGAGTATGATTTGTAAATTGTGGATAAATGAAAAGTGTAAACGTAAGTACTATTTATAGATAAAATTAGGTTAAATTAAGAAGGAAACAAATTAATTTTTATTCAAACAATTAATTTAAACAATCCAAAAGTCCAGAAAAAACATATTTCATTTGATTTGAATTTCAATTATTTTTATTAATTAAATTGGATATTTCCTAAAATTCTATATTTATATTTAAAACATGCTAAAAATGAAGTCAATCAAATTAATGACACATTTTTATGATTTTTTTTACTAATAATACATAAAAGTACAAAAATAATATTTTCAAAAATCATCTAAAAAGAAAAACCGAAAGTTAAGAAATAAACTCATTTTTTTAGTTTTAGAAACTAGTAATGTTGATTATTTCTAAACTAACAAATAAAAATAAAAATATTATGGAATAATTAAAAAAGAACAAAATCACTTAATATTTTTTTTTGTATATTTTTTTATATTAAAAATCAATTTAAATTACTATCCTAAAATGAAATGTTAAAGGAAATTGAATTACTATCCTAAAATAAAATATAAACAAAATATTTCCAATTTTTTTTATTTTACGATATTTTGAGATTTTAGGCATAAAATAATAATTTTAATGAAAAACTTAATATTTTTAATTAAATGATAAAAAATGATTGTTTTTTACTTAACGTTTGATGATAATAATCTGGATAATTGATGATAGTAAATCAATAATAATTAAAAGATCAATAATAATAATAAAGATATTAATGATATCCTCAAAAAACATTTTCTTAATTTTTCTTATAAATAAGAATAATAATTGATAATAATAATAATGGCAATGTATTTATAACAACAAAATTTTTTTGATGTTTTTTTTTTTGTTTTTGGATTAAAAATATGTTAAAATAAATCATATGATAATAATTAAATTAAATAAAAGTTTGAAGAAAAAAACAATATAAATTTTGATTTTTAGATAAAAAATTCAAAAATTGAAAAAATAATTACAAAATACAAATTTTATTTATTTTTGATTAACAATAATTAAAAAATCGAAAATTAAAATAAAATATAATAAAATACAAAAATAGATTTTTAGATTAAAAATAACATAATTAATATAAAAGATAAATTTTGTAATTAAAAAACAGTTCCACAAAGTGGTGAGTGAGATTTTAAGCTGATGATCTTATTTGATTCTTGCTATTTTAATTTTGAAAAATAACTTAGATATTGATTTTGATGGTGTTGATTATGAGTGAATAAATAGTGTAATTTGTTTTTGGAAAGAATTGGTCTAAGAACCGTGTGATGACTCATAGTTTTTTTTGGATGAGATATTATAACATGTAGTAATAATGGTAATAACATAAGAAGGAATTCTATAATAATTAATAATGATTCATAATTCTTTTATTTTTATAAACTAATTACTAAATAATTAACAAAATTCATTTTATCAATTCATTTTTGGATACTAAAAAGGTTTCATGATTGCTATTCACATTAATAATAATACTACTATAACGATAATAATAAACTAATGAAACTTAATATGTTATTACTAGTAAGCCATTAACTAATACTAATAATTCTAAATAATAAATATATTAATTTCAATTAATAATAACAATAACTATTCACATTAATAATAGTAATAATAGGAATTAGAATATTTTGATTGATTTCTTTTATTTATTTATTACTATTTTATTTTTTTAATTTTTAATCATTTTTTCTATTTTGGATAAAAATAAACAAATAAAAAATTAATTAGTATTTAAAATATCGGTTAATAAATGATGCCAAAAATATGAAAAAAAAGTTGGAATCGAACCCGTGTCCTTGCACTTACAAGCCTTACACATGCTCTCTTACCAATTGTGCAATTTTATTTATTCAAAATAAAGTGGCACTAGAAAGCATATGAAGTGTGAGCAAAATTTGGGGTACGACAACTGTCCCTATTTAATCAGCTTCAAACTGAGAGGATGATGACGTTGAGCCTTCATCTTCTCATGGTGGAAAATGATTAAATATAGAGAGAGACCCTAATTTTGACCACGTAGTCAGTAGATTATGGGAATACACAATGATTGAACAATATTTGATGCTCTAATGGGATCAAGACCAACCTTTGATGGAACCCCAATAATACCCTGACGATTAATTTCAGTCCAATTGAGTGAAATTTGCATACAATTCCTATGATCACCCGATCATGTTATTGAAATTGGGTAGGACTCTGCCGATCCTCCGGTCGTTATTTGATAAAACCTTGGTAGAACCCCTAATAAAACTCATAATAAAATCCTTTTCAAAACTCTAGATGAAACCACTGATACAACTTCTAATGGAACCTCTGATGATAAAACCCTAATGAAATCCTTTGACAAATCCCTGATGGAACCCCTTGATTAATCCCTGATGATCAGTTTCAACTTCTCCGAGTAATATTTGCCTATAATCATCTGATTATGTCCCTGGAGTCGAGTAGGACTTATGTGATATCACAATCACTTTGAATGAGACCCCTCTCGTGATAATTTGGTGAAACCCCTTGATAAAGTTCTTGTAGACCCCCTTGATGGAAACTTTTGATGAAACTTAGAATAGAATCCCTAGATGAAACCCTTTATAAAACCCTTTTGTTGAAATCCCTTTATGAAACCCCTTGATAGAAATCTGGTGAAACCCTTTGATAGAACCCCTTGATGATACTCCTGATAGAATCCTTTGATGAAACCCCTGATAAAATCTTTAGTGAAACCCACAGTGTAAACCTGGTGGAATCCTGGTGGAACCCTTTTATAAAACCATGATGAAACCCTTAATACCTTTGATGAAACCTATTAATGAAACCCTTTTTGATCAATCTTAACCATTCTAGGTGAAACTTGCATACGATTCCCATGATCATCCGATCATTTTACGGGAATCAGGTAGTACTCTACTGATACCCCGATCACTCTGGATGAAACCCCTTGGTAAAATTCTGGTAGAACCCCTTGATGGAATCTTTTGATGACATTCTAGATAAACCCTTTTTTGATAAAATCCTTTGACAAAACCCTTTTGATAAAAACCTTTGATAAAATTCTGGCGGAACCCTCTGGTAGAAAATTCTGGTAAAACCCTTTGATAAATCCATGATGAAACCCCTTGATATTAACACTTTGTTGAAACTTCTTGGTAAAACCCTAGTGAACTCTCGGTGGATAATGCTCTGATGAAAACCCCTTGATTAAACCCCTTTGATAAAATTCCTTTGATAAAATTCCTTGGTAAAATCCCTTGATAGAACCCCTTGATGAAAATCCTTTATACTTCTGATGAAACCCCTAATGGAACTCCTGGTAAAAACTCTCTGATGAAACCCTTGGTGGAGCCCCTTGAAAAACCCCGGTGTAACCCTTTGATAAAACCCTGGTGTATTTGATGGAACGCATCCCTTGTGTGGGATAGGTTAATAAGCTTGAGAGGTGAGAGGTGAAGACCCGTTAAATAGTTGATAACAATCATTCAGGATGACCGACAACTGGATAGATTCCTCTGATGATTCACAGTGAGTGAGTTTTCTGGGGAAGTCCTTTATTGAAAAGGCTCTATGGAGATGGTTACTTATTGGGGAAGCCCAATAAGCATTCCTGCTTGGGAATTGTACCTGTATAGCGGGGGACTGAGAATACAATCGTCCTCAGTATAAGAAACAATACTAAATAAATTATCATTGGTGTAAAACCTAGAGAGTAATGATAGTGGTATAAGAACTGAAAGAAGTAACAGTGGTAGAAGAACCGTAATATGCAATGACAAATGGTATAATAAACCGTACAAATGAATTGATAAATAATGTAAAAACCAAAATGACTGGATGAAAACGATGTAAAACCCAAAGTGAGTAAATGACAACGGTGTAAGAGCTGAAGTGACTGAGTGGCAATAGTGTAAGAACCAAAGTGAACAGTGGTGTAAGAACCAAAGTGACAATGGTAATAGAACTTTTATTGAGGAGTTCTCTAAGAAGACGTGAATAAAAGGAGATTGACAAAAGAACTCGATGTCCCTAATGGGGAAGACTGGTGTCACGTAAGATGACTGTCTACTAGGGAATATGCTTTCAGGCGAGGTTCCCTAAGGAGCGCGGGTGTTGGAAAAAACCCTAAGAAATCCCTGCAAGGATCTGGTGAAGGAATTGTATACCATTAGGGCATATTGGGGACAATGCCACTAGGTATTTTTTGCTTGGAGAATGAGTTCCAAGGATACTTGCGGGGGAATCGTCCTTAAGACTAACCCACTGGGTGTACAATGAAAAAAGAGCTCGGGAGAAGCTTGGATTGAGATCTATCACCGATTAGCTGGGGATTGATCCAGACTCTCACAATGAGTCTTGAGTCTCAGCCTATGGTATGTTATGCATGTCATGTATGCATGTTTAGAGTTTGTATGGAGTAATGCTTCATATTCATGGATATGCTACGCGTGATATGATGTATTAATGCGATGATTGATGCATGCCATGTATTATTCTTGGTCTGCGCCACTGAAGATTAGGCCATTTGTAGGTACCGAGTGCCACTTAAGGTTGGGCTTTGTGAGATGCCAATCAAAGTTGGGCTTTTAGGGTGAATGTCAAATGAGGTTGTGCTTTTTGGGTATAGGTGCCAAATAATATTAGTCATTTGTATGGTGCCAAGTAAAATTGGTCTTGCGTAGATGTTAGATTCATGATATGAGAATGTGTTATACGAATGAGATGATATGCATGGTTTGACACTAGAGCGTAGCGACCTGATTAATGCATGACAATGATTTGAATGTTTCCACAAGTTCCCCTGTGGTGGGTCGTGGATTGTTAGGGATTAGAGAGGTTGTTTGTGTAACCAGGTTATTTTTTCAAAAGGTGGTAGGGTGTTACGCTAGCATGGCTTCCCGATACTCGTTTCAAACATGACAGTTGTTGATGTATGATAAAGCTTGTACATGCATCTTGAAAGTATTGAGAGGGATTGTCCCTGCAGTATCCTATAATTTCCCCAGCCTGTTGGGTCTTCGAAAAAATTCTCCTTAATATGAATTTGAAGCGGCTTAGCCATACCATGCACTTGAGACGGCCTGCCGTAGTATTAGCCTTGGAGAGATTCGTCCTTGACTAATCGACCCTTAGAATGATATGGCCCCAGATGAATTGTTCTTTTGAAGTGGTCTCTTTTGATCAAGCCTTATGGCGGTCTGTCCCAGATTGATAAAGGCTTGGAGGGTATTTCCTGAAAAGGAACTTGGATCCCATCATGATGTAATATGACTTTGATATGGATTGCTCTAGTATATGAATCCTGAAAAGTATGTCTCTGATTATTAGGGTCTAGAGGAGTATTATGAGAAGGAACTTGGATCCTACAATGCTGCGATGTGACCTTTATATGAATTGCCCCAGTATTTGAATCTTTGAAAAGTATGCCCCGAATTAGATGACTTTTTGGAGTGATCGACCTCACTATGCCCTTGAGTTGGTATGCCCCGGTATGAGAGTTTTGAAACGTATGTCTATGATCATGAGGGTCATGGATGTTATTTGACATAGGTGTATCAAATATTGAAAGGTTTCTCCTCTAATCAATAGGATCTTCAGATGATGTGCCCCTATGATTATAAGGATTTTCCCTCTAACTGGAAGGATCCTTAGGTGACTTGCCCCTAGTCCCTAATGTCTCGAAGTGGTGTGCCCCTGATCAGACCATTGTTGATATTTCCTTGGTGCTAAGTATTGATTTGTGAGAAACATGTTCTTTTTGAAAAGTAATTATAACATCATGCTCATGCAAGTTTTTGAAATTGAAAATTATTATGGAAAACGAACATGGTGTATACATATGATATATGGCCATGAGGTTGGCATAAAGGAAGATATGATAGAACAACATGGTTAATAACAAACATTCAGAGTTAGTTTAACAATGATTTTGCCGAGTATGCTTTCATAGTGAACCTAGCTTCAATTAGGACTTTTAAATGTTATAACGTGGCCTGGTTCACGGTTTATGAAACAAAAGATATAAGGCTCAAATTTTAATTTCATCCCACCCCTTCTCCTTGATGATCTTCATTCCTAAATCCAATTAATTCAACAAATGCATTTAGTCTGCAAGAGAATTTTGATAGATAATGATGGAAGTAGATGTAATGATTCAAGTACTGATGAGATTCTTGAGGTGGCAGTCACTTACTTTCACTTACAAGCTTGTTTCTATTTTTTATTTTTTATTATTTTTAATCCCTATTTTTGCACGGACCAATTCTTTTGAATTGTGGTCCATCGGGATGCCCCTTTTGCCTAAGTCAACTCTGTTTTAGTTTTTGACTTAGCGGGCCTTTTTTTTGAACACGATGCCCTAACTTTTGCCTAAGTAAAAAAATTCTGGTTGTTTCCCTTTTTTTTTACTTAGCGAGCTCTTTTTGGAATAATTCATGTGTTCTTTTTTTTTTGATATTTCGAAAGTTGTGACTGCTTTGTTAGCTATTGTGAGCTTTGTCCTCATTGCTTCCTCAATGTTGAATGGTGTAAGGAAGATGTTGCTTGAACCTCTTACTGATGTGATTATAGAATGGTTCTCTTGAGACTAGAATGCATCATTGACTCAATTGAAACTACCCTGCCCCTGGTTAATATTAAGGGTTTTTATGAAGAAAGAAACACCAACTTCTGGCTCGAGGGGGGTGACTACGGCTTATCTCCTTATTTCTCCAGTGTTTAGGAAGTGAAATAATGCCTTACATCATCAGCCAAGTCTTACTATTAAAAGCATAATCGGCAAATTTATTACATCATTCTCCTCTTAAGTTTGTTAATGGTTGAAAAGTGGAATGAAAAAGCCTTGATTTTTTTTGATGGAATAAGACAGAGTGAAAGCGAATTGATCAATCCAAAAAACGTGCATGCTCATTTTATTAAAATTACTTTTCAAAGAGTACAAATTTTAAATACAAACAACCCTTAGCAAAAAAGAGATTACAACTAGAAATGACAAAGTCTATTGATCTTAGGGACAAGCTTCATTGTTGATCCAACCGGATTTAGGCAACACCTCTTGAAGTTCTCCCACTTATAAAGATAAGGGGTGACTGTTTAACAATGGGACTCCTTTTTTGGAAGTCAACTATATGCGTATGTATGCAAATGCATGTGTATGCAAAAATATTTCTTTTCTTTTTTTAATTTTTAATTTTGAAGGTATGCTAAAAGTTTTTTTTAAGATGCAATGTAACTGTTGCATTAGGATAGTGACAAATAGGAGAACCCACACAGGTTTAGGGATTATGATGGATATAGAACCCACATATGGGTTTAAGGATAATGCCGAGTATAAGGACACCTTGTTTAAGAAGGTTCCTTATAGATAGGGGTAATAATTGGCATGGTAAACCCAAACGATTTTGAGACATGTAAGATAATATGCAAGCATGACCTAGTTAAGGGTAGATTCCTTATGATATGTCAGATCTAGGCTTAGACTACCCAATCCCTTTACTTGTAGGATATAAAGTTTTTGTAGGATGATAGCTCTAGAGTCATGGATTATACCCTTGTTTTACCATGAGAAGGAGCCAGCCTTCCTACGGTAAGCCCTTGGGATAAGTCTCGTCTATGAGGGACCTAGTAACAAGCTTTGTAGGTTGATAACATAAGGTCACCCTAAGTTAAGAGGGTTCTAGAAGAGGTCCCAGAGTCATGGACCGAACTCAAAGTTTTATCATGAAGAAATGCTGGCCTTTTCATGACAACCCTTTTGAATTGATCTATTCTGGGCGGAATCGTCATCAAAGACCCCACAGGATGAAAACCCCGGTGGCCGAGACAGGACGACCCCTTACTTAAGCTTATATATTTTCTCAAGCCTGGGTTTTGGCTTCACACCTTTGAAAATCTCAATCAATATAATATGACAAGCATACTAATATCATAAAGAATAAAGTGAATAAATAAATAAATAAACATAAATAAAGGAAAGCAAATACACATAGAAACAAGCACAACCCTAAAACCCAAGGTTAGGATGGACTCTCTTTAGGGGAAGTATAAGAACTCCCCAGCAGAGTCGCCAACTGTCGTGGCTGGAAAAATGACAGAGTCGCCACCATCCTTTATTTGTTCCTAAGGAACAGGGAAATAATGATAAAACCTAATAGCTAACAGTAAGAGACTAGGTTCGGGAGTCAGTTAAGTAAGGGGAAGGTGTTAGGCACCCCTTACCTCCATTGTACTCAATGGGATCCTCCTACAATTCTAGGGCTAGTGTGTGTTTCTAAAGTGTCTGATTTAATATTTATTAATTATTAATTATTTATTTATTTACAGAAGGTATTACTTTTAAATGGACGAGAGACCCAAAAATATTTTTCATAATTGTACTCGCTAGAGTTTACAACTCTATGCCTACGTACCTTCGCATTAGGCGAGGGATCAGAGTACCGTAGTTCTTCTTAAAAATGTTGTTTGGTTGGTTATTTTTATCTCTTGAAAATTCTCACGCCTCGGGGGCGGAGAAGTAATTGATTTTGAAAAGTGCCTTAATACACTAGGGTAAAGGTCTTACAATTTGAAGTGAGTTCAAATTGATTTTATCCCTTTTATCCCATGCAAAAATAGTATTTTAATTTATTTAAGAAAATAAGTTAGGAGTCATAATTAGGTATTAGACATAACCCTTTATCCCGATTTTATCCCCGATTTTATTCCTTGAAAATCCTAGACTTTTATACAATGTTTTATCCCATATTTTTATCCCTTGTTTTTATCCATTATTATCCCTCATTCAATTGTAAAAATTTAATTTGATTAAGAAAAAAAATTAACTAAGATGCAATTTAACGTATCTCTTATCCTGATTTTATCCCTTAGTTAATTTACCAAAATATGATGAATATTTTAATTTTAGAAAATAAACCCATAACAATATTCGATGATTATAAAGTAACAAAATATCATATTCTTGATTATTTATCCCTAAAATCCTAAAAATATATCCCACAATTTTATTATATATTATCCCTAAAATTATCTCATAATTTTATCCCATAAATTTTTATCCCTTAAAATCCTAGGGTTTTATCTCATAACCTTAACCAAAGTGTTATACCTTAAGCAAAGTGTTATATCCCTTATCTCTAATTATTTATCCCTAAAACCCTAAAAATTTATCCCTATTTATTATCCCAAAAATTATCCCATAAATTTTTATCCCTTAAAACCCTGAGGTTTTATCCATACATTTATCCCATATTATCTCTAACATTATTCAACTTAATTATTTGTAATTATACCAATTCAAGTATTATATCCCTTATCCTAATTTTTTTTATCCCAAATTTCTATCCCATAATTATCCATATAATTTTATATTATTTATGTTAACCCATTTAAAAAGTAATCCCTAATTTCAATATGCATAATTATTCTAGAATTAATCCCTAACAATAATTCAAATACCCAAATTATATTTTTTTTTGTATTTTTAGTATTTTTAGTAAATATTAAATTAAATGACTAAATGAAATCCAATTATGTGTTTTTTATTCAGTTTGCCGTTAACATATGTTGTTTTAAGAATTTTTGTTTTAAGCTTGTGTTATATGATTACTATAAGGTGTTATTGAGTTGTAAATTTACAATGAAACAATGGTGTTTGGGGTTTCTTATTTCCACGATTTCTACATTTATTGGCAGATTCAAAGTTTGATTCTAAGGTTAACAGTGGATGAAATTCGTGAGAATATGGAGTATCAAGAAGAACATATTTTTCTTTTTTTATTAATTAATTTTTCTGAATCCTTTATATTTCTTTGATTTTTGTTAAATCACAACTAAACTTTTTAACACAAAATCGTTGAAACAGACAAATAAGCGCAATCATGGATCATGGAAAGATCAAAATAAAATCAAAACAGATATGCAAACGAAATCAAAAAATCAGACAGTGGAACCACAATATTCAGAGTTATAAAAGTAGTAGTAGTCAGGGTTACTAACCTAGAATGTCGTGACCAATTTAAGCTCCTTCCTACTCTATTTCTTTCCCTTTCCTTTGTGCTTTTCTCCCTTCTCTTTAGATGTAAGTTTCGTTCTTCCCCTTTTTCTTGGATAAATGTTAAAGGTTTAGAGTTTAGTTATTATTGTTCTTCAGTGTGAAGAACAACAATTTTTTAGAGTATGATTTGTAAATTATGGATGAATAAAAAGTGTAAACGTAAGTACTATTTATAGATAAAATTAGGTTAAATTAAGAAGGAAACAACTTGATTTTTATTCAAACAATTAATTTAAACAATCCGAAAGTCCAGAAAAAACATATTTCATTTGATTTGAATTTCAATTATTTTTATTAATTAAATTGGATATTTCCTAAAATTCTATATTTATATTTAAAACATGCTAAAAATGAAGTCAATCAAATTAATGACACATTTTTCTGATTTTTTTTACTAATAATACATAAAAGTACAAAATAATAATTTTCAAAAATCATCTAAAAAGAAAAATCGAAAGTTAAGAAATAAACTCATTTTTTTAGTTTTAGAAACTAGTAATGTTGATTATTTCTAAAATAAAAAATAAAAATAAAAATATTATGGAATAATTAAAAAAGAACAAAATCACTTAATATTTTTTTTGTATATTTTTTTATATTAAAAATCAATTTAAATTACTATCCTAAAATGAAATGTTAAATGAAATTGAATTACTATCCTAAAATAAAATATAAACAAAATATTTCCAATTTTTTTATTTTACGATATTTTGAGATTTTAGGCATAAAATCACAATTTTAATGAAAAAATTAATATTTTTATTTAAATGATAAAAAATGATTTTTTTACTTAATGTTTGATGATAATAATCTGGATAATTGATGATAGTAAATCAATAATAATTAAAAGGATGAATAATAATAATAAAGATATTAATGATATCCTCAAAAAACATTTTATGAATTTTTCTTATAAATAAGAATAATAATTGATAATAATAATAATAGCAATGTATTTATAACAACAAAATTTTTTTGATGTTTTTTTTAGTTTTTGGATTAAAAATATGTTAAAATAAATCATATGATAATAATTAAATTAAATAAAAGTTTAAAGAAAAAAACAATACAAATTTTGATTTTTAGATAAAAAATTCAAAAATTGAAAAAATAATTAAAAAATACAAATTTTATTTATTTTTGATTAACAATAATTAAAAAAATCGAAAATTAAAATATAATATAATAAAATACAAAAATAGATTTTTAGATTAAAAATAACATAATTAATATAAAAGATAAATTTTGTAATTAAAAAACAGTTCCGCAAAGTGGTGAGTGAGATTTAAAGCTGATGATCTTATTTGATTCTTGCTATTTTAATTTTGGAAAATAACTTAGATATTGATTTTGATGGTGTTGATTATGAGTGAATAAATAGTGTAATCTGTTTCGGAAAGAATTGGTCTAAGAACCGTGTGATGACTCATAGTTTTTTTTGGGTGGGATATTATAACATGTAGTAATAATGGTAATAACATAAGAAGGAATTCTATAATAATTAATAATGATTCATAATTTTTTTATTTTTATAAACTAATTACTAAATAATTAACAAAATTCATTTTATCAATTTATTTTTGGATACTAAAAAGGTTTCATGATTACTATTCACATTAATAATAATACTACTATAACGATAATAATAAACTAATGAAACTTAATATGTTATTACTAGTAAGCCATTAACTAATACTAATAATTCTAAATAATAAATATATTAATTTCAATTAATAATAACAATAACTATTCACATTAATAATAGTAATAATAGGAATTAGAATATTTTGATTGATTTCTTTTATTTATTTATTACTATTTTTTTAAATCATTTTTTCTATTTTGGATAAAAATAAACAATTTTGTTTATTTAAAATAAAGTGGCACTAGAAAGCATATGAAGTGTGGGCAAAATTTGGGGTACGACACTAGGTCTATCGTCTAACAACTGATACATCTTCTGCTACATGTAGTAATAATGTTTCTAGCAAGATTAGTATTCAGCACCATAGGCTAGGCCACCCTTCAAACAATGTATTGAAAGTCATTAAAAAAAGTTTCCCTCATGTTAATGATAATTCGAGATTTATATGTGATTGTTACCATTACTCTAAACAAACCCAAATATCTTTTACTTTGAGCACTATTAAATCTTCTACAACATTTGAACTGATTCACATGGATATATCGGGGCCCTTCTCTCCTCCATCTATCCATGTTCATGCTTATTTTCTAACAATTGTAGATGATTACTCGAGATTGTTAGCTGACAAATTTCGGCTAAGGGAAAAGCCAATTTCGACCAGGGGTCTATCAGAAGCTCCTCGACAGAAAGATGGACGAGGGTGCCGATCGACACATACAAGCTTGGGTCGAAGTTGAAAGGTTCCAAATGGAAAATGGGAACGTGGGCATGTAAAGAGGTCGTTGGCAGTTATGCGCCAAAATGAGGGAATTGGACCAAGACGTGGCACCTCAAGAGGTCTTTGTAACCTCCCGACGATTATTTTGAACTAGTATTTAAGCCAATGTTAGGTGAGAATTCAAGGGTGGTAATTTGAACATTCGCAGTAGGGGTAAAGCTTGAAGTACCAAAGCGTTTAAGAGAAAAAAGTTACTCTCCTCACAAACAATGTATTTTGCCTCCACTTTATAATTACAAGTCATTTAATCTTCGCAAAGTTTATCTTTTCTCTTGTCTAGCTTTAGCGTTTATCATCTTTCTTTCAGTACTTTATCATTTCTACTTTGTATTTTACCTTTATTATTTCCCTGACTCGTCAAGAGTCTCGTTTACCCCCCTTTCAACCAGTCAGAAACATTGTTTACCAAATATCCATACACCCAAAACACTAAGTCTGGGACTCCTTAGCCGGTCCTGCAAGTAAACCTCATATAGGAAGGCTAGAGATTGTTGCACAAAACAATAAATTAGAGCACCTGGTGGGACATCGACAATGTTAAGTTGTATGCGATTGCACAGTGGAAAAATGATGTCTCCTAGACCCCACGAAGAAACGTCTTCCGCGGGAGACACAACGACGCTGCAGGCTGCTGACACCGGCTCTAGTATGGCATCGACGGTTTCAATAGCGTTTGTAGGACCAATTCTAACACTGTGTCATCCACAAACTACGACACCGACAACCATGGGAACTATGGGGCAATATATGCCCAATTACACGGCTCCCATACACAGAACATTGGGAATGCCGACGGAGTTTATGGCAAACATGCATAACCTCGGTTCGACTTAGAGTGATACCTTGTCATCGCCATTCCCTCGTTATCAGGGGTTTGGACCTTTGGTAACCCCATTCGGTCGACCCCCAGGGTTCGGATTGACGTCTCAATCAGTCCCAACTTTTACGTCAAGCTCCGTTGCCGTTACGAGACAACAAGTTGACGAAAGTAACCATGAAATGATACACATGTTAACTTAGCAAATGGGTACTATTTTGAGGCCTTTGATCTAGGATTCGACGCAGAGCTATTAATAGTTGGCGACCCAAATGACCAGGATTGGAGACTTTTTGGGAGCTCTAAGGGCTCAAGTGCGTCAAAATCCCACGCCGCCTCCTCGACCAGAGACTCCGGTTCGACAAGAGGAGATGACAGACGATATTGTCGAACAAGAATACCAGGAGTTTGAACGTATCTCAAGGTTGGCACAAAGGCCCCCCGTGGCACTGGTTAACTGTAACCAGGATCCTGATCAGATGGTTCGACAAGTTCGACACGATGCAACCATAGGAGAATAAAACCTAGAGGCTATCGTCGAACGAATCATAGTATGAAACAGAGTAAGTCCTTGCCTCCAACGGCCGACATACTCCTCGCATCTACCAGATTTTGTCTTACAGACAGAATTGCCAAGGGGATGGAAAGTCCCTAAATTTATTAAGTTCACGGGGGACATTGAAAAATCCACCGTCGAACATGTGGCGAGGTACCAGACCGAGGTTGGTGACATAGCAAACAACGAGGACTTGAAGTTCAAATACTTCCCAAGTTCCCTCACGAAAAATGCGTTTACATGGTTCATAACGCTACCTCCATAGTCGATCCAAACATGGACACAGTTGGAAAGATTGTTCCATGAATAATTTTACATGGGACAATCAAAGATCAGCCTTAAGGAACTAGCTAGCGTTAAGCGAAAGGTAGTCGATTCAATTGACCAGTACCGGAACAGGTTTAGACTATTGAAGGCACGATGCTTTACTCAAGTCCCTGAACACGAACTAGTCGATATGGAGGCTGGGGGTCTAGATTATTCTATAAGGAAGAAGCTGGATGCCTAGTATCTTAGGGATATAACCCAATTGGCCGATAAGGTTCAACGTATCGAAGGCTTGAAAGTCGAAAAGTCTAAGGTGGGTCGATATCATAAAAAAGAGAAAGTGTCCTACATCACAGTCGAATGAGGCTCTTCCGACGACGAAGATATAGTCGACAGGAGTGAGGTCAACATGGTGGAGCTTAAGCCCGGACCTCCACACGCATGTGTAAGACCCCTATTTTGACCCTAAATTCCCTCATGCAATTTCATCATATGCATTAGCAATGGGATCATACTTTGGCATCCTCCTTACCCCTCTTTCATTGGGTGTGTTTTGGGAGAGATCACCAAGCACCATGTGATTGTATCATACATGTATTTTATCATTTTACTAACCAAAATACCAAAAATATGTCTTTGTATTTGCCTAACTCTTTTGTAGGTAGGGCATGATCACCATTGATCTATCAAGTTCATATCTAGGGTTTGAGACCCTAATGACAAAGAGAACAACCATGAATTGATCCAAGAATGGTTATGAGCATCATATATGAGTTCCATTGATCTCTACATGTCATATTGATCAAGTTTTCTTTAAGAGTTTGAGGGTGATTTGCCTTGGAAACCCTAGTTTGACTGGGTATCTTGAGTAACTTCTCCAACAAGCTATCTCACCAATTGATCAAATTTCTGAAGGGACACTTCAAAATTCATAATCTTATGCATATATGATCTACCATGAGCCTAGAAAGTCAAGAGAATTGAAGATTAGCAAGTTGGTTGATGGTGGTTGGCCATATGAATTCATCTGATCAAAACTGGGTCTCCCTAGACCCTATCTCCTACAATTTTCACCATATGAAAGTTATTCCAAGATCAAAGTTACTCTAAATGACATTCCAAACAACTTTCATGTTGATACCTAGAGCTAGTTTTGCTTGGAAAATCATATTCTATGTTGAAACATTATATGTCATTTTGTCTAAACCCTAATTTGAAAGTCAACTTCCCAAGGCCATAACTTGCTCAATTTTTATGAGATAAAATATTTCCAAGTTGAACAATAAAATTTAAGATGTCTACTTCAACTTTTATGTTTGGAGTGGAAGAAAATTCAACTTTTATGAGCATGTGATATGAGGATACATTATAGGTCATTTTTGACCTATACCATTAAACATGTGATTTTTCCAAACTTCAAAAATGCATAACTCTATCATTATAAATCCAAATGACATGAAATTTGTGACCATTTTGAATTTCTTTTAACTACCTACAACTTTTATGAAGACACTTTTCTCATTTGAAGCTCACATAAAAAGTTAGGCAAGATGGAATATTAAGATATATGGCTTGACACTTAGTAAAAGTTTCAACATGTTGAAATTTCCAAACTTCCACTTCAAAATTCACCATAATCCAGCTCCAAATGAAAAAGTGTTCAACATCAAACTTATTCCCCTTGATCCAAGCTTTCCAAAGAACCTAAGTTCATGCATTTTGGATAAGGTTTGTTAGGGTTGCGCATGGCTTTAACAGAGCTGCATCATTGGAGGAAATCAAATGTACAAACTTCATTTCACATTGCCATGCCAATCAAGCTTCATTCAGACTTCAACATGATTGATTTTGGACCTTAATGCATTGCCTCATGGGCCTTTACATGCCCATGCACTCGTGCCATTCACATTGCTAAATTTGGATAAAATTTCAAGTGTGCAAATATCACTCCCTCATGCTATAAATACATGACCTCTGTGCTCAATTCAAAGGGACCTTGCGCGCCAACTTTGCCCCCCAATTAAAACCCTCTCATTCTAAAGGAAAACCTGAGAATTCTCAATTTGAAAATTGAGTTTGAATCTCAATTGTTGGATATTCAAAAACTCCAGGATCCAAAGCCTTGCACTCTTGCTAATCACTTCCTGCAAGATTCTCAAGTGTGATCAGATCGTGTTTGAAGCAAGCAACATCAAGTTCTGCACAACATTGAAGGTAATTTTCAGAAAACTTCATCTCTTCGATTCTCACTCAATTCTCATCAATTCTCTTGGATCTTTGGTTGTCTGAAGTCCTACCAATGTAGGCAAGAAGATTGAGTTGCTTAGATGTCAAATCGAAGCAACTCAGTTGACACACCTCAAAATTCAACTCCTCATATCTTTCTATATATGTGGAGTTAGTTAAAATTGAGGTGATATTCGGGATCTACACCATTTTATCTTTCAGATCATGTCCTCCTTTGTCATTTATGATGTGGTGATGACTGAACCAGTCCGGCCAGGGTCATCAGAGAAGATGACCGGCCTTTGGCTCCGGAGATGAGCTGGAAGTGTTCAGAGCCATTAGATGAGTTTGAAATGTTTTAATCTCGTGCATTGCTTTTAAATACCAAGCCTATGCCGCGTTGACTGCAGTTCACCATGGAACGCGCGCGCTGATCCACTTGATCTGCCACCTCAATTAACGAGGGAGATCAAGTGGTCCACGTTTTTTGCTATTTTCTGATTTTTATTTTAATTAGCTTATTTTCATTAATTCATATTAATTTTAATATTGATCCAAAAAATATGAAAGTTCACCAAAAAATTCAAATAATTTCCTCTTTAATATTTTGAATTAAAATTATTTTTTGGATTGTTATTAATATTTTTCATGATTTAATTGATTTTGTGATTGTTTTTAATTGTTTAAAAATACTTTTAAGTCTTTAAAAATTCTGAAATTTTTTCTCCAAGGTCCTTTGACCTTGTTTGACCTATGATAAATCTCATGGCCATTTCTTTGGTGTTTTGATGAGGTTTTAGGAATTTAACAAACCATATTTAATTTAAATGTATTATTTTAGTATTTTTTAATTTGAATAAATGCCAATTAATTGTGTGTTGACCTATTGTGATGACTTATAGAAGTTTGACTCTTGTTGTTGGGCCTTGGTCAAGGTTGATTTGACTTTGTCAAGTTAATATCATTGGATTTAGGGGATTGATGGAACGTACATTCCATCTCCCAAAATGAATGGATGATATTAATTTGGTAAAAGTCCTCCTTTGAACAATTTGAGTTTTGATCCATTCCCCTCCCTCTTCATCTATTTCCCATTCTTTATGCATTCATCTCATTTGGCCTATGATATCTCTAAGTCCTACGGCTAGTTGATTCAACATAAGTATGGATGAGATTAGGCCACCTCTTTTGCATATTCTTTTTGTGTGTGGTATGTTTCATGAGCATAGTCCATTATACTATGTCTCTAACATGCATTAACACAAAAATTCTACTGCCGGGTCTCAAATAGTTGTGACTTCTACATAAGTTCAATTACGATTACTTAACACAGCGCTAAATTTTTGACACAAAAGGCATATCATTCTAGTTAGTGAGATTGTAAGTCTCCCCTCTTTCATGGTATTGTACGGAAACTTGACCTTTTTTCCTTCCTTTGGAAGATGTCTTGGTTCAAGGATCCATGCTTGTGGTAAGTGGGTTGAGTGTTCTCCAAAGAATGACTTAAAATGAAAAGCAAAAGCAAAACAATACTAACTTCTAACTCATTAACAACTAACATTTAATTTCAAGTCCTTTATTTTTAATGCACTTTAACTTTTAAGTTCTATTCATTTGCCATTATTCATACCATTCTAATTGTTTATGTTAATGTCATTTTCCCTTTTGTCCATTTGGACCATATTGTGTGATATATCTTGCTTGTGTATATTTTGTTTGTTTGTGTGGTCTTGGACCATTAATGTACATAATAAGAGCAAAAAACCCTAAAAAACTTTTGTGTGGACTGTTGACTTGATCTTGGACAAATTGGACTTAGAATTTAGGCAACCTCCATATGCTAAAGGACTTGGCCAATGCCAACTTTTGTGAAACCAAGTGATTGTAATTTGAAACTTCATCTGATACATCATTCAAGATCCCTTTGAGTTCATCTGCAACATGATCATTGTGAAGTTGTTATTTTGAGCCTGTGACTTATGGCATTGTGGAATTCATCTGCTACATGGGCAAATTTGAAGAAGATCATGGAGTGGCTAAAGCTTGGATGTGTCTATCTTTATTTGATGCCTTGACCTTCAAGTTAATATTGTATGCATTGTTTGTTGTTTGATTCTAATATCCAAGGGAATTTGGGTTTTCTATATGGCATTATTGCCTATTGGATTGCTACCCATCGGTCAGATCTTTTCAACTCTTAACTTTTAATTTTGTGCATAGGATTAGTCTCTTCATCTCCTCCCCACTCTTTAATTTCAAAATCTCGCCCTCCTTTTAAAAAAACTTCTTTGTTTGAACTTGTTATTTTTCTAAATTTTGACCACTCTGCAAACTAGAAACTTTGGCCTTATGCCATTGCATTTTCAAACTTCTTTTCTTAATCAAACTTGTAAATAAACTTAACTATACTTGACCTAAACTTTTAAAAGCCAAAAAAGAACTAACTCATTCAAACCATTTTCAGGCCTTGGTGCCTTTCAAACTTAATTTTGTTAAAAGCAATGCATCCACTTTGAAATTTGTATCACAAACTACGAGGTTTTGATCCCTCATTTTTATGTTGGTACTGTAGCGGGAAATTCATGATCATCAAGCTATTGACAAGCTAGAGATCAATTAACAAGAGTCGACACCGCGCTTTTATTGTTTCCAAGGGAAAAGGGAAAAAAGTACGAACAAAACCCAATTAGTAAGAAGTTTTCAAATAAAAACTAATAAAAGTCAGAGATCACAGGTAAGGGGGTTGGTTACACAGAGGGAATGTGTTAGCACCCAAAGTGTCCTAGGTACTCCTAGGGAGCCTTTTTTGTGTGCATATGTATTTTGTACAAAGTGATGTTTACAAACAAATAGAATGAGGGGATGAGAAAAGAATTCACTAATTATATTTTTGTGTTTGACAAGACCTTTGGTCTCGTGCCTACCTACCAACATATAAATGAGGGATCAAAACCTCGTAGTTCGTGCTATAAATTTCAAAATGAGTCTGTGTGTTTTAACAAAATTTAAGTTTGAAAGGTATAAAGGCTTGAAAATGGTTTGAATGAGTTAGTTCTTTTTGGCTTTTTGAAAGTTTAAGTCAAATATAGTTAAGTTTATTTACAAGTTTGATTTAAGAAAATAAGTTTGAAAATGCAATGGCATAAGGCCAAAATTTCTATCTTTTGCAAAAATGGTCTAAGTTTAGAACAAAAGTATTTCACACAAAGAAGGTTTTGAAAATGGAGGGAGATATTTGGAAATTAAAGAAATGGGGAGAAGATGAAGAGACTACCCTATGCACAAAAATTTTAAAGTTTAAAGTTGAAAAGATCTGACCAAATGGGAGCAATCCAATAGACAAGTATGTCAATAGAAACCCAGAATTCCCTTGGACATTTAGAATCAAACAACACACAAATGCACAATTACATCAATCTTGAAGAGCAAAGGCATCAAATAAAGATGGCCTCATCCAAGCTTATCCAGTTCATGATCTTCTTCAAGATAGCCTATGTAGCAGATGAATTCCATAAGTCACAGGTTCAACATAACAGCTTAACAATGATAAATGTTGCAGATGAACTGGAGAGATTTTGAATGATGTATCAGATGAATTCAAATTGCAAGTACTTGGTTCTTTAACAAATTGGCATTGGCCAAGTCCATTAGCAAAGGAATGTTGCCTAAATTCTAAGTCCAATTGGGGGAGACCAGAACAACAGCCCACTCAAAAATCTTTTAGGGTTTTTGTTATTATTATGTGCATTAATGGTCAAAGACCACACAAATAAGCAAAGAAACAAAGTATCACACAATATGGTCCAAGTGGACAAAGTGAAGATTACATTAACATAAACAATTAGAATGATATGTATAATGGCAAATGATAATAAAGTGCTAAAAGTAAAGTGCATAAAAGTAAAGACTTAAAATGAAAAGTTAATGGTTAGTAAGTTAGTAGTTAGTTTTGTTTTGCTTTTTGATTTCAAGACATTCTTTGGAGAACACTCAACCTATTTGCCACAAGCATGAATCCTTGAACCAAAACATCTTCCAAAGGAAGGAAAGAAGGCCAAGTTTCCATACAATACCATGGAAGGGGGAGATTTACAATTTCACTAACTAGAATGCTTATGCCTTTTGTGTCACAAATTTAGCGCTATGTTAAGCAATCGTAATTGGACTTATGTAGAAGTCACAACTATTTGAGGCCGGGAAATAGACTTTTGGTGTTAATGCATGTTGAAGACATAGTATCATGAACTATGCTCATTAAACACACCACACACAAAAAATATGCAAAGGTGTGGCCTAATCTCATCCATACTCATGTTAATCTTTCAATCAACTAGGATTAGGACTTTGAGATGTCATTGGCCAATTGAAAATGAATGGATGAAGAAGGGGAATTAGATGACGAGGGAAAGGGATGAATGAGATCACAAATTGGTCAAAAGAGGATTTTTACCAAATTAATATTATTCATTCATTTTGGGAGATGGAATGTACATTCCATCAATCCCCTAAATCCAATAATATTAACTTGACAAAGTCAAATCAACCTTGACCAAGGCCCAACAACAAATAATAAACTCAATTAAGTCAATACAAATGGTCAACACAATTAAAATGACATTTATTCAATTAAAAATAGTAAAATAATACATTAAATTTAAATATGTTTTGTCCAAATCCTAAAATCTCATCAAAACACCAAATAAATGGCCATGAGATTTATCATAGGTCAAACAAGGTCAAAGGACCTTGGAGAAAAAATTTAATAATTTTTGGACACTTGAAAATATTTTTTATCAATTAAAAACAAATGAAAAATCAATTAATTCATGAAAAATATTAATAATGATCCAAAAAATAATTTTAATTTAGAATATGAAATAGAAAAATATTTGAATTTTTTTGGTGAAAGTTCCATATTTTTTGGATCAATATTAAATTTATTATGAATTATTGAAGAAAATGGAATTAAATGGAAATTCAGAAAATTTAAAAATACGTGGACCATCAGATCTCCCTCATTAATTGAGGTGACAGATCTGATGATCCAAAACATGCGTTCCACCAATGTCCTAGTCAAACACGCTGTAACATGAGTAATCACAATGCACGACCAAGATTAAAACGTGGAACATGGATCACACGGTTCATACTGAAGACACATCATCACCGGAGCCAGAGCTCCGGTTGTCTTCTCCGGTGAGCTTCACCGGACTGGTCAACATGAACCATCACCAAAATGAAAAATAGGGACATGACTTCAAAGAGAAAACATCACTGAGCACGAATATCACCTCCAATTCATCCAATTCCCAATATATTGAGAGATATGTGGAATTGAAAAATGAGATTCATGATCTGAGTTGCTTCGATTTGGCCTCAAAGCAACTCAATCTTCTTGCCTACATTGGTAGGACTTTAGACAACTCAAGAATCAAGGGAATTGAGCAAGAATCAAGGAGAATCAAAGAGTTTAAAATTTCTGCAAATTACCTTTAATGGAGGTCTGAGCTTGCTAGATCTTGATCTGAATCGTGCTTGGCTTCACTTCAATTGTTTGTAGGAGAGGAATGGAAAGTCTTAGAAGCAATGGATTCCTGGAGAATTGAATTCTAAAACAGTGGAGATTCAAGCTCAAATTCAAATGAATTTATCAGGGTTATCCTTTCAAAGTGTAGGGTTTTCAATGGGGATTCAAAGCTGCCGCAAGGTGTGTGTTAATTCTGAGCATAAGGGCCTCAATTTATAAAGAAATCAAATGATATTTGCACACTCTTTCCACTTTCCAAATTTGGTAAAATGATGATGCCGTGCTGCATGGGTGCGCATAGGCCCATGGAATGATGGTTTGAAAGTCCAAATGAATGATCAAATGCTTTGGAGATGGATTGGATTGCAAGGTACATGTGCATTGTCACTTGAAGATTGATCCATGCCAAATGATATCAGCCTATTTAAGCCATATGCAGCCTATGCATTTCTCATCCAAAATGCATGAACTTTAGCTCTTTGAAAAGGTGAGATCAAGAGGAACAAGTTTGATGTTGAACACTTTTTCATTTGGAGCTTGGAACTTGGAGATATTTGAGGTGGAAGTTTGGAAAAATTTGACATATCAATATTTTTCTAAGTGTCAAGCCATATGTCTCAATATTCCATATTGCTTAACTTTTTATAGGAGCTTCAAATGAGAAAAGTGTCTTCATCAAAGTTGTAGCTCTATCAAAGACCTTAAAAATTGTCACCAATTTCATGTCATTTGGATTTGAAATGATAGAATTATTCATTTTTGAAGTTTGGAAAAATCACTTGATCAATGGTAAAGGTCAAAAGTGACCTATAATGTAGCCTCATATCACATGTTCAAATAAGTTGAATTAGCTCCCACTCCAAACATGAAAGTCGAAGTAGACACATTGAATTTGATTCTGAAACTTGGAAATCTTTCATCTCATAAAAATTGAGCAAGTTATGGCCTTGGGAAGTTGACTTTCAAATTAGGGTTTAGACAAAATGACCTATAATGTTTCAATATAGAAAATGATTTTCCAAGCAAAACTAGCTCTAGGTATCAACATGAAAGTTGTTTAGAATGTCATTTAGAGTGAGTTTTATCTTGGAATCATTTTCATATGGTGAAAATTGTAGTAGATAGGGTCTAGGGAGACCCAATTTTGATCAGATGAATCCATTTGGCCAACCACCATCAACCAACTTGCTAATCTTCAATTCTCTTGACTTTATTGGCTCATGGTAGATCATATATGCATAAGATGATGGAATTTGAAGTTTCCCTTGAGAAATTTGATTAATTGGTGAGATAACTTGTTGGAGAAGTTACTCAAGATACCCAGTCAAACTAGGGTTTCCAAGGCAAATCACCCTCAAACTCTTGAAGCAAACTTGATCAATATAACATGTAGAGATCATTGGTACTCATATATGATGTTCATAACCATTCTTGAATCAATTCTTGATTGTTCTCTTTGTTCATGAGGGTCTCAAACCCTAGATGTGATTAATGAATCAATGAGATCATGCCCTTCCTACAAAAGAGTTTGATAGATACAAAGACATATTTTTGGTTTTTTGGTTAGTAAAATGATAATATACAAGTATAATATAATCACAAAGTGCTTGGTGATCTCTCCCAAAACAAACCCAATGAAGGAGGGGTAAGGAGGATGCCAAGGTATGATCCCAATGCTAATGCTTATGATGAAATGCATGAGGGATCTCATCCTCTCACTCTATTTGTTTGTAAACATCATTTTTTGTACAAAATACACATGCACACAAAAAAGGGATCCCTAGGAGTACCTAGGACACTTTGGGTGCTAACACATTCCCTCTGTGTAACCAACCCCCTTACCTGTGATCTCTTACTTTTATTAGTTCTTATTTGAAAACTTCTTACTAATTGGGTTTTGTTCGTACTTTTTCCCTTTTCCCTTGGAAACAATAAAAGTGCGGTGGCGACTCTTGTTATTTGATGTCTTGCTTATTCATAGCTTGATGATCATGAATTTACCGCTGCAACATGCAAGGTTTTGAAACCATCGAATGGGAAAAACCCTATCAAACCAGAGAGAACAAACAAATACATCACTAAGACATATACGTTCGACGTGTCTAAATGCGACGAGATCTTTGACCTATTGGTAAAAGATGGACAAATTATTTTCCCTCGGGGTTTAAAAGACCTTCCCCTAGAACAGAATAAGAAAAGGGGATTTTGTAAATTTCATAATTTCCTTGGTAACAAAACTCACCAATGTGTTCTTTTCAGGGATTTAGTGCAGAAAGCTCTGAAAGAAGGCTCTAGTTTGGCGAAAGGCCAAAAATACAGGTCGATTCTGACCCTTTGAAGGTGGAAGAAGCGTTGTATATAGAGCCTCTATAGTGCATGATGGTGGAGACTATTGATGGTCTCACTGAGGTTCTCGAGGCAACCTCGTTAGCTGAATTATTTGAAGTAATGATGGTTGAAACTACTGAAGATTTCAGAGTCAAAGACCAGAGAAGGCCCGACTCGGCCTATCCCTAGCTTGGCGAAAGTTTGTCCGACTTCCAAGAGAAGTGCAAGGAGAAGGGATCAAAGGCTATGTTATGCCCAAAGTGCAGCATAATATTCAACGAGAAAACTGCCGAAAGACTAGAGGCCGACAACAAGGTTTTGAAGGAGGAAAAGCCTGTTGTCCCACGATTCATGTTCGACAGGGACGGAGCACCTCGACGGAACGAAGAGTACAAAAACAATTTCAACGTCCCTGCCCGAAAACATTTATTCCTCCAACTGATGTCCCACATGAGAAATGGATAGAAACGGTCAATCAGAAGGGGGGCAAGAAGCCAAAATGGATGGTGTTGGAAAAAGAGGCAACGTCTCTAGAGAAGAGGAGAGGCTACACAATCTCTCATAACTACAAAGGAAAGAATCCTATGACTAGGACACAGTGGAGACTCCACCAGCGAAACAAAAAAGTTGGGAAAACCGTTACCACTCCAGAGTTGAAGACTTCGGAGACTACTGGACAGAAGGAACAAATGTCAAAGGTCAAAGGACTGGCAAAAATTATGGCCAATCAGATAGTGGCCATTACCGTCGACTCGACGGGAAAGAAGGCGGTGATAGCTACTCAAAACGTGAAATGCTCATCAGAAATCGAGGGATAGCCACGAAGCGGGGAAAAATCGAAGGAGGGGGAGCCGGGGTACTCTCCCTAACCAGAGGAGGAAAAGCCTGAATATTCCCTTCAATCTGATGAACAATTCGACGAGGATATGTACGACGAGAACAACGACGATATCTATGGTGATGATTTCGTCGTAAACTGTGGTATTATGTTGGTACTACCATCCGAATGTGACATGGTATCTGAAGTTTCTGAAACAGAGGGAGACTTTGTACCAGATGACACAGAGGGAGGAAAACCTTTATGCTACTATGTCATGAATAGTGGTGTGGTGGAAGAGCAGAAAATAATGTTTGAAAGGCCCAGTCCTGGGATGATGTACCACCTAAAACTATTGTTCATCAGGGCCAAGGTGGATGGAATGGCGGTGAATAAGGTTTTTGTCGACGGAGGTGCTGCAGTCAATCTAATGCCATATACTTTGTTCAAAAAATGGGAAAGGTCGATGAAGATCTCCAACAACACAACATTGTCCTCTCAAATTATGAAGGGAAAACTAGCAACATAATGGGGGTGGTTCACAACAACACGTTAAAAACTATTCATGGTAATAGATTCAAAAGCCAACTTCAACTTACTCCTAGGTCGAGAATGGATCCATGGGATAGGGGTTGTTCCCTCAACGGTCCACTAAATGCTTATAATCTGGAGAAAAGACAGCATCGTAGAGAATATTGAAGCTGACCAAAGCTATTACCGGGTCGATGACAGGTGTTTCAAGAGGTCGTTTGACCAACATTTGGCGAATATAGCACCATGTGATGACAAATCGGGATCCTATACTTCCGTCAATATTGGTCGAGTTCTGAACTTGGACCCTGATCATGGTTTCATTTGGGATAACGAGGAAGACACAAGATCAGATACGGAAATTCCACCTACGGGGTGGCCAACAGTCAACAAAGATGATTGCTGAGTCAGAAAGCCTGGCTCGAATTTCGGCCTATTTGGATAAAAATAAGAGGAAGTCAATTCTGGAAAGGAAGAGACTCCAAAATTTGGCATGTGAGGCCGAAAGTCTAGATGATGGTCGACTAGACCAGACAACAGCTTCAGAAAGCCGGAGGCTTGATTGTATCTATGACAATGAGCCTTTGAGGTTCGAAAAGAACCCACAAAATGAGTCCCAGGAGATACAAGTGCAAGATCCTCTCAAAGAGATTGACCTGGGAAATGGAACCACAAAAAGACCAACCTACATAAGTACTAAGGTGGGGTCAGAGATGAAGGAAAAATTAGTCGAGGTATTGACCGAATACAAGGTCTGTTTTTCCTGGGATTATGACGAAATGCCAGGTTTGGACGAGGCGTAGTAGAACATCGGCTGTCTATCCAACCTGGGAAGAAACCGGTGAAGCAACATCCTTGACGGTTTGCTCCAAACGTTACTTCGAAGATTAAGCAAGAAATTGAAAGACTCCTAAGAAGTCATTTCATAAGAACGGAAAGGTACATCGAATGGCTGGCCAACATAGTGCCCGTCATCAAGAAAAATGGAACTCTTAGGATTTGTATAGATTTCAGAGATCTAAACAACACCATGCCAGAGGATGAATATTCGATGCCAGTGGAGGAAATGTTGGTCGACTTGGCCACAGGTTTTGAGTATCTGAGCCTACTCGATGGGTACTCTGGCTATAATGAGATTCTCATTGCCGAAGAAGATGTCCCCAAGACAGCATTTCGGTGCCCTGGTGCACTGGGGACATACGAGTGGGTCGTCATGCCGTTTAGTTTAAAAAACGCAGGAGCAACTTACCAAAGGGCCATGAATGCCATCTTTCATGACTTATTGAGAATTTCATGCAGGTATATATTGACGACATCGTGGTGAAATCGTCATCTCAAGAAGGACACATGGATAACCTTCGACGCTCATTTGATAGAATGAGGAAATATGGATTGAAATGAATCCATTGAAGTGTGCTTTCGGGGTACACGCAAGTAACTTCCTGGGATTTATGGTACACAAACGAGGTATAGAGATCAATCAAAACAAGACGAAGGCGATCTTAGACCTCAAAAGCCCATCTACAAAGAAACAACTTCAGTCTTTGTTGGGGAAAATAAATTTCTTAAGAAGGTTCATCTCGAACCTAAGTGGTAAAACAAAGGTGTTTTCACCGCTACTTAAAATTAAGAAAGAGAGTGATTTTCAATGGGGCCCTGAACAACAATAGGCTTTCGACGCGATCAAGGGGTATCTTATGAAGCCTCATATCCTATTGCCCCCCAGTAGAAATAAAAGTATGAGTTTATATATTGCTGCATCTGATACAACCATAGGGAGCATGTTAGCCCAAGAGGATTGTAATGGTGTCGAAAGCCCCATATATTACCTCAGTAGAATGTTGGTAGATGCTGAAACTAGGTACAGTCTCATAGAAAAACTATGTCTATGTTTGTACTTTGCATGTATGAAATTAAAACAATATATTAAACTAGTTGATGTTTATGTTTCATCTCATTACGATATTATTAAACATATGTTGTCTAAGCCTATTCCACATAGTAGGATTGGGAAATGGGCACTGGCGTTGACAAAGTTTTCTCTAACTTTTAAGCCTTTAAGAGCCATGAAAGGCCAGATCATGGCGGATTTTATAGTGGATCATGCCATGGTCGAATCACCCCTGAATGTGGTCGACACCATACTATGGCGTCTATATTTCGACGGATCGAGTCATAAAGACGGAACAAGAGTCGGGTATTGATAGTATCCCCTCAGGTGGGTCCGAGGAAGTTCAAGTACAAAATCAAGGAAAAGTGTTTTAACAACGAAGCCGGATACGAGGCCTTAATAGTCGGTCTTTAGATTTTGAAAGAAATGGGAGCCAGTCAAATCGAAGTAAGGGGAGACTCAGAGTTGGTAATAAAGCAAGTCACACGCGAATATAAGTGCATCAAGGAGAGTCTGCTGAAATATTTTGTGACTGCAACACGGTTACTAGAACATTTCGAAGTTGCAGACATAAGACATATGCCTAGAGGCGAGAACCAAGAGGCCAACGAGCTGGCCCAAGTCGCTTCAGGGTATAAGATTTCTAAGTAGAAGTTACAAGATATGATCGAGGTTCGAGAAAAAATGGTGTCAAGTACACCCCTAACAGAAGATGTTCTCGACGAGAATGTCAGTCGTGGTGGGGAGCCCGATGAAAAGAGTCAGGAAACCTGTGAAGTCGAAGAGGCATAGGAACATGGAGTTTTTACTATCAACAGTTCGACACCGTTAGACTAGAGAAAGCCAACTATCAAATATTTGGAGAATCCAGTCGGAAGTACTGACAGGAAAACCAAATATAGGGCTTTAAGGTACGTGTGGTCAGGAAACGAATTGCTAAAGAAGACACCAGAAGGGTTACTACTCAAATGCTTGGGAGATACCGAAGCGTACTTAGCCATATATGAGGTCCACAGTGGAGCCTATGACGCCCACCAAGCAGGCCATAAGATGAAATGGTTATTGTTCCGACAAGGAGTTTACTGGCCCAACATGTTGAAGGACTACATCGAGTTTTCCAAAGGATGCCGGGAATGTCAAAGACACACGGGTATTCAACATATGCCAGCAAGTGAGTTGCATGCTATCATCAAACCGTGGCCTTTTAGGGGGTGGGCTTTGGACATCATTGGAGAAATTCGGTCGGCCTCGTCGAAGAAACAGAAGTTTATCCTAGATGGGATAGACTATTTCACAAAGTGGGTCGAAGTTATCCCTCTGGTAAAAGTGGACCAAGAGACGGTGATCGAATTCATTCAGAGACATATCGTGTATAGGTTTGGTATCCCAGAGAGCATTACTACGAATCAAGGGTCAGTATTCGTGGGACAAAAGATGCAGTTATTTCCCTTATTTTGCTCTTCACGCTTTTGATCCTAGCCTTCTAGTTATTTCCCTTATTTTGCTCCCGCCTTTTCAAAAAGATCGGTGATGATGGTGGAGACTTTAGGATTTTGGTGTTCTTGCTCTTCAGTGTGGTGGCGGATGGTCCTAAATTAAATTAATTTATACTAAAAGAAATTGTTAGAAAATTGATTGAATATAAAGGCCATTAACAATCATATTAAATAAAAAATTAAAAAATATTAATTATTTTTATTTTAAGAATAAAATACTTTTAGAATGATTTTTATTTTAAGAATAAAATCATTTTGAATTTTTCCTTATTAATGACTTTCGATTTTTTTCGATTTGTAATCAAAGGTGAAATAGTTCAAAAATTAAAAAGTTAATGTCATGGATTTTAAGAATAAAACATTTTTTCTGACTTTTTTTATTTATAATTTTTTTGGATCATTTTTGTACTCTTTTTGGATAAAAATAATAAATTATTATTATTTAGAATATATTTTTATAAAAAAAGAAATTTAATAAATATTAAAAAATTTCAGTTTTAGTCTTTAAAATAATAAAAAAATAATTCTAAAAAGGTAGAATATGAGATTATTTATATTAATGGAGATTTGATTTAGTGACCATATTTAACCACTCCTCATTGATTCTTTTTCCTAAAAGTTTTAACTTAATCTCTAAGATTCAATGAAAATAGAAATAAATTTCTATTTGTAATTTTTTTGATTATATGACTAAAAAGTGCATAAAATCAAGAATTAAATTAAAGAATAATGTTTTAAAAAAAATACATAAATAAAAAATGAGAATTGATAAGAAAACAATAAAAGATACACTTTTTTTTATGAATAAAAGTTGCTTAAAATAAAATAAATAAATAAGCATTAAAATAAAATAAAGACAAAAGTAAATATTAAAAATAACAATAATTTTTTTTCTTTTTTGACCTTTTTTTTTGTTGATAATAAAATTAAAAAAATACCTAATTAAAACTCAGTTGACCAAATGAGAAATATCCAAATAATTAAAAATAATCAAATAAATTAATTATTTCCAAAAATTATTTACTTGTTCCTCAAGATGTAAAAATGACAAAAATAAAATGAATCTAATTAAGACTCTTCTAATTTTGAGGATAAAAAGTAAGAAATAAAATGATCAAAATTTTAATAATAAAACATAATATTTAATAATAAAAAATGTAATGACTTTTTTATTTTTGGCAAATAAAAAGAAATAAAAGTTAAAACAAGTAAAAGAAAAAAATATACAAATGAGAAAGGTGGAACTCAAACTCAGGACCACTCCCTTGTAACTTCTTACATATGCTCTCCTACCAAATACGTCAATGTATTTAGTTGAAAGAGAATAAAACCATAATACTAATATGTTAATGAGAGTTAATTATATTAATAATATTAAAACATATATAATTTCATCAATTTATACTTTTATTAAGTAAATATTACCCCTAATTAATTGATTTTTTTAATAAATAACACATATTATCCCGATTACTAACCTACTAACTTTCCTAAAAATTAATAGTAATACCCTTTTTAGCATGCTCCTACAAATTATATTTTTTTTAAAAAAATCTAAATAATACCCCTGAATTAAAATCAACTCCTAAGAGGGACTAAAAAATTAAAATGGTCTCCCTTTGACTTTTTAGGTCATTTGACCAGATGATTGATATGCTCTGAATGTGTTAGTGTTAGCTGAAAATAAAAATGAAAAGGTGGTCAAAATTTGGGGTACGACATTCGCCCCTATTTAATTAGCTTCAAACTGAGAGGATGATAATGGCGAGTCTTCATCTTCTCATGGTGGAAGATAATTAAATATATAGAGGGACCCTAATTTTGACCACGTAGTCAGTGGATTCTGGGAATGCGCAAGGATTGAACAATCCTTGATGCTCTATTGGCATCCTGACCAACCCTTGATGGAACCCCGATAATACCCTGGCGATTAATTTCAGCTCATGTGGGTGAAATTTGCAAACAATTCCTATGATCATCCGATCATTTTACGGGAATCAGGCAGTACTATACTAATACCCTGGTCACTTTGGATGAAACCCCTTGGTAAAATTCTGGCAGAACCCCTTGATGGAATCTTTTGATGACATTCATGATAAACCATTTTGATAAAATCCCTTGACAAAACCCTTTTGATAAAATCCCTTAATAAAATTCTGGTGGAACCCTTTGATAGAAAGTTCCAGTGAAACCCTTTGATGAAACACCTTGGTAATAAGACTTTGTCGAAACTTCTTGGTAAAACCCTAGTGAACCCTTGGTGGATAATGCTCTGATGAAAACCCCTTGATTGAACCCCTTTGATAAAACTCCTTTGGTAAAATCCCTTGACAAACATGGTGTATGGAATGTGTCTCGTGTATGGCTTACGTTAATAAGTTGGAGATGTGAGAGGTGAAGACCCGCTCAATAGTTGATAACGATCATTCAGGATGACCGACTACTAAATAGATTCCTTTGACGACTCACGATGAATGAGTTTGCTAGGGAAGTCCTTTATTGAAAAGGCTTTGTGGAGATGTTACTTACTGAGGAAGACTAATAAGAATTCCTACTTGGGGAATTATACTAATATAGCTGGGGATTAGACTTTAATCATCATCGTTATAAGAACCGATAACTCATTATTGGCAAGAAAATTGATGTAAGACCCGAAAGGACAGAAATGAATCACAACGGTATAAGAACCATAAAAAAAGATGACAAATGGTGTAAGAACCATAGTGACTGGGTGACAACGGTGTAAGAACAAAAGTGACAAACAAACGATGTAAGAACCGGTGTGAAAAACAATCGGTGTAAGAACCAAAGTAGTAACCATGGTATAAGAACCTATGTGAGTTCCAACGGTATAAGAACCAGAGTGGATGTACGACAATGGTATGAGAACCGAAGTGACTAGATGTCAACAGTGTGAGAACCGAAGTGACTAGATGTCAATGGTTTAAGAACTGAAGTGATTAGATGACAACTGTGTAAAAACCGAAGTGCCTAGATGACAACGGTGTAAGAACCGATGGGACAATGATAATAGAACTTCTGATGGGTAGTTCTCTAAGAAGACATGTTTTAAAAAAGGAGATTGATAAAAGAACTCGATGTCTTTACTAGGGATGACTAGTGTCACGTGAGATGATTGTCTACTGGGGAATAAGCTTCCAGACGAGGTTACCTAAAGAGCACGAGTGCCGGGTAAAGTCCTAAGAAATCCTTTCAAGGATCTGGTGAAGGAATTGTATACCATTAGGGCATATTGGGGACAATGTTGCTAACTATTTTCTGCTTGGAGAATGAGTTCCAAGGATACTTCCTAGGGACTTATCCTTAAGACCGACTCACTGGGGTGTACAGTGAGAAAAGAGTTGAGGGAAAGCTTGAACTTAGATTTATCGCCGATTTAGATGGGGATTGATCTAGACTCTCATGATGAGTCTTGAGTCTCAGCCTGTGTTATATATCTATGTTATGTATGCATGTTATGCTATGTCATGTATGCATGTTTAGAGTTTGTATGACGTAATGCTCAACATTCATGGATATGCTACACATGATGTGATGCATGAATGCGATGTTATGGATGATTCAACCATGGATGATATAATCATTTGGAGAATAGGGTTTATTTTCTTTAAGTGAAGAGTTAAACGGGACCTTCAAAAAGTGGATTTTGAAGGTTGGGTTCTGGAATTGTTAATGAGGATGGGTTTTTTGTAGGGTGCTAAGTAAGATTCGGCTTTTTCAATGTCAAGTAGGATTGGGCTTTGCGAGGAGGCCGAATTCACATTGTGGGAATACGCCAAAATGAATGAGATGATATGCATGGTTTGATGCTAGAACGTAGCGACATGATTAATGCATGACAATGACTTGAATGTTTCAGCAAGTGCCCCTATGGTGAATAGTGGAATGGTTAAGACTTAGCGAGGTTTCTTGTGTAACAGGGTTGTTTGTCAAAAGGTGGTAGGGTATTATGTCAACATGACATCCCGATACTCGTTTCGAACTTGAAGATTATTGATGTATGGCAAAGCTTGTAAGTGCATCTTGTAAGTATTAAGAGAGATTGTCCCTGCAGTATCCTATAGTTCCCCCAACCTGTTGGGTCTTTGAAGAAATTCACCTCAATATGAATTTGAAGTAGCTTAGCCATGCACTTGAGATGGCCTGTCATAATATTAGCCTTGGAGAGATTCGCCCTTGACTAATCGACCATTGGAATAATTTGCCCCTGATAAACTGTTCCTTTAAAATAGTCTCTTTTGGTCAAGCCTTGCGGCGGTCTACCCCAGATTGGTAGAGCCTTGGAGGGTCTTGACCTTATTTGTAGGTATTCTTGGAAGAGTTTCTTGAAAAGAAACTTGGATCCCACTATGCTGTGGTATGACTTTGATATGGACAGCCCCGGTGTATGAATCTTGAAAAGTATGCCCCTGATTAGAGGATTTCTAGAGTTATCGGTCTTACTATGCCCCTAAGTTGGTATGCCCCAGTATGAGAGTCTTGAAAGAGCCTTCCCATGATCATTAAGGTCATGAAGGTGTTTTGACATAGGTGTGTCAAATCTTGGAATGCTTTTCCCCTAGTTAGTAGGATCTTCAAATGATTTATCCATGATTATAAGGATTTTCCCCTAACTGGAAGGATCCTTAGGTGACTTGCCCCTAGTTAGAAATGTCTCAAAGTGGTATGCCCATGATCAGACCATTGTTGATATTCCCTTGGTGCTAAGTATTGATTTGTGAGAAAATGTTCTTTTTGAAAAGTAATTCTAACATCATGCTCATACAAGTTTTTGAAATCGAAAATTGTTATAGAAAATGGATATGGTGTATACAAATGATATATGGCTATGAGGTTGGCACAAATGAAGATGTGATAGAACAAGATGGTTAGTAACAAACATTCAGAGTCGGTTTAACAACAATTTTGCGGAGTATGCTTTCATAGTGAACCTAACTTGAATCAGGGCTTTTAAATGTTATAACGTGGTCTGGTTCACGATTTATGAAACAAAAGATATAAGGCTCAAATTTTAATTTTATCCCACCCCTTCTCCTTGATAATCTTCATTCCTAAATCTAGTTAATTCAACAAACACATTTAGTATGCAAGAGAATTTTGATCGATAATGATGGAGGTAGATGTAATGATTCAAGTAATGATGAGATTCTTGAGGTGGCAGTCACTTACTTTCACTTACAAGCTTGTTTCTGTTTTTTCATTTTTTGTTTTGCTTTTTAATCCCTATTTTTGCATGGACAAATTCTTTTGAATTTATGGTCCATCGGGATGCCCTAAGTTTTTCCTAAGTCAACTCCTTTTTAGTTTTTGACTTAGCGGGCTCTTTTTGAAACATGATGACCTGACTTTTGCCTAAGTCAAATTTTCAAGTTTTTTTTCTTTTTGACTTAGAGGACTTTTTTTAAACAACTCTTGTGATTTTTGATTTTGATTTCGAAAGTTATGACTGTCATGTTAGCTATCGTGAGTTTTGTACTTTCTCAACTTCCTTGATGCTAGATGATGTATGTGAGGAATAAAATGTGATTGAACCTATTATCCTTGTGATTAGATGGAATAATTCTCTTGAGATCATAATGCATCATTGACGTAATTGAAAAACTACCCTGGCCCTAGTTAATATTAAGGATTTTTGTGAATAGAAAAAGAAACACCAACTTCTGGCTCGAGGGGATTGACTAAATATTATCTCCTTATTTCTCCAGTGTTTAGGGAAATGAAACAATATCTTACATCGTCAGCCATGTCTTACTATTAAAACATAGTCAGCAAATTCAGTTATTTATTACATCATTCTCCTCTTAAGTTTGTTAAGAGGTAAAAGAGAAATGGATTTTTTTTTTGCAAGTGATGGAATCAAAGAGAGTGTAGACGAATGAATTGATTCAAAAATATGCATGCTCGTTTTGTTAAAATTATTTCTCAAATAGTACAATTTTTAAATATAAACAACACTTAGTAAAATAGAAATTACAACTGGAAATGATAAAGTCTATTGATCCTAGGGACGAGCTTCATTGTTGATCCATCGACTTTATGAGACACTTCTTGAAGTTCTTGCACTTATAAAGATAAGGGGTGACTGTTCACCAATGAGACTCCTTTTTCGAAAGTCAAATGCAAGCCTTGTACTTTGTTCTCACATCGGGCATTCTCGTCATAACTTGTAGGATATGGATGTGGAGGAAGATCATTTGGTTGTAGTTCCACTAGGGAACCTCTGAATAAGTCGTGAGACATTAATATATGATCCAATTTCCTTCCAAGCTTCCTTTGTTGTGATTGATGAGGCGCGCGGGGTTGCTGTTGAAGAAGATACTATTGCAGACCTTGTTGCGGAGGTCATCATCCAGGATTGTATTTAAGGCTTTAGGTAGGCCATGGATGACACGGTAAAGGGTTACCTTCTCTCTTAAATGGTACTTTCCCTTATTGAGTGCCTATATAGTTTCTTGAGACGTCCTTCGAGTTTGTCCGTGAGTATCAGGAAGTCGAGTTTAATATAAGAGAGTAACATGGAGAATAAAATATAAAATAAAATGAATAAATGGGAAACATTAAAAACAAATAAATAAATACAAAGCAAGCAAACCAAGAAAACACACAAGGCCCTAAAACCGTAAGATAATACAAAATCTCTTTAGGGAAAGTATAAGAACTCCCCAGCAGAGTCGTCAGCTGTCGCGGCTGAAAAAATGACAGAGTCGCCACCATCCTTATTCGTTCCTAAGGAACAGGGAAATAATGGTAAAATCTAATGGTTAAAGGTGAGAGTCTGGATTCGGGAGTCGGTTAAGTAAGGGGAAGGTGTCAAACACCTCTTACCTCCATTGTACTTAATGAGATCCTCCTCTAATTTTAGGGTTAGTGTGTCCTTGAGATGTTTGCTTTATTAATTATTATTGGTTAATTATTTATCTATTTATTGAAAAGTATTTTATTATTTATAAGAAATTGATTAATTGAGAAAAAAAAGTTTTTGATTATTGTACTCGTTAGAGTCTTACAACTCTATGCCTATGTACCCTCAAATTTATTGAAGGATCGGAGTCCCGTAGTTCGTCTTTAAAATGTTGGTTGGTTGTTTTTATCCCTTGAAAGTTCTCACGCATCGGGGACGGAGAAGTAATTGATTTTGAAAAAATGTCTTAATGCACTAGGGCAGAGGACTTATAGTTTGAGGTGAGTTTAGATTGATTTTATCCCAATTGATTATTTACAAAAATATAATTGTTAATTTATTTAAGAAAAATGATATTATATATTTATTTAATGAAAATATTAAAAGGTTAATTATATAAATCTAAATATTATATCCCTTATCCCTAATTTTTATTTATCCCTTAAATCCTAAAATTTCCTTAGAGATTTATCCCATGATTATCTCCATTATTGATTAAAAATAAATAAATAAAATAGAATATTTAATTTATTTGTGGAAATAAATATTATATATTTATATGACATACCCTTTTGATTGATTGAAAAAAATATAATTATTTTAATTTAAGAAAGTAAACTCATAGTGATATTATATATATAGTTATTTTAACAAACATATTAAAAGTTTAATTATATAATCTCAAAGACCATATCTCTTATCCCTGATGTTTGTCTCTTGTTTTTATCACTTTTTTTTGTTATAGAATTTTATCTCATTTAATAATTTGTAAGAATATAATTATAAATTTATTTAAGAAAATAAATTAAAAGAGTAATTATATATCCACATATTATATCTCTTATCCCTAATTATTTATCCCTAAAACCCTAAAAATTTATCCCTATTTATTGTTTTAAAAATTATCTCAAAGTTATTACTAAATTATCACATAGTTATCCCATACATTTTTATCCTTTAAGATCATAGGATTTTGTCCCATAACCTTACCCAATTAATTATTTGCAAAAATACAATTATTATTTTATTTAAGAAAATAAATTAAAAGGTAATTATATAAATCCAAAGGTTATTATTACATGATGAAAATAGTGATGTAAATAATAACTCTATTTAATCTTAGCTAATCATAGTTGTAACTGAATTAGGAGCTAAGTTAGGAGCTAAGTTAGGAGTTAGTTAGTTCCCTAGTTTACTATATATATTAATTACACTTGTATATTGTAATTAGGTTTTTATAATGAATATACTTTCTTTAATGAATTTCTCTCCTTTGATATTCCAAAGTTAGCATGGTATCAGTTTGAAACCTTTTTTTTCCGCGATTCATCTTCTTCCTTTTTTTTTCGTTATTCAATTTCCTTTCTTGCTGAATCACCTCAGCAATGGTGATTTCTTACTCTGATTTTGCTACCAATCCCTCCAATCCATATTATATGCATCCGAATGAGAATCCATCTCTTATTCTCGTTCAACCTGTGCTTGATAACAAGAATTATCAAATCTGGTGCAGATCGATGAAGGTGGCTCTTATCTCCAAGAACAAGGTAAAATTTGTTGATGGCACTCTTTCTCCTCCTCCTATCTCTGACCCTCTCTATGAACCCTGGCTTCGATGTAACAACCTCATCCTCTCATGGCTTCAACGTTCCATCTCTGAAGATATTGCGAAATCTCTCCTCTGGTGTGATCGTGCTTCTCTTGTATGGAAAAGTTTAGAGAATCGGTTCTCTCAGGGTGATATTTTTCGCATTGCTGATATTCAAGAGGAAGCAGCTCGTCTTCAACAAGGAACTCTTGATATCTCTTCGTATTTCACCAAATTAATGACACTTTGGGAAGAAATCAAAACTTTTCACCCAATTTGTGATTGTACTTGTGCTATACCGTGTTCTTGTGGTGCTGCTGCAGATCTACGCAAATTCAAGGAGCAAGACAAGGTAATCAAGTTCTTGAAAGGTCTTGGTGATCAATACTCTCATGTTCGTTCGCAGATTATGTTGATGTCTCCATTTCCAACCCTAGACAATGCGTCCAATCTGATTCTTCAACAAGAACGCCTGTTCAATCTTCATTCAACCACTGATTCTTCATTTGAGAATCAATCGTCAGTGAATTACTCCTCTCAAACGCCTTCTCGTTCTTCTCACAACTCCGGCCGTGGTCGTGGCCGTGGCAACCGGCTCTGCACTCACTGTGGTCGCACCAACCACACTATTGAGACTTGTTTCATCAAGCACAGGTATCCTCCTGGTTTTCAACATCGTAAGCAACATCTCTCATCACCTGCTGGAAATGATTTTGTGGTGAACTTTGTTCAAGATGCTGGTTCTGCTCCAATTTCCTCATCATCATCTGCTTCCACATCAACAAATGGATCAAGTGCCTCTTTGTCCACGATTCAAGAGCAATATACTCAGATTTTACAGCTTCTCCAACAATCCAACTTGCAGTCTCATTCACCCTCTTCAGTTAATTCTCTTTTTGCTACAAATTCTGTCTCTCATACCTCTCCCTCTCCTTCATCTGGTAACAATCTCTCCAAACCCCAAGGAGATAATAATAGTCAATTGTGGATTATTGACACTGGTGCCACTGATCACATCACTCATATCTTTGATAGTTATTTTTCCACATATCACATTGCACCCAAATCTATGACCATGCCTAATGGTGACACTGTTACTACCACAATAGCTGGTTCAGTTTTGTTATATGACTCCCTTGTTCTTCATAATGTTTACTATTTCCCTTCATTTCATGTCAACATTATCTCTGTTACTACTCTATTTGATTCCACCTTATATGATGTCAAACTCTTCCCTAATTGTTATAAAATTGTGCAGTTACACCATCCCAAGATGACTGGATTTACAGCTAGGAGGATTGGCAAATTGTATGTGCTTGACACTACCTCATTTCTGGATCTCTCTCCCACACCTGATTCTGTCAACAACTCCATCTCTACTCATTCACATTCTTCCAAACCTGATCCTGCCACCATTTGGCATTTTAGACTAGGACATTTAAATTCTCATATACACAAATGTATTTCATCTCACTTTCCTTTTGTCACTTTCAATGACAATCATAAACCTTGTCATACTTGTCATTTGGCTAAACAAAGAAATTTACCCTTTGCTGAAGTAATACTAAATCTGTTGCCATTTTTGATTTAATTCATGCTGATATATGGGGACCTCTTTCCACCCCTTCCACATGTGGTCATAAGTATTTTCTAACACTTATAGATGATTACAATAGGTTTACTTGGACAATTTTCATGAAAAATAAAAGTGAAACCCGAACTCACTTAATTAATTTCATTTCTTTCATAGAAACTCAATTCAATAAGAAACTCAAATGTATTCGTAGTGACAATGGGCCTGAGTTCCTCATGACTAGTTTTTACCTTTCTAGAGGTATCATCCATCATAGGTCATGTGTTGAAACACCTCAACAAAATGGTATCGTGGAAAGAAAGCACCAACACATTTTGAATGTTGCACGTGCTCTTTGTTTTCACTCTCACCTCCCTCATAACCTTTGGCACCTCTCCATACAACAAGCCATTCACATTATAAACAGACTTCCCACCCCTCTTTTGAACAACCTCACCCCTTATCAAATGCTTCATTCTACTCCTCCCAGCCTTAATCATTTAAAAGTTTTTGGATGTCTTGCATACTCCTCGACTTTACACAACAATAGAACAAAATTTACACCACGGGCAAGAAAATCCATCTTTCTTGGATATAGGGAAGGCACCAAAGGCTACCTCCTTTATGATCCTCTCACCCATGAATTTTATGTTTCAAGGAATGTAACTTTCCATGAAACTATCTTTCCTTTTGCTTCACCTCCACCTGAAAATAATTTTGTCAGTATCAACCCTAATACAAATACCATTGACACATTTGACATTCTCACAGATATTCCATCATCCTTAACTTCACCAAATGAACCTACCTCTCCTCCATCTCTTCATAATTTACCTCCTCCAACACATGACATCACCTCTTCTCCCTCTCCTCACCAATTACCTCCTTCACCACATGACATAATCTCTCCTACTTCCCCTCCTGTACCAACCAGAAAATCTAACAGACTCACAAAACCACCAGCTTATCTCTCTGAATATCACTGCAATTTGCTATCCTCAATGCTGCCAGCATCTAATCCAGGTAACTCTCCTTACCCTCTTTCTTCTGTCCTATCCTATGACAAATGTAGTCCATGTCACAAACAGTTTTGCCTATCCATTAGTTCCCTTACAGAACCTAAAACCTATAAACAAGCCTGTAAGTTTGACTGTTGGAATCTTGCTATGAAATCTGAGTTAGATGCTCTTGTATCCACAAACACTTGGTCTGTTTTTAATTTGCCTGCAGGTAAGCAACCAATTGGTTGCAAATGGGTCTACAAGATCAAGCATCATGCTGATGGATCCATTGAACGATACAAGGCCCGTCTGGTGGCAAAGGGATACAATCAACTAGAAGGTGTGGATTATTTTGATACCTTCTCATCAGTTGCTAAGCTCACAACAATTCGCACCCTTCTATCTCTGGCTGCTATGAAGGACTGGCATTTAAAACAACTTGATGTTAACAACGCATTCCTTCATGGTGATCTGCATGAGGAAGTGTATATGGATCTGCCTCCTGGGTTCTTGCCCCCTAATTCTTCTTCTAATACAGTCTGCAAATTATATAAATCCTTATATGGACTGAAACAGGCTAGCCGACAGTGGTTTTCAAAATTATCCACTGCTCTTATCTCCCTTGGATATTCACATTCATATGCTGACCATTCTTTATTCACAAAACTACATAATTCTCATTTCACTGCTCTTCTAGTCTATGTTGACGATATTGTCTTGACAGGTGATGATCTACAGGAAATACATTCTATCAAACAATTTCTTGATTCCACATTCAAAATCAAGGATCTTGGCAAGCTTAAATACTTCCTTGGATTGGAAGTTGCACGATCCACTCAAGGTATCTTTCTCAATCAAAGGAATTATGCATTGGAATTGCTTAAGGACAGTGGTTTATTGGCTACAAAGCCTAGTCCAACTCCCTTTGATTACTCCTTGAAACTACATGACAATGAATCACCCCCCTATAAAGATGAAACAACCTATAGAAGACTTGTTGGCCAACTGTTATATTTGACTACAACCAGGCCTGATATTGCTTTCATTGTTCAGCAACTTAGTCAATTTATATCTAAGCCATTACAAGTTCATCACTCTGCAGCAATTAGAGTGCTCAAATACCTCAAAAGTGCTCCTGCTAAGGGATTATTTTATTCTTCCTCCTCCACACTCAAACTTTCTGGTTTTGCAGACTCGGATTGGGCAAGTTGCCCTGCTACTCGCAGATCAGTGACTGGTTACTGTGTCTTCCTTGGCACATCTCTGCTGTCATGGAAATCCAAAAAGCAGTCCACAGTATCCAGGTCTAGTTCAGAAGCGGAATATAGAGCTTTGGCTAGCTTAACTTGTGAACTACAATGGTTACAGTATTTGTTTAAGGATCTTCACATTCCTCTTAATCAACCTAGATCAGTCTACTGTGATAACAAGAGTGCAATCTATCTTGCTCACAACCCCATTTTTCATGAGAGGACAAAACATATTGAAATTGACTGTCATGTCATTCGTGAAAAAATACAAACTGGCCTCATTCACCTCCTGCCAGTTCCTTCTGCTGCACAATTGGCAGATGTACTTACCAAGCCATTGCCTGCTTCCTCCTTCAATTCATTGATTTTCAAGCTTGGTCTATTAGACATTCATAGTCCAGCTTGTTGGGGGCTATTACATGATGAAAATAGTGATGTAAATAATAACTCTATTTAATCTTAGCTAATCATAGTTGTAACTGAATTAGGAGCTAAGTTAGGAGTTAGTTAGTTCCCTAGTTTACTATATATATTAATTACACTTGTATATTGTAATTAGGTTTTTATAATGAATATACTTTCTTTAATGAATTTCTCTACTCTGATATTCCAAAGTTAACAGTTATATCCCTTATCCCTAATTATTTTTATCCCAAAAATTATCTCATAGTTATCAGATAAATTGTTATCCCTTAAAGCCCTAGGATTTTATCTCATATTTATCCCCAATTTTTTATCCCAAATTTCTATCCCATAATTATCCTAAAAATTACCCCTAAAGTTATCCCAGAGATTAACCCTAATTCCTTAATTGTATTCCCTAATTATATTTTTTGTTCTTTTTATTTTTTTATATTAGTTATAAGGAATTACAATAGTCTCATTTAACGCTAACTATGCCTAATTATCTTAGTTATATTCTTATCCTAATTAAAAACCTTGAATAAACATTTAATTATATATGTTTTTGTGTATTTTTGTTTTGTTTCTTGAATTTAAAAGAAATATTATTTTTATATATTTTTTGAATTTAAAGGGAAAAGAAATATTTTTGAATTAGAATGAATGGACTAAAACATTTTTATATTTTTTCGATTCAATGGAATAGAGAAGTATTTTTTATATTTTTAGTAAAAATTAAATTAATTAATCAATTAAATAAAATCTATTTATATTTTAAATTTTACATACATGAGTTAAGATATTATTGTTTTTTATTTCTTTTATTTGACTTAAAATATATTAAAAAAGTTTATCAAAACAAACTATTATTTTTGTTTGAAATTATTTAATCAAAACTATTATCGTTTTTTTTATATTTATTTTAGTGGAGATATGTACAAAATAAATCAATTATTAAAATATGACGAAACTTGATTGTTTGCAAAAATAATTTTTCTTTATGAAATTTTCTTATGTGATTAGAATAATGCTAATTGCCAAGTTAACCACTAAATAGAAAAAACAAATTTAATATCCATGTATTCCACAACAAATAAGATAATACTTTAAATAATTATACGATATGAGACAACCAACCTACGGGGAGGAGATTGTCCACGGTGATAAGATTTTTCCTTGCTCTTCACACTTTTGATCCTAGCCTTCTTGTTATTTCCCTTATTTTGCTCTCGCCTTTTCAACAAGATCGGTGATGATGGTGGAGGCTTTAGGATTTTGGTGTTCTTGTTCTTCAGTGTGAAGAGCAAGAACTTTGAGTTTGTAAATTGCGGATGATGGTCCTTGGTGTGTAGAAATTGAATTAATTTTTACTAAAAGAAATGATTAGAAAATTGATTGAAAATAAGTGCAATTAACAATCATATAAAATACAAAATTAAAAAATATTAATGATTTTTATTTTAAGAATAAAATACTTTTAGAATAATTTTTATTTTAAAAATAAAATAATTTTGAATTTTTCCTTATTAATGACTTTCGATTTTTTCCGATTTGGAATCAAAGGTGAAATAGTTCAAAAACTAAAAAGTTAATGTCAATGATTTTAAGAATAAAACATTTTTTCTGATTTTTTTTATGGATTTAATTGAAATACACTGACAGTTTGGATGTTGAAACAAATTTGACTATTATTTTAAAAATCCATAAAGTAATGCAAACGGTGATGATGATGAATCGATTGTGTAAAATATTTTACACTGACAGTGCATAGTAATTAATCTCTTTTTTTATTTATAATTTTTTTAGATCATTTTTGTACTCTTTTTGGATAAAAATAAAAAAATTATTATTATTTAGAATATATTTTAATAAAAAAAGAAATTTAATAAATATTAAAAAATTGCAGTCTTAGCCTTCTAAATAATAAAAAAACAATTCTAAAAAGGTAGTATATGAATTATTTATATTAATGGAGATTTGATTTAGTGACCATATTTTAAGCACTTCTCATTGATTATTTTTCCTAAAAGTTTTAACTTAGTCTCTAAGATTCCTTGAAAATAGAAATAAAATTCTTTTTATATTTTTTTTGATTATTTGACTAAAAAATTGTACAAAATCAAGAATTAAATGAAAGAATAATGTTTTAAAAAAATACATAAATAAAAAACATGAATTGATAAGAAAATGATAAAAGATACACTTTTTTAAATATTTTTTTATGAATAAAAGTTGCTTAAAAATAAATAAATAAATAAGCATTAAAATAAAATAAAGACAAAAATAAATATTAAAAATAATAATAATTTCTTTTCTTTTTTGATTATTTTGTTGATAATAATTAAAAAAAAATTACCTAATAAAACTCAGTTGACCAAATGAGAAATATCCAAATAATTAAAAATAATCAAATAAATTAATTATTTCCAAAAATTATTTACTTGTTCCTCAAGAGGTAAGAATGCCAAAAATAAAACGAATCTAGTTAAGACCTTTTAAAAAAAACTGGGGGATAAAAAGTAAGAAATAAAATAATCAAAAATTCAATAATAAAAAATAAAATTTAATTAAAAAATGTAATAACTTTTTTATTTTTGGCAAATAAAAAGAAATAAAAGTTAAAACAAGTAAAAGAAAAAAATTTAAAAATGGGAAAGGTGGGACCCAAATTCAGAACCACTCCCTTGTAAATATGTCTTCAGATGCATCCGAAACCTACTGATAACCGCTTTGGTGAGAGCAATCTATTTTAGGTTAATGCCACTCTTTGATATCAAATGTTCAAAATGGGGTTCAGTGTTACAATCGGGGGAGCTGCAGTTCATACCGAAATGGATTCGACGAACAAATTGGTGAGATTATGTAGTTCATGTCGTAAGTCCGGACACAATCTTACAAACTGTCACAATGTTGAACCAAGCACAACAACATAATTTTATATGTAACCATTTTATTTTATATTAAAAACAATGTTCATTTCATAAATATTATAACATTCGGTTACAACAATCAAACTCTTATTAAGAAGCTCGAACGCCTATGTGTTGTAGAGTCGGATCTTCATCGAAGACTTTATTGCCGAATAAATTAAATCGACATTTTTCTTGTGAATATATAAGATCGCATATATGAAAACATTTGGAAAAAACTTGAAGGAAAGACTTAGAAGATGTATGAAAAATAACGGGGGAAGGGATGCAGTATTTATAGAAACCATAAACAAAACAGTAGTCATTGCCTATGGCGCATGCTCCTAGAGGATGCATGCATGCACCACATGCAGTGACATCTTCTATATGCAGTCGCCACAAGGGATGGTGCGTCTATGTAAATATTTAAAGCATGTGACGCTCATAGTTGCTACTCCTCTTACCAACAATTTTTTTTGTTTGAAACATGATTAGATTGATAATTATTTGAAATATTGGTTATTTTAGAATATAATTTGAAAATGTTGGTTATTTTTTAAAAAAACCGCTTAAAGGTCCTAACCTTTTCAATAAAATTAATTTAAAATGTTAATGATAAAAAACATATTTTTGAAAATCAGAAGAATTTTTGTATTTTAAAAAAACCAAATTTTTTATTTTGGAAAAAATTGACTTTTTTATTTTCGAAAAAACCATTTTTTTTTTGTTTTTGAAAAAAATATCGATTTTTTATTTTTGAAAAAATCAATTCTTTTAATTTTTGAAATTTTTTGACTTTTTTTATTTCAAAAAAAAGTTGGCTCTTTTATTTTCGGAAAAAATCGATTTGTTATTTACATTAAAAAATAGAATTTTTTCATTTTAAAAAAAATCGTTTTTTTTTATTTTCAGAAAAAATCAGTTTGTTTAATTTTCGAAAAAAATGATTTTTTTCGAAAAAATTTGATTTGTATTTTTGAAAAAAATCGACTATTTTTTATTTTTGAAAAAATATTTTTTTTTATTTTCTGAAAAAATGGATTTCTTTTTTCTTTTCGAAAAAATCTAAATTTTTTATTTTAGAAAAAAAACAAACTTTTATTATTTTTGAAAATAAATAAATTTTATATTTTAGTAGAAATTTTCTTTTTTTAACTTTTTTTTTGGATTTATCATTTATGATTTTCATTTTTTAACTAAGAAAGCGGACCGAATAGGGGGTCTAATTATTGGGGATTTATCATATAGAGTTTTTTTTAAAATCTTTAGAGAAATATGATTATTGTGGTATTTTAATTGAAAATGTTGATTATTTAAAAAAAAATCTAGATATACAATAAAAAGTACTTTGTTTTAATTAAGAAAAGGTAAAATAGATGAATAATAAAATATTAATAGTCTCCACTTAATTATAGTTAATATCATTTTATTTTTTATATTAATAATAAAAGGCATTTGAAATATCAATGTTGAGAACACAGCTAGATAGTGACATGCCTTATGTGGTTTAGAAGGTTGGGGGAAGGTAGTTTGCAACTCGTAAAACACATGCCATTCAGAATTGACAATGGAATCACTCACATTGGAATGCAAGTCTTGATGCAGATTATGAGGTATGCTCAGAAAATTAACTAGTGATCCTTCATTCCAATCATGGAGCCAAAATGTTCACACCATTTTGAATAAGTCAGTTTGTGTTTTGTGTTAAGTTTTGGATTTGATGCTTGAGACAGCTCAAAATTGAAGAAAATATGTGATAACCAATAAACTTATTTCCTCTCATCTCCATGCTTCTGAGGAACTTAGCCTATAATTGTTGGAGTGAATTAATTCCCATCCAAGTTTGAGGTTAATGGCATCATTGTGTTTAGAGATTGATCTAAGTCCTAAATCCATTTCTATAATAGAAGTGCAATTGGTACTCCAAGCAACAATTACCATTTTCCTGTTATTTAAGTTTCTAGTTCAAATAAAGTTTCTTAAAAAAATCTATCTAACTCCTTGATTAAGCGAACTGGAAAATATAATAGCATGTTGTGTACCACACATTTGATGAGCTGAATTCTACCTACAAATGGAAGGAAATAGGTTTTCCATGCAACTAGTTTGATCCTAATTTTGTCTATGATTGGTTGAAAGTGACAAGCTTTTGGTTGATGTAAGGGTAAAATCTAAGAACACGTGAATCCTAAACAGAAATAAAAAAGAAAGGGATAGAAAATATGTTATACTAGTTCGGTGTGTAGTTCTTGCTTGCACTTAATCAAGCCTCTAATGGCAAACCGTGGAAGACTCAATTTTCCACTAATAATTTTTTTACACAATATCCTTAATATAGATAAGAATCACAAATACTGAAAGTTTATATCTAACTGCTAAGCTACACAAATATTATTTTTATTTTCCTTCAACTGACTAGGCTTCAAAACCTTCAAGATCTACAATATTGAATAAATTTCCCTTCTAAGAACCAAAGAACACTAAGATTTTATCCTTAACAATCTTCACCCAATCTTACTGGAGTTTTCTTGTCCGAGTCTTTAAACTTGTTGAAAGACATAGAAACTCCAAGACCCCTTAAGGAAGAATATTTTTCTTTTTCTCCCCTGAATGTCAATCTCTAGAAATCCAAAACCTAATTCTTCTATAAAAATATCTTTGAAAGAATATTAAAACATGTAATTAATCTCATCACAACTAGATCTTATACTCTCTCTTATACTTGAGAAACACTCGTCAATGGTGTTTTTGGTTTAAGGAAGAAGATGAACTTTTTCAGAAAAATCTCACACAACAACTTTACAAACTCAAGAAATCAACACTAAAAAAAGTTTATATTCAAGGTTAATCAAAGAGGGAGCTTTGTGTGATTGACAAACACGAGAGAGAGAGAGAGAGAGAGAGAGAGAGAGAGAGAGAGAGAGAGAGAGAGAGAGAGAGAGAGAGATTAATGTTTATATGTTTTAGAGATAAGACACTAAAATAGAGTAAAAGTGACACTTTGATTCAAGTCAAATACAAATATGATGATTCAAATATATTGAGAGAATGATTTAGGTCAAGATGAGAACAATCAGATTTTAGCATGTTTTATTCGAGTCATGGCCTTACTTTACTCGGGTCATGTGATTCGAGTCAAACCAAAGTGTGATCCGAGTCAAAATTCCAGTGAGCAAACTGAAGGTGTGAAAAGCACAATAAATGAGGGGTTTGAATTGGGGTTTAAAAACAAAAGCTTTTTACCAATTCAAAAACTTCACACAATAAAAAGAACAAAGAGAGAAAGACACAAGGATTTTTATCCTGGTTCGCTTGAAATGAAAGCTACTCCAGTCCACCCACCAAGGTGATTTCGCCTTATACACAAGGACTTAACCCACTATAATAAAACATATTATAGAAATCACAAAGAACAACTTTATTTGTCTTCTGAAGGATCCGACTACAACTTAGTCTCCTTAAAGAAATCACAAAGAACAACTTTCTTTGTCTTCTTAAGGATCCGACTACAACTTAGTCTCCTTAAGGAAATACAAACAAACAAGTTTAAATACATCTTTTCATATTACAAGTTGCTTTTACACAAGCAGATTTTTCATAAATGAAATACAGACACTTAAAGAAAAGTAAGCACAAAGTTGAGAGCTTTTTCATGTAGAAAATAGTCTTGTAAATTATTGCATTAGAATTTCTTCAAGTCTCCAAGTCCTACCTATATAGCATAAGAAAGAGATTGTTGGAAAACAAACCAGGGATACCAAAATAGCAGTTGTCCACTAACGGATTAGTGACAGGTGTGATGAATAATATTATCCTTCGCACACGTTTTCAAGAGTGGAAGGAATATTTTTGAATTGTACTATGTACTATTTGATCATGTATCCACTTTGATGTTATCTTCAAATTAATTGGCTTATGATGAAAAGTTGATGAGGCATGAAGATAAGAAATATAAAGTTGAAATCAGAATCTTCAGTTAGAACCTTGACCATGTCAGCGTCTAGCTTGAGATCTTCAGAGTCTTCAGTTAAGTAACAAAACTTTAGAATCTTCAGAATCTTCAGTCAGAACCTTGACAGTGTCAGCGTCTGGCTTGATATCTTCAGAGTCTTCAGCTAAGTAATAAAACTTCAGAAGCTTGATAATCAGAGTCACATCCAGAAGCAGAAATGGAAAGATTATTGCAGCAACAACATAATGTCTTTCTAGAACTTCTCAGGAGTGAATCAACACAAAAGCAGAAAGAAAATTGCAACATCAACATAAAGTCTTTCAGAACTTCTTATGAGTGAATCAACACAGAAGCAGAAAGAACATTGTAGCAAACACATAACGTCTTTCAGAAATTCGCAAGAGCGATTCAATGCAGAAGAGAATTTCAGAAGAAATGTTCAGAAACTTATGACGTTGCACGTCATAAATTCAAAATCATAACTGGATATTAAAGCTACACAATAAGAAATCGTTAGAGTAAAAAAATTATTCTCACACAAATACTACATTGTTATCATCAAAACTCAAAGGTATAGATGCATAATTAAATCTTGTTCTAACAATCCCCCCTTTTTAATGATGACAAAACCATGTATTTTGATGAACATTTTTGTACAGGATAATCACAAAAAGATACATCAAACAGAAGCACAAAGCTCCCCCTGTGATGTACAATCCTAAAAAGATAAAATCAAAATGAAAGAACACTTTCCTGATTAACCTTTTTGCAGAACCATAATGATCTTCTATCAGAATCTGGCTTGTCTTTAGAAGTTGCTTGAACTTATCCGAAACACTGGTTGTCAAAGTCAACACTCTGATGAACTTCACTTCAGAAGCTTGGTTGGACTCTTTTCAAAAGAGCTCCAGAGCCTGGTTCTTTTTTTGAAAGGGCTTCAAAGCCTGGTTACAAACTCTTTTTAAAGAGCTTCAGAACCTGGGTAAAGCCTTAAAACCTGGTTGAATCAATTCTGGTTAACATGGAATTCACAATTCCTCAGAACTTGATGCCTGGTTATGCCTGGTTGGAAGTCTTTCTCAAACGGTGAATTTGAAACTTCATACTCATAGAGTAAACCATTTCTTCAAAAACTGGTAACTAAAGAGCTTATGATGTTCTTGACTTTTCCTGAAAAACAATTAACAAACTATTCTTCGAAGTAGTTGTTAGTAGAAACATTTGAAAATCTTTAGGTTCTGATTCACGAACATAAATATATCTAAATCAATTACGTTTCTCCCCCATTGCCATCGATCAAAAAGACATTGACAAAATAAAATAAGGAAATAACATGATTTTATTGATACCAAAATTCCAGAAGGCACAATATTACAAAAGTTTGCAAAACAAAAACAAAAACACTTAGACAAAATAACACAAAAGTGCATAAAGTTTTGAAAAACTAAAGGTTCTATGGCAAAGGAGAAGGCATAAATCTGGAGAGAATCATTTCGAATAGAAGATACTTCCTATCTAAGTGTTGTCTGACAAGAGCACTTTCTTCCTTCATCTCAGCGAGAGTCTTCAGAATCACTTCAGGAATTACCCCAGAAGAAGTTCCAATAGCATTTTGATTCTCATAAATAATAATTTGTTGTTCTGGCTCACTATCTTGAGCTTACGGTTGATATTTAGAAGCAACTTTCTTTCCTTTGTCCAGTTGAGTAGAAACATCTTCCATGACTACCTCTGGATGTCTAGAAGCTTCCTCAAGCTACTTCCTCAATTTTAGGAGCAGGAAGACATAATGGATCACGCTGTAACTGTAAGGCTTCCATTGCAGGTTCAAACCTTGAACGAAAATTCCTTTCAGAAACTTTGTATCCAAAGTTCTTCAACTTAGAAATTTTGGAGTTAACCCATCTCCGATATGCTTCCCAGGCCGCATCACTTTTTGTTGGATTAGTGGATAGAACACTAGTCTACATAGCAGTGTGAAGAAAACTTTTTGAATCTGATTCAAATTTCTTCAGAATCTTACCAACATTGGGTTGTTTAGGCTTAGGTTGGCTAGGATATAAAATATTAGTGATATTGGGGTTAAAGACTGGTCCATAAACATTTGGAATGACAAGAGAGGGAAGGTATGGATATTGTTTATCATCAGAATCAGACACAATGTGATCTGGTTCAAATTTGAACAAGCCTTTGGGAGTGCCCTCAGACTCTTGGTCACCAGAATCTCTCGAAGGAGATTTTCTGGGTGGCTCATTTGGATTATTTTGTTGGGGAGAAGAAACATCTATAGATGGTGGTGGAATGGGTGATGATAGAATTGGTGGATGAGATGGTGTTTTGGCTTCTGTTGTTGTTGTTGTTGTTCCTGTAACTGAATTTAAGAAACTATAAGAGTCTCTGTAACATGTTCTTGAATGGTTATATTTGTGGGTGGTGGTTGTGGAATTGGATTTGGAATGGTGAAAGTGTTATGATATGGAGGTGGAGGTTCTGATGTTGGTAAGGCATTTTTAGAAACATCAATATCAAAAACAAAAAGATTTCAGGTCGTAGGAGACTTACGATAAATGGGTGCATAAGATGCCTTGGATGACTGTTGGGCAACACCAGAAGAATCCTTCAGAATCGTTGCTTTCTGGAGCTCACTAAGAGGCACATCATCCATAACCATTTCCACTTTCTTCTTCTTCTTTTTCTTCTTCGGTGGTTCAGAAGTTGAGGTTGGCCGTTTGAAAGAGAAAAGTGTGGGAATATTGTGAGTGTAGTGTGAAATGTGAGTGAATCGGGTTTATATAAATATTTTAGTAATGAAGAAAACAAGAGATACACCGTCATAGGGGAAAACATAGAAGTTTTAACCTAGTTCCAAGAAGGAGAAACCCAATGTGTCACACCATCATCACGCATGCTCAGTAAGTTGGACAACTGTCGTCATTAAGAACCACATGATATCAACGAAATGAAAATTATTAAATGCAATAATTGTTCATAATTAAGAAGGCAAATCGATAAGTTTGCTTATGATCATAACCTTTCTGATTTCATGAAACTTCCTCACTTCAGAAAGCTCATGTCTCATAATCAAAAACCAATAAATTCTCAGAACTTAATCAAGAGTTTTAGAAGCTTAACATTCTGATAACATCTTTTGATTCTGGACAAGATTCCATATATAAATTTTTCAGAATAAAAACAATCTATCCTCGACAAGGGTTTTTATAAAGATATCAGTCTATTGATGGTCTGTATCAACAAATTTTAAATGGAAAATACCCTTCTGAACATAGTTATGTAAAAACTAATGTTTAATCTCAATATTTTTAGCCCTAGAATTCAAGATAGGATTCTTGGATAAACAAATAACAGAAGTATTATCACAGAGAATAGGAATGTTACTCTAAAAAATATGATAATCTTCCAGCTGACTCTTCATCCAGAGTGTCTGAGTGTTGCATCCAGAAGTTGCGATATACTCAACTTTGGTTGTTGAAAGCACAATTGTTAACTGCCTCTTGCTAGACCATAAGATCAGATTGTCTCCTAGAAATTGACAAATTGCAGAAGTACTTTTCCTTTATATTTTTTCTCCAACATAATTAGTGTCACAATAACCTAATAACTTATATTCAATTGATTTTCTATAAAACAAACCAAGATTAGTAGTACCTTTCAGATACCTAAAGATTCTCTTAACAACAGTTAAGTGAGTCTCCCTAGGGTCTGATTGAAAGAGAGCACACAAATGAATACTAAATAAAATATCAGGTCTAGAAATAGTTAGATAAAGGAGAGAACCTATCATACCTCTGAATAGCTTATGATCTACTTTACTACTTACCTTTTCCTTCTCCAGAATGCATGTAGGATCCATTGGAGTTTTTGCTTGCTTGCATTATGACAAGTTAAACTTCTTCAGAAGTTCTCTTGTATACTTGCTTTGGTGGATGCATGTTCCTTCTAAACGTTGATCAATTTAAATCCTTAGAAATAACCTAAGTTCTCCCGTCAAACTCATTTCGAATTCTACCTGCATTAACTTAGCAAAATCTTTGCACATCGAAGCATTAGCAGAACCAAATAGAATATTATCAACATAAATTTTCACAACCAGAGTATCATTCTTACAGGTTTTTAAAAAGAGTGTTGTGTGCACTTTCCCTTTGGTAAAATCATTTTCCAAAAGGAAGTTACTTAATCTTTCATACCAAGCTCTGGGAGCTTGTTTCAGACCATATAATGACTTATTAAGTTGGAAAACAAAGTTTGGGTTTTGAGAACTTTCAAAACCATGGGGTTGATGCACATACACTTCTTCAGAAATGTACCCATTCAAGAATGCACTCTTAGCATCCATCTGATACAGAATGATGTTATGATTTACTGCAAATGAAACTAAAAGACAAATAGATTATAATCTGGCAACTGGTGCAAAGGTTTTTGTATAGTGTATACCTTCTTGCTAAATATAACCTCAGTCGAACCTTGTTTCTGACGACTTCACCTTTCTCATTGAGCTTGTTTCTGAAGACCCATCTGGTTCCAATGACATGGACGCCCTTTGGTTTCTGAACAAGATCACAAACACCATTTCTGGTGAATTAATTTAGTTCCTCTTGCATAGTCAGAATCCATTCATTATCCAGAAGAGCTTCATCAGTAGATGTGGGCTCTATCAAAGATACCAAACCCAGAAGAGTTTCTTCAGAAGGTTTGAACGAAGATCGAGTTCTGACTAGTGTATCTTTATCTCCCATAATCAATTCTTCAGAATGAGAAGTTATTGGTCTACTCTTCTTCTGATGAGTTGGACCAAAGACAACTCCTGGTTGAGTCTCTTCTGAGTCTTTTGCTTCAGTGTCCTTAGCTTTTCCTTCTGAGTCTTTATCTCCCGAATCTTCATCCTTGGATTCTGAAAGATTGATCTTGATATCTGCAAATTTCTGAACTAGCTTTGACTTTTCAGGGTCAAGCTTATCATTGAATTTGACATGAATTGATTCCTCAACAATTTGTGTCTCAGTGTTAAAGACTCTATAGCCTTTTGAACATTCAGAATATCTTAACAATAAGTACTTATGTGCCTTAGAATCAAAATTGCCAAGATTCTCTTTAGTGTTCAATATAAAGTAATTACAGCCAAAAGGATGCAAATACGAAATGTTGGGTTTTCTATTCTTCCATAATTCATAAGGAGTTTTAGCCATAATAGTTCTAATAGAAATCCTGTTCTGAATATAACATGTTTTATTAACTGCCTTTACCCTAAAATGCTTAGTCATATCAGTTTCTTGGATCATGGTGCGAGCCATTTCTTGCAAAGTCCTATTCTTCCTTTCTATAACCCCATTTTGCTGTGGAGTTCTAGGGCGGGAGAAATCATGGGAAATTCTATTTGTATCAAAGAGATTTTTAAAGTTCTTATTTTCAAATTCACCACCATGATCACTTTTGACTCTGACTATTTTGCAATCCATCTCTGTTTGCACTTGTGAGCAGAAGGTAAAGAACACAGAATGTGACTCATCCTTGTGTTTCAAGAACTTTACCAATGTCTAACGACTATAGTCATAAACGATGACAAGTCCATACTTCTTACCACTAATAGAGGCAGTTTTCACTGCCCAAACAAATCAATATGCAGAAGCTCTAATGGTCTAGAGGTAGAAACAACAGTTTTTGCTTTGAAAGAAGTTTTAGAAAACTTGCCTTTCTGACATGTATCACAAAGATCATCTGAAGCAAACTTCAGGTTAGGTAAGCCTTTGACTAAGCTAAGCTTATTTAGTTGAGAAATCATTCTGATGCTAACATGGCCCAAACGTTTATGCCATACCCATTGCTCCTCATTAACAGAAATTAAGCATTTTACTTTTTGATCCTTAAGATCAGAAAGTCTGATTTTATAAATGTTTTTCTTCCTCATTCCGTTAAAAAGAACTGTGCCATCTTTCTAGTTGATAGCCTTATAGGACTTTTGATTAAAAATGATATCATAACCATTGTCACTAAGCTGATTGATAGAAAATAAGTTATGCATCAAACCATCGACTAAAAGAATGTTAGTAATAGAAATGAGATTACCATTACCAATAGTTCTAGAGCCAATGATCTTCCTTTTCCGGTTTCCTCTAAAACCAAAGAAGCCTCCAGGACTAAGTTCCAAATATTGGAACATATTCCTTCTTCTTGTCATGTGTCACGATAATCCATTATCCAAATACCATGATTGGTGTATCAACTGAGCTACTAAGGATGTCTGCAACATAAATGATCTTATCCTTAGGTACCCACTTTCTGGGTCCTCTTTTGTTAGTTCTCCCAAAGTTTTTTACAACCTTGGGTTTTTGTGTAGCAGGATAATCAAGGGGAATTTGTGTATGATACTTAAATTTAAAAACTAAGTTCTTCTTCCGTGTCTGCACAGAACTGTCAATCTCAGTGCGAGCAGGCACGAAATGCTCATATAGAGGTTTCAGTTTTACCTTCTGACTTTTGTCAAGTTTTCTAGTTTTTGTAAAACCTAGAACTTACTTGCTATTTCTGCTAACTCCATATATGATGGAAGCCATTTTGCTTCTACCTATGCTTTTAGTCAGAAAGTACTGGAATGATCTGTCATATATGATGACGCAATCAGTACCAGAAGCTTCTGAGATTATTTCTTCCTCTACTTTTGAAATTTTTATTTTCAAAGAAGAGTTGATACTTTCTAAAGAAAAGGATTTTTTGTTTAGGTAATAGATATCCTTCTCAAGCACACTACGAGTTTCAGAAGCAACTACTTGAACTTGTTTAAGGTTCTTGTACCTACTCTGAAGACTTTGGTACTTTTCCAATATTTCAGAAAGATATGACTCTAAATCATAACGAGATAGTTTAGAAAATACCTCTTTAGAGTCGAAGTCTGATTCTGACTCTGATAATACTTTATGTTTTGGTTCTTCAGAACCTCTAGGTTCAACTGTAGTTTCCATCAATGCAACATTGGCCTATTCCTCATCATAATCTTCTTCTTTTGATTCAGAGTCGTCCCATGTAGCCATAAGCCCCTTCTTTCATTTAGAAAACTTTTTCTTAGGCATTTTGTCCTTCTTTAGCTTAGGACACTTATTCTTGTAGTGGCCTTGCTACTTGCACTCATAGCATACAACTTATTTACAAAAACCTTGCTCCTTGGGTCTAAAAGAAGAATCGAACGACCATCAGTCCTTCTAGCTCCTCTGAACTTTCCTTGTCCATTATGCCTGTGCCTCCAAAGTCTGTTGAACCTCTTGGAAATGAAAGATAACTCATTATCATCTTTTGAGTCTTCATCAAAATCTTTTGATTCTTCCTCAACTTGATAAGCCCTTGTCTTCTCAGGCTTAGACTACAAGGCAACCACTTTACCTCACTTATGAGGTTCATCTTTCTTGAGTTCTATCTCATGGTTTCTCAAAGAACTAACAAGTTATTTAAGACTAATATTGTTTAAGTCCTTTGCCAACTTTAAGGCAATTACCATAGGTCTCCATTTTTTGGGAGACTTCTGATGATTTTCTTGACATGGTCAGCCGTAGAATACCCTTTGTCCAGAACCTTGAGTCCTACGACAAACATCTGAAATCTTGAGAACATAATCCCAATGGTTTCATTTTCTTCCATTTTGAATGCCTCATATTTCTGGATTAAGCCAAAATCTTTGTCTCCTTAACTTGAGCATTCCCTTCATGAGTCATCCTCAGAGAATCAAAGATAGACTTAGCAGAATCTCTGTTTGTTATCTTCTCATACTCAGTATAAGAGATGACATTAAATCCTTCTAGCCTTATGATGATTCTTTAAATCCTTCTTTTGTTGATCTGTCATGACATTTCTTGCTATATTGTTTCCTTCAGCATTTACTGGGTGAATGTAGCCATCGACAACAAGATCCTAGAGATTAATATCATATCCCATAAAGAAACTTTCGATTCTTTCTTTCCAGCAATCAAACTTTTCACCATCAAAGACTGGTGGTTTAGCGTTGTAGTGATCTTTATCGTTGTTGTTAGCAGTGGCCACATTGTTGTTAGCAGCGACCATTATTTCTCACACAAACTAGATCGATACTGAACCCAGTGAAGTATTGATAAAATTGCAGCACAATCAGAATTGTAGCTCTGATGCCAATTGAAGGTGTGAAAAACAAAAGAAAGAGGGGGTGAGGGGTGAGGTTGAATTGGGTTTTAAAAACAAAAGTTTTTTACCAACTCAAAAACTCCACACAATCAAAAGAACAAAGAAAGAAAGACACAAGGATTTTTATCCTGGATTGCTTGAAACCAAGGCTACTCTAGTCCATCCGCCATGGTGATTTCACCTTATACACAAGGACTTAATCCACTATAATCAAACAAATTACAAAAATCACAAAGAACAACTTTCTTTGTCTTCTCAAGGATCCGACTACCACTTAGTCTCCTTAAAGAAATACAAACAAACAAGTTTGAATACAACTTTTTATGTTACAAGTTGCTTCTACACAAGAAGATTTTACACAAATGAAATACAAACACTTAAAAGAAAAGTAAGCACAAAGTTGAGAGCTTTTTCACATAGAAAACAATCTTGTAAATTGTTGCATTAACATTTCTTCAAATCTCCAAGTCCTACTTATATAGCATAAGAAAGAGACGTTGAAGGACAAATCAGGGATACCAAAAGAGTTGTTGTCCACTAACGGATTAATGATAAGTGTGATGAATAACAATGTCCTTCGCCCATATTTTCAGTAGTGGAAGGAATATTTTTGATTTGTACTATGTATTATTTGATCATGTATCCACTTTGATCTTACCTTCAAATTTATTGACTTCTGATGAAAAGTTGATGAAGCATGAAGAGAAGAAACACAAAGCTCAAATCAGAATCTTCTGAATCTTCAGTCAGAACATTGACCATGCCAGCGTCTGACTTGAGATCTTCAGAGTCTTCAGCTAAGTAACAAAACTTTATAATCTCCAGTCAGAACCTTGACAACGTCAGCGTCTGGCTTGAGATCTTCAGAGTCTTCAGCAAAGTAACAAAACTTCAGAAGCTTTCCATTCTTCAAAAGCTTGATAATCAGAGTCACATCTAGAAGCAGAAGCGGAGAGATCATTGAGCAACAACATAACGTCTTTCCGGAACTTCTCAGGAGTGAATAACTTCATAAGCATAAAGAACATTACATCAACAACATAGCGTCTTTCAGAATTTCTCATGAGTGAATCAGCACAAAAGCATAAAGAACATTGCAGCAACAACATAGTGTCTTTAAGAACTTCTCAAGAGTGATTCAACACAGAAGCGAATTTCAGAACAAATCTTTAGAAATCGATGACGTTGCACGTCATAAATTCAGAATCAGAACTGGATGTCAATGCTACACAATAACAAACCGTTAGAGTATCAAAATTGTTTTCACACAAATACTACATTGTTATCATCAAAACTAAAAGGTATAGAGGCATAACCAAATCTTGTTTTAACACAAATCGCAATTGAAAAATTTATGTTTAATTCGAATTAAAGAAATGTATGATTCGAGTCACACACCTTATGGTTTGAGCCAAAGAATGTGTGAGTTGAGTCATGCATCTATAGCCGAAAATCCAATTTCCAAAACTTGTTCATGATTCAAGTAGTAGATTTTCTTGACTCGAGTCATGACTCTAGAATCAAATTTCTGGGAAAGCAAAACTTCATTGTTCATGTCAACAATTTTCATGATTCAAATCATGCATGGATGAGTTTCTTGATTCTAATCAAAAACATCTTGATTTGAATTATTTAACGTTGAATTTTAGTCAAAGACATAATTTATGCATGTAAAGGATATTTTAACAAAAGATGTGGAAATAATTAATTGAGAGGGACTCAATTACTAGAGAAATGACTATAGGACAAGTAACAAAACCCCCAAAAACTCAGGGATACTCTAGGAACAATTTCAGATATGTGAAGGAATGTGAGTGAATTTGATACCTTTGATAAGAGTAAGTTGGTTAGAGGCCATTATTTTTGTAAGCCCTCTAATGAGCATTTCTTCCTTTGATAAGAGTAAGTTGGTTAGAGGCCATTGTTTTTGTAAGCCCTCTAATGAGCATTTCTTCAGCTAGACAAAAGAGCAAATGGGACAATGGATCTCCTTCCCTAACTTCTTTGGATCAAGAAATATATTTTTCTTGGTTTTTGTTGATGGAGATAGAAAGTTTTGTTGAATGAAGAAAGCTAGAGATTGGGAGAAAAAATGGAGCTGAAACAAAAGGTTTTAACACCTTTGGAAAAAGGTTACAATCAAATGTGTCAAAGGCCTTTGGCAGTTGGCAATATCAATATTGATAGCAAGGTTACCACCATAAGATTTGTTACGAAGAGTTTTATGGTTTTTGAAGTAAGAATTTTATGGTTTTTGAAGTAAGAATTTTATGGCTTTTTTGACGCAATAATTTGAGCTAAATTTAGAGATAATCTTGAACTCGAAATTAGCCATTATAATAGTTATGAACTAAATTAGAGTATTTTCATTTGAGACCTTTAAGATGAGCACTAAAATTAGAGTATTTTTTATATCTCCATCAATGTGCCACCTGACGTTAACTTTATCATGCCAAAAAGCTTCTTTGATATTGAGAGATTTGTCTAGCTCAATCTTAGCTAGCTTCTCTTGATGCATAATGGTGCACTTGGATGAGGTATTTTAAATTCTTTTATGGAATTTAGAATCATAAACAATTCAAACAATTCAATTAAAATTTATTTATTTAAATAGAGTATTCAAATTATTCATTGTTAAATTTTTTGGATCATTTTTCATGAATTATAAAAGTTTTAGCTAAAACTTAAAATTTGAAAAATATGGACTAATTTAAAATCTTTAAAATTTAAAGAGATTGATTTGTAAAATTCGAAAACTACTAAGGATTAATTTGCAAATTTTGAAAATTTTAGAAAATCAATTTGATTATTTTGAAAAATATGTGGATCAAATTGCAAAATTGAAAAGATTAATAATAACCAATTTAATATTTACGATGTATAGAGTAAGAAGTAAATATTAAAGTTTTTACTTTAACATTTGAAATTCTATAAATTTAATTTGAACAAAAATACTTTATAGATTTCTATCATTTTAACAAATCTCCATATTTATTATTCAAACAATATAAATTTTGATTATGTCATTTTAATTTCTTCAAAATATTTTTTTCCTTCATTAAAATCACAACCAAATCATGCTAGTGTATGGATGAGGTAATTAGAATTTTTTAGAATTTTTATAATTTATTCTAAGGCTTCAATGAATTCCTTTTATTTTTAAATTCTCTTGTTTGTATATAATATTTAAATTATTCATTGTTAAATTTGTTAGGTTATCTTTTATAAGTTTTAAAACTTTTGGTCAAATTTTAAAAATAGGGATCAATTTATAATTTTTGAAAATTTTAAAAAGGTTATTTTGTAAAATTTGAAAATTATTAGAGACCAAATAGCAATTTTTTGTAAATTTTAGGGTCAATTTGTTTTTTTTAAAATATGGGAATCAATTTACAAAATTTAAAAGATTAACAATAACTAGTTTAACATTTAAATTAAATAAAGTGAAAAGGGAAATTTCAAATTATTTACTTTTAGATGTCATTTGGCATTCCTTAAATTTTACATTAACAAAATATTTAATAAACTTTCATCTTTTTCACATTTATCCATACTTTTTTTCCTCAAAAAATTATTTTACCTCGTTAATATCTTTCATCCAAACACACTATAAAGGAATAAGTGCAGTCATTTGAATTAACGGAAAGCTGGATATTTTCAAGATTGTTTGTTGTAGTGCGAACCAGATGATGCACATTTCTAAAGCAAGTTTTCTTTACTTCTCCTTTAAGCAATTTCAGCTTTTGATATAGAATTTCCACAAAGGATCGAATATTTGGGAATTCCAACCATTCGGGGCTCTAAAACTGAAAATAAAAAAGGACGGGGAAATGGTGTTGGGGTTGGTTCAAAATATACATGTTAAAGAAGCTTCACATCGCTTAGTTTTGTGAATGAAGAGAGAGTCCAAGATTATATATATGATACAAATTCCTTGAAGTCTCATATCACTTAGTTTTGTGAAGGAAGAGGGAGTCCAAAGCTATTTATTGGATTCAAATTCTTCTTTCCAAAATGCATCAGTCAAAAACACTTTAAGATCATATTTGACTTTCTTTGTTCTCTTAGACTCATGTATTAGAGTGTTGTGAGATGTAGTTAAATATATTTTTTTGGAGGGTGTGGGTGTACCTGGGGCCTGGGTTAGTTGATGGTATATTATGCGTTGTAACAATTTTCACATAGTATTATTCTCTAGTTGTCTATAAACAACGGCCGTGGTTTATTCCTCCGGTTTTAGAGTTTCCACGTTATATTCTTGTGTTGTGATTGCGTTCCTCTTTTTCTCTATGCTTTGTTTGTTTTTTTCCAACAACTGGTATTAGAGCTTTTGGTTCGATCAAAGGATAAATGTTCTTAGTATGCTCTGTGGTTGCAATTTTGATTGATCATCCACATCAAAAAAAGAAGGATAGTGTTGTGAAAGAATTGTTGAGCTGCAGTAAATAGTATTGTTGTGCAGTTTGGGCTAGATAAATTTGATGGAAGAATTTTTTTGACTTATGGAAAGTTAAAGTCAAAGATGTGTTGATACAATCAAGATTACACAAGGCGCAAGATTATGTCGGTGGTTGAAGAGCTTCATGCCAACAAGAAAGTTGCACCATAATGTTTCAACCTGGTTTTCAACATGTGAAAATTCTTGAAGTGGTTTACCTTCAATTGAAGTATACTCTTATTTAGGTGGAGTATGATATTTTTTAAAACTATAATTGTCGGTGAGACAATGTGAAAATTCTTGAAATGGTTTAGCTTCAATTGAAGTATACTCTTCTTTAGATGGAGTATGATAGTTTTTTAAAACTATGATTGTCGGTGAAGATAATGTGAAATTCTTGGAGTGGTTAGCCTCAAGTGAAATTTATTCTTCATGCTAAAATATATGATTGTAGGTGATAACAATGTGAAATTCTTGAAATGGTTTATCTTCAAGTGAAATATATTCTTCATGAGAGAGTATGATAGTTTTTAAAACTATGATTGTTGGTGAAGAGAATGCGAAAATTCTGAGTGATGTAACTTCAAGTGACTATACTCGTTCTAGTGGAGAATGATTGTTAGTGAAAACAATTAAAGTTTATGTATTATTTTCAATTAAGGTGGAGATTGTTGGAGTTGGTTGAAAATATACATGTTGATATTTTATGGTGGAGTATGATTGTTGGTGAAGACAATGAAAGCTTATGTATTATTTTCAATCAAGATGGAGATTGTTGGGGTTGGTGGAAAATATACATGTTGAAGAAGTCCCACATCGCTTAGTTTTGTGAATGAAGATCAGAGAGTCCAAGACCATATATATGATACAAGTTCTTTGAAGTTCCACATCTCTTAGTTTTGTGAAGGAAGAGAGAGTCCAAGACTATAAATAGGATTCAAGTTCTTCATTCTAAGATGCACTAGTCAAAAACACTTTAAGCTCGTAGTTGACTTTCTTTGTTCTCTTATACTCTTGTATTAGAGTGTTGCGAGATGTAGTTAAATATTTGTTTTAGAGGGCGTTGGTGTACTAGAGGCCTGTGTTAGTTGATGGTGTATTATATGTTGTAACAATTTTCACATAGTATTATTCTCTGGTTGTCTATTGACAACAACCATGGTTTTTTCTCCGATTTTGGAGTTTCCACATTATGTTCTTGTGTTGTGATTGTATTCCTCTTTTTCTCTATGCTTTGTTTGTTTTTTTCTCAACAAATGGAATGATTTGTTTCTGGTAAGAGTTGACACAAGAGCTCAACAAAAAATATTGATCCATGTTAAGTTGCAAGTTGTAACATCCCGACTTTAATTAATTATTTTTAATCAAGTGAATATATGTATCTTGGTTGGATTATTGCTATCTTTATGCTAGTTTATTGTATGCTTCTAGTGTTTTTAGGGACTAAGGGTATTTTTCTAACTTAAATAATATTAGGAAAGTAGATGTATTTTAGAGTGGAGAAGAAAAAATATAAATAATTACATAAGTGTGTTATTTAGGCAGTCGGATGGCAAAGAGTCCTTACCCTCTCATCTTCGTTTTCCCTTTTGTATTTCGTGTTTGGCTTTTATAGTAGGTTTTTGACCAAAAGGGCTTGTTCCAAACTCTTGTGTATTTTGTATTTTGCCTTGACAATATATTTGTGACCAATAGGGTTGATCCCAAACCCTTTTGGGTTAACAATTTGATGATATTACATTGAGTTGAGTTGTCTTGAGTATACGATGATATTACTGTGATCTTGCTTCTTTTGAAGAATTTTATTATTTTTGCTGTATAACTGATGTTTTCTTTTAATCGATTGATATCCATTGTCCTAAATTCTATTTTTTTTCATGAAAATCCTTAATATCAAATATTTTTTGAAAAATCTTTAAAATGGCAAAAAAGTAATTTTTTTTTGAGAAAATCATGAAAATCGAGATAAAGGGCAGAAAATCGAAAATCAGATGAAGGGACGCGTCGACGATGTCAGTGTCCGGTTAAAAACAAATTGGGTCGCGAAAGAAAAAGGCAAGGGTGGAAGGGGTGCCATGGGGTAGCCACAACGCTTCGGGCGGCGAGCATTCGACGTTTCATGGTCCAATTTGGTGAATTTCGAGTAGTTTTGAGTTCAATGACCCTTCGCGACCCTTTTGATAAGTTTGAGTGTCAGTTGTGACCTTATAGTTGTTTAATATTAATTTGAGTCAGGCTGACAACCAATAGAGTTCATAAAAGTTATCTTTATATTAGAGAGTTTCCCTTTGAGTACTTTAGAGTATTTTAGAGTGCTATATAGTTATTTTAGAGTTGTAGAGATTGTTGTTGAGCTATTTAGAGTTACTTTATGAACTATGTTGAGTAGTTATTACCCTTTCGGTGAGTTATGAGTAAGAAATATGACTATTACCTTGTAGATATGTTCTTGAGTAATTTTATGAACTAATGAGTAAAATTGAATTGGATGTTAGAGATTAATAGTTAAAGTTATGATCAGTCAAAATTGCAGGAAGACCAGAAAATGATAATCAAATCATAAAGCAAATATTCATGATAAAATGAAATAAATTGCAAGAAAAATAAAATGATATTAAAAGTTCAATCAAAATGCAATATAAGTGAAAAATCAAGAGTTTAAAAGAAATTAAATATGAAATGACTTGGAAAAAAGAAATTAAAAATGCTAAAAATGAAAAAAGTAAAAGAATAAAAAGAATAAGAGGGAAGGGGGTGCACCACTGAAAACATTGGTATGGCTAAGCAATCTTGGCGTATGGCCCATCACATAAGGCCCAATGGACTATTTCTTTCATTGTTGGGAGGTGCAGGAAGCAAAATTGGGGTTTGAATAACATGTTTGGATGGGCCTGGCCCAACCGTTACAGATGGAAATGCGGAAGGATTCAAACAAGAAGCATCACATTAGGATACCTCAACCTCACGCGTTTATCCCTCCCTCTATCCTCAGTTCACCCTCCGTCGTGTCGGAGGCTCACTTCGGCGGAGGAGCCACCCCAAAATCCAAATTGCAACCGTCAATCTCTTGCTCTCAACCTCCATATTCCAAATCTCATAACCACATAACCTAATTCCTAAACACATGGCCAAATCAAATCAGGGAAAGAACGAACACTAACTTAATTTCTTGAAATTAAATGATAAATAAGGGGAATAAGAGCCTCAATCAAGAGGGCTTTGATTCCCTAGGCACGATTATACATACTGGTAAGTACAATGAGGTGAAGTGAGGAAGAACTAAAGACCTACCTCTCCAGAGAAAATGACGGAGATGGAAACGACAACGATCTCGATCCAAGTACACTCTTGATCCTTCGTTCTCTCTTCTTCTGTGTTTTCTGCTTCTCCTTTTTCTTCTACTCCCGACCTACTTCTAACTTCTCTTCGATATTCTATTTATGAGTTGTTGAACCTTTGTGCCAAGGTGATGGCTTGATGATGCATGATGATGCTAATTATGGATGATTCGAAGGAGAAGAATGTGAATCAAGCTTCCATGTAGGTGGTAGATAGTTGGAGGTAATGATAAAACTGAAACTGGAAATGGAGGGTGAGATGGATTGAAGAAGATGCAATCTCTTAAAGTGTAGTGTGAATGGTTGAAGATGGTGTAGAGTGATGAATGCTCTCAGAGTGAAGTTAGTGATGCAAAGTGTTTCTGGAAAAAATGATTGAAGAATCTGCTGAATGAGGTGAGTTTGAATTTATATTGTCTTTGATTTGATTCTCTGTTAAGTTTTGTTAATGATTCAAGAGCAAAGTTAGTTAAGGATTATATCCTTTTGTTAACTACTGTAAGAATACCCTTTTGATATGTTTAATGCTTTCTCTTTCGGACCAATCGAGATTGTTTTGTGGTTATCAACTAGGTTGGACCGCCATTGATAAGGTTTTCATAAGGTTACTCTGCAGTAGATATCACCTAGGACTAGGGGGTAGATCGATTAAAGGTTTTCTCACCAAGGACATGGGAGAAAATACCCTTGAGAACTGATATTAATTGATATTTGTTGATGCAATAGTGACTCAGAGTTGTTACATGGATAAATCATACACCTTCCCTGACATTGTTCCTCTTACCTTGCAAACCCTTATTTTTATTATTATTTGCCTTTGCTTTTATTTTATAATTTTGAATCTAAAAACACAAATCACACTTTTTGTTTAATTGAATGATAATTTAAACTCGATATTGACGTGCAGTCCTTGAGATCGACATTCAGGGAATTTCCCCGTTATTACTATAATAGGCAAAATAGTACACTTGCTATTTTTTCGATCAAGTTTTTGGCAAGTCCCTTGGTCCAAAAGTTGGTCAGGCCAAGAAATGGACGAACCTCAAAACCAAGCAAAAACCCAATGAACCAATGATCTTATGATGAAACCTGATGCAGTGCATAGAGACAAGTATTAGGGGATCAAAAGTGATGAGTTGACTTTGGTCAACTGGTTGACCAAAAGTCAAATGTAACCAAATTTGGCTAAACAATGTAACCTTTGTAATGAACATGGACTCTAGTGATGGAAATGATAGGTTATGAAAGAAATGAGGTATTGAGTGGATTGAAAAGGACATGAATGTAGTTGAACTGAAGACTTGATTGACTATCCAATGAACCACACCCAAGACCTTGACCATGGAAATAAATGATATGCACATCATGATTGAATGAACTTGAATGGACCAAAGACCAATGGATGAACCATCAAGAGTGACAATGATTAGATGAAATGAATAGATGGAATGATGAGACTTGAAATGGACCCAATCCAACCAATGAAATATCCAGATGAACCTAAGACAAAAAGCCTTGAATAGAACTTGAACAAACCAATGCACCATGCACAAATGAATGGTTATGCCCCAGATGAAATTAGTGTTAGAAGTATCCACAAGAAAGTGTAACAAAAACTTAGGGTTTTACTTCACCAAGAAGCCACAGATGAATCATCAACACCAAGCACACACACAAGGACCAAAGGTGCCATCAATTAGGGTTTTGATTGATTGAGTAACCTCTAGTTTTTAGGAAACCCTAGCTTCCACCAGGTACAGGCAACAATGCTCTGAATCTAAGATACATGTCCTTTTGTATTGAACCGATTCTTATGCAAATGAAATGACTGATCATGAAGATATGCACATGATTAGGGTTATTGCCCTAGATGATCATTGTGAAGGGTAGGGTAAACTTTGGGGTATGACAAGGAGGAAGTAAGGAAAGTGTATAAGTTGCACAAAGAGCTCTATGGCCTCAAGCAGGCACCTAGGGCATGGAAGAAGATCGACTAAAACTTGGTCGAATTAGGATTCATCAAATGCAAATCTGAGTATGGTTTCTATGTTCAGGTTGTGGCACAATATATAACAATCATCTGTTTATTTGTCGATGACTTGTTGGCAAGTGGAAATAGCTTGTAGAACTTGTCGAAGTTCAAAGAGCCGATGATGAGGGAATTTGAAAGGTCGGATCTGGGAAACTTGTCTTATTCCTAGGCAGGGAATTTCAAATGTCAAAGCAAGGTATGGTGCTATATCAAAGAAAGTATATCAAAGAGATACTCAAGAGATTCAGGATGGATGATTTGACTCCTGCATCTTTGCTTGTTGAACCAAATTTGAAGTTGGAGAAGCATGGAGAGGAAGACAAAGTCGGTGCAACTTTGTTCAAACAAATTGTCGAATCTCTGAGATATGTGTGCAACAGTCAACCTGATATAGGTTTCTCAGTCGGATTAATGAGCAGATACATGAGTGAACCAATGGTGTCATACATGAAGGCTGCAAGAAGAACCCTAAGATACTTAAAATGATCGATAAACTATGGAATTCTATTTCGACGAGATTTTGAAAGAAAAGAAGTTATGGTTGCTATTTAGATGATGATTGGTGTGGAGATAAGGAAGATCGAAGAAGCATAACTGGTTATTTCTTTGGTGCCCCAATATCATGGTGCTCGAGAAAGCAACTTGTGGTGACATCGTCATAGTGTGAGGCTGAATATATAGCAGGATATTATGTTGTATGTCAAGCAATCTGGATCAGATATGTGCTGTAAGAGATTGAGGCCGAAGTGAAGAAACCTCTGGTGCTGCAAATCGATAATAAATCAACCATAAATATTGTGAAGAATCCAGTTTTGCATGAAAGGAGTAAGCACATTGAAGTTAGATTTCACTTCTTAAGGGAGAAGGTAAATCAAGGTGAACTTCAAGTAAGACATTACTTAAGTGAAGCACAATTGGCCAATATTTTCACGAAAGGATTGAAGATCGACATATTCCTGAATTTGAGAAAGAAATTAGGAATAATTCATATCCACTATGATTAGTGTATGCTCGACAATTTGCATCATAGAGATATGTTATAATATAATCCAAGTTGTGTAGCTCAGACCCAAAGTTAATTAGTGTTTATAGTTTGTTACTTAGTATTAGTTGTATATAAATAGACATATTTTATAATTCGATTTGTACAATCATAATTCAATATGAATCCTTATTTCCGTTCTCTCTTCCTTTATCTCCTCACTAAAAGTGTCTCACGCACTAACAACTAGTATTAATAATAATATAAATAATTTTTTCTTTTTCAAGTTTTTCAAAAAAATAATAATTAAAAAAGTCATTTTTATTTAATATTTTAGCATTGCATTTAATATATATATATATATATATATATATATATATATATATATATATATATATATATATATATATATATATATATATATATATATATATAAAATATTTTTTAAGTTGTTGATTTGATTACATAAATATTAATAAATTTTATTGTCGTCAATGATCGAATTTTGGATAAACAACTTACATTTTTTTAACTCAACTAATATTTATCGATTGAACTACCATATCCACTATAATATTAAAGTTATATAATTTTAGAGTATACTTCTTAAACATTATTCTTTAATAAAATTAATGCAACATTTATACTATAATCAAATTTTAAGATAATTGTAACATATTTTTATTTTATGTTTAATTATAATTTTGATTCTTCTATTTTATTTAATTATGAACCTGGCTCCTCTATTTTAAATTTAAATAGTTTTGGTCCTTATTTTAAATTTAAACAGGTTTGATCCTCCTCTCATACTTTTTCATTTAAAATTGACGATATTATCATTTTTAAATGAAAATCATTTGTAAACCATGACAAATCATGGTATATAAATCTATTATTAAACTTTGAAGATGAAAATATAAGTTAAAAAACGAAAAAAATCTCACCGACTTTCTATAAAAAAATATTAAAATTTAAAATATGACTAAAATTATTTGAATTTAAAATAAGGGGATCAAAACTGTTTGAATTTAAAATAGAGAGATTAATTTTATAAATCAAACAAAATAGAGGGTTAAAAATCTAGCCTATATGTTATTGTTAATAATAGATTGTTTTAATAGTAATAAATAATAAATACAAAATTTTAAAATTAAACTAATTCATTAACAATATTAAATAAAGGATAATGCTAACTTGTGTCCCATGTTAAGAAATTCATAAATAGTAATTTTAAATTGGAAAAAAAATAATGAAAACATTAATTATAGAATTTTGATAAAGACCATACACAAGTTCGAATAAAATATTTCTACAATTAGTTCTTAACATGTGCCCCTAGGGCACAAGTTAACATTACCCTTAAATAAATGGGATGACAAAAATAAATTATTTTAACTTATAGTTTTTGACTTTTTAAAATTTTAATTAATATTTATCTATTTTAAAATATTGTATAATTAAATTTTTTATATATTTTATTTTAAAATATTCAATTATTATTATTTATATATTTTAAAATATTCTATAATTAAATTTTATTTTAAATTATAATTTGACTTTTTACACTTTTTCTATTGATTTTTAATTGAATTTTATATTTTAAAATTATTATTATAAATATTTTTTTATGTTTCTATCTTATTGGTTTCAAACTTAAATTATATAAAAATTTCAATTAAAGACATAAATTAAACTTTTTTAAAGATTAATGGTCAAATGTATTCTTTGTTTTTAATGTTTTGCTTTAATAATATTTTTGTTTTTTTATTTTCAAAATTTTATATTGGTCCTTTAACACATCAAACTGTGATCTTTTATATTTTGACTCAATACTGTTTTTGCCTATGTGTTTTTTTTGTCAATATTACAAATATTTGGTGACTATAATGATCTGTTTAAAATTAAAAAATAATAATAATACCAAAACATTATTAATGCAAAACATAAATAAATATAAAATAACAGACCAAATTAAAAAAATATATATATTTGACCAATATTAATTTATATATCCAACTATCTCTTCTAACACTAAATTAAAACAAGATATAATAAATTTATTATACCTTATCTTTTATCGTGTAACTCAAACATATATCTTAACTTAAATATATTTATGTATGCAATTCTAGACATGGTCTAACAAGGGCAAGCTGCTATAGCAGTACCAACTTTAGGCTTCACAATAAACTCCTTAAATATTTTTGTTGTTTTATACACAAACAAAATATGTACTAAAAAAATTATACACATAAAATAAATATTTACATCCCCAATTTTTATAGTTTTATTTTTTAAATGCAATAAAACTACAAAGTCGCTAGTTGTCGCGGCTGGAAAATTACAAAGTCGCAATCATTCTTTATTTATTCCTAAGAAACATGAAAATAATGATAAAACCTATAAGTTAAGGGGAGAGACTAGAGTTCGGGAGTCGGTTAACTAATGGGAAGGTATTAGACACCCCTCATCTTCATTATACTCAATGAGATCTTTCTCTATTTCTAAGGTTAGTGTGTTTCTAAGGAAATGTTTATGTTATTTGTTATCTGCTTTATTTACAAGGGATTAAGTTATTATTCAGAGAAAAAAAGTTTGATTAATAAAGAAGGACACATAAAAATGTTTTTGGTTATTGTCCTTGTTAGAGTGCTACGACTCAATGCCTACGTACATTCAAATTTATTGAATGATCAGAGCACCGTAGTTCTTCTAAAAAATATTTATTTGTTTGATTTTAGATTTAGAAGAGGTTCTCAACGCATCGGGGGCGGAGAAAGTGTTTGATTTGAAAATGTCTCAATCAACAAGGCAAAGGACTTGAGATTTGAATGCGTGAAATTGATTTTAGTTAATTTGTTAATTGCAAAGATGTTATAGTTAATTTGATTTAAAAATTTAGATTAAGTGTCATATATACCTAATTATTTTTAATAGTAAAAATATTAAACATAACTAATTAGTAAAAAAATATTAATATTTTAATTAATCCTAATTTTCATTATCTTAACCCTAATAATAATATAAATATTAGTCCTAATAATTAATCTAAAACCCTAATCATAAAATATATATATTTTTTTTGTATTTTTTATCTATTGGTTTATAATAAAATAAAACTTTAATTAATAAACATTTGTCATTAACCTATTGATCCGTTGTCGCACACGAGTCAAAAACGAGTTTAAAAGTGTAGTAAAACGGAAGCGACACTCGGATGTCGTATCACAAGGACTCTTGAATGTTATAACCAAACGAATGAAAAGAAGAGGACTTTTAAGGTTCAAAACTTAAATCGAAGATGATTAAAGATAAAAGCAAAATTGATAAATAAACTAATCTATTGTATTGATTTACGACTTATCACCGATTCTTATAATTTCAATTCCCTAGCGGATTCAATCCCATTCGATTACAATACTCACTGACAAACGCAATTGGTATTATATGATATATGTTCCTAATTTTCGAATTAAGCAAACAAATTTAAGCAGACACGAATTAAGCAAACGTGACTAAATCAAACACGATAACGAAAAAGCTACGCTAACGTGATTATAGTTAAAGATCATACAAATAATCAAATTTAATCAACTCTACCCTATAAGAAACAATCAAATAAAACAAACGAAAGTAATCGAATTAAGCAAACAAGTTTATATGAAGAATTGAAAAGAAATCGAAATTAAACTGAAATTAATAAAAACCTCAAAGTGGAATTCGAATACAGCAGATCAACTCTTTGGGAATTAGCTCTCCATGGTATTCGTATGCCCTATTCTCTATTTCATGAATTCTCAATCCTTCCAATCCTAAAACTACTAAGTTATTTAAATAGAGCAAGGGAATTTGGGTCTAATAGCAATCAACCTGAAAAAAATTCAAAATCGGCCCAAAAACTAAGTATTTTCTTAAGTCTAGAAATAAAACGAATTATTCGACTTTTCTTCACTCTGAATCAACTTCTGACTTTAACATGAAACGTTTATCTTATCCTCTCAGCTTTCCAACGCATACTAGAACGCATCAAACCGATCATCGTAGCTCAAATTATGATATGCATAGCAACAAGGTATCAAATAACTATTTATGCTGAAAATAAAATACGAAAATAAAATAAAACCAAAAATAAATTTAAATATAAAAACACACTAAAATAGTAAAAATAATATAATAAACTATAGAGTTGCCTAAGTAGAATAGTAGAAGAATATGCATCAAAATGCACTAATCAAATTCCCCCAAACTTGAACTTTTGCACTCCGAGCAAAATTATAAATTCAAAATTTAAAACAGAAAAAAAAAACAAGAACAAATAAAACATGCAATTCCAAAGTTTATCAAGATACAAGGTGCAAGCAAAATTCTAAGTCTAAGTTTCAAGAATATGGTGTTAGTAAGCAACTTTTTATGATATTCAAAGCAGATAGAAAAACATGTTACCAAAGAGTACATCAACAACAGTAAGATCCTCATATGATATTATTCACTTAACTGTCAAGTGTTTAGATTAACTGTTTACACTCAAAGCACAACATGAAAGTCAGTACTACTATAAGCTTGAAAAGACTCTAACATCCACAATTGAAATACATGCACACAAAGATCAAAAGAACTTTTATTTGGTTGTAACATGACCAAGGTAAGGGTGAGATAAATCCTAAGGGGTACTAGGCTAAAATTCAAAGAGACAAAAGAGACTTGAAAGAAACTGCGAGAGTTGAATTTACAAAATATTTCATTCACTTCAACAACTCTATAGTAACTGTTTTCATTCATATTTTTTTTCTCCTTTCTCTTTTTATTTCTTTTTTTCTTTCTTTTTCATAAGGAGTATGTATTGACATGTATACATCCTTCTATTTTTTTCATTCATTTTTTTTTCTTTTCTATTTTTCTTTTCTTTTTCTACCAACTTCTAAAATATTACAAACATAATTATTCAACCCCCACACAACTTCAAACAAGACTCTTTCAACCCTTTAAATAGGGTGATAACATTGTTTTTCACTTCTCGGTTTGTAATGAGTTTTAAACAAAAAAAAGATAATAGGCTCAATGGGGTTTCAAATAAGGGATGGTATTATTTCAGAGTTATCTTTTTGGCTAACTGGTTAAAAAAAGAAAAAAAACTGCATTTATCATATCAGTGTGCACAAGTAAACAACAATATCAACAAGAGTCAACTCAAGTTCTAGAGACTAATAAATATGAGTGAATCACACAAGAAAGAAATAGATGGATTTTTGTCTGTTATCCATATAAGGCTCAAAATCTCACAAGGTTAATTGATCTACCACAAATAATTTAGAGTTTAGTCTTACCTATCATACTAAAAATGTATAGCAAATTTTTCACATCACACCATAAGACTTTAGTCAAGAGAGCTAAGAAAAATACTCATAATTGTAACTCAAAAACCAAAGGAAAAAGCATGCAATTTTTTTTAAGAAAGCAAACAAAAAACAAAACTGAGAAAAACTGAAAACAAAACAAATAAATGGTTATCTCCCCTACACTTAAAACATGCATTGTCCAAAATGAAAGAACATAAATATAAAATAAGAGTGAGAGAAAGGAAAGAACACATTTGATGAGTCAAGGCGGATAAATGATTGCATAAGCAACCTTTTCTAAAGAGAGCTCTTCTAAAGTCTATTCTTCCAAAGTCGGGTTCTCATGGAGTAGCTTTGGGCAGTGTCCATTGACCTTGAAATTTTGATTAGTGTGTTTGCCTTGTATTTCAGGATCAAAGAAGAATCTTTGATAAGTAAAAGTGTTGAATGGGCAAGTGAAAGTGATCTCCTTTTTCACAACATCAAGAATCAAAGAATTACGGGGTTGCCCCACTACTTTTGTTTCATCTTTAAGTGAGATCATATGCATACATATGGATGGGCTAATATCATGAGTGTCATCCAAGGTCCATCCAATTCTCTTCTTATGTTTCTGCTTAAGTTGAAGCTTTGATGAATAATATGAATCCTTAGTAAATTATTTACGCTAACAATTTTTTTTATTTTTTTGTAGGGCTGGTTCTGTAACTTTTTCAGATCTCAAGTAAATTGCACTCACATTGAGGCATTTTGGATTCACTACTGTTTGGGGAGGTAGTTGGTTCGATCCTCGAGCTTGCTGCATGACATTCAGTGATGTGGTAAGCTGTCCAATTTGTGTTTGCAAAGTCTGAATACTAGAATCTGTTCATTGTTGAAACTGAAGATTATTTACAACCATTTGCTTGACAAGATCCTCAAGTGAAGGTCCGGAAGGTATAAAGGTGGTTACTTGCGGAGGGCTATATGGTGGTGGTGATGGAAGGGGTAGCATCATCTGTTTCACTAAAGAGGTAAGTTCATCAATTCTGGTTTCTAGAGCCTTGTTGAAAGAAGAAACCTAAATCTCATTCATACCTTTTGCTTGGACCACAAAACTATCCCTTGTTGTGAACTATTGTGAGTTAAGTGACATGTTCTCAATCAAGGATTTGGCAGCAGCTGGAGTCTTATCAACAAGTGCTCCACCACTAGCAGCATCTAAAATGTTTCTTTCCATTGGTAGCAATCCCTCATAAAAATATTTTAGCAATTGTTCAGAAATCTGGTGGTGAGGACAATTGAAATATGCAAAAAGTATTAAGAAATCATTGACGAGGAAAAAAATTTGAAATACTATCAAAACACTATTAAGAAAAAACAATTGAAATACGCAAAAAAAAACTATTAAAATAAAAGGAAAAAAAATTACAAAAACACAAAATTTAATATAATAACGTCAATTAAATTTTTTGAGAATTTTCTGAAACTATCAAAACAGAAAAAAAATCATAAAAAATAGAATAATATGGAATTTCGGGTTTTTAGGACGACTTCCATTATTTAGTTCCTAAATAGAGGCTTTTGATCCTTGATTTTTTCCTAGTTAATCGACAAATAATAGGAATAATTTGAGACAATTTTCTTAAAAAAATAGATTTTTTTATATCCTAAAACGCAAAAAGACCTGAACGTAAGAAAGTTAGGACAAAAAAATGATAAAATACAACACCTTTGACTATAATAATGGTTAGACTATAATAATGGTTAAAATCTACAATAGTCTCTGGCAGCGGCGCCAGTTTGATCCGCTGTCGCACACGGGTCAAAAACAAGTTTAAAAGTGTAGTAAAACGGAAGCGACACTCGAATGTCGTATCACAAGGACTCTTGAATGTTATAACCAAACAAATGAAAAGAAGAGGTTTTTTAATATTCAAAACTTAAATCTAAGATGATTAAAGGTAAAAGCAAAATTGATAAATAAGCTAATCTATTATATTGATTTCCGACTTATCATCGATTCTTATAATTTCAATTCCCTAGTGGATTCAATCCCATTCGATTGCAATACTCACTCACAAACACAATTGGTATTATATGATGTATGTTCCTAATTTCCAAATTAAGCAAACGGATTTAAGTAGACGCGAATTAAGCCAACGCGACTTAATCAAACACGATAACGAAAAAGCTACGCTAACGTGATTATAGTTAAGGATCATACAAATTATCAAATTTAATCAACTATATCCTATAAGAAACAATCGAATTAAGAAAATGAAAGTAATCGAATTAAGCAAACGATTTTATCAGAAGAATTGAAAAGAAATCGAAATTAAACTGAAATTAATAAAAAACCTCAAAGTGGAATTCGAATACAGCAGATCAACTCTTTGTGAATTAGCTCTCCATGATATTCATATGCCCTATTCTCTATTTCATGAATTCTCAATCCCCCCAATCCTAAAACTACTAAGTTGTTTAAATAGAGCAAGGGAATTTGGGCATAATAGCAATCAACCCGAAAAAAATACAAAATCGGCCCAAAAACTAAGTATTTTCTTAAGTCTAGAAATAAAACGAATTATTCGACTATTCTTCACTCCGAATCATCTTCCGACTTCAACATGAAACTTTTAGCTTATCCTCTCAGCTTTCCAATGCATATTAGAATGCATCAATCCAATTATTATAGCTCAAGTTATGATCTGTATAGTAACAAAGTATCAAATAACTACTTATGCTGAAAATAAAATAAAACCAAAAATAAATTTAAATATAAAAACACACTAAAATAGTAAAAATAATATAATAAACTATAGAGTTGCCTAAGTAGAATAATAGAAGAATATGCATCAAAATTCATTGATCACCTATTTAATTGAAATTACTAATATTAATCCTAAATTAATTACCCTAATCATATATTAAGAAAATAAACCCAAAAAATTAAATAAACAAATAAAAAAACACAGGGGGTGTATATATACCTAAACTATCAATGGGCCTCTGACTAGGGAGTGTGAAAAGAAAGGGATCTAAACCCATTTTGGTTTGAAGTCCACACTGAGGGAGGGTTTACAGAGGGAGAGAGTCAATAATTGACTCTCTTTGGGCCTCTTGATCAGGATCAGAAGGATCGTGTGGTGTGAAATCATGACCTTTGATATTGATTACTAGTCAAAGTTTGTAGGACCATCTAGCCTAGAAACCACCCCCTGAACCACCGTCCTTAACCATGTTCTTCATGTTCATCATGAACATGAAGAACACCCAACCCAGAAATCGATCACCACCTTCCCTAAACATCCCAACCGCCGTCTAACCCAGATCTCCAGTTGAAGTTCAACCAGGATCTTCAAACATTCAAGCCCTCAACCCAAGATTTTCCCAAATCACGACCCTTACCCAGAAACTTAACCAGTGATGAACCCTGTTAGATGCCCAAAAGTCCTTTTTCAAGCTATCATATGTGGGCATCTTTCACTCTTATACCTTGCTAATGTGGTCAAAACCACATTCATTTTACATGGAATGCATTACATTGATAAACAAGCTTGGTGCCTTTGATGTGTGTGTTATTGTGCAGGAAAGGCATGAATTAATTGATAAGGAAGACACAACAAAATTGGCAAAGGAACCAAAGCAAAGGAGCATTTCATCTGCCAGCTCGCTAGGCGAGGATGTGGCGAAGCAAAACCTTCGCTAGGCGAGCTCCTGGCGAAAGGCTCCAGTAAATTGGTTAATTAATTCGCTAGGCGAACTGAAGGCGAAGTGGCAGCGAATTCAGTCTGTTTTGGTGAAATGAGCAGCCAGCACTAGCTCGCTAGGCGAGGCTCTAGCGAGTCCCCAGCGAGCATTCCAGTAGCAAAACCTCTCAACCTCGCTGGGGCGAAGGTTGAAGCGAGTTCTTCGCTAGGCGAAGGTCTGTTCGCTAGGCGAACATGACAGTTCACAGGCCCAGTTTTCTCTGGGCGCAGGGGCATTTTGTGCCCATTTTTGGCCTTCGCTAGGCGAGCCATTCTGCTCGCCTAGCGAACGTGACAGTTCTGCACTTGTCTATAAGTAGCAGGTGCCACCTTTTGTGCCCATACCACTAGAGACCACTTGATACCACTTTTTACCAACTTTTCCATTTTTTGTACTTTCTCTTAGATATTTTACAGCATTGCTTTGTGGGGATTTTATGCCCTAATTTCATTTCTCTTCATCTAGCAACCATCTTCCACAAAAAGAAGGTGGATTCCCATCCAACTTCGATCATTCGACTTGGATGTTGATCAACCCTCTTTTCTTACTTGCCGACCAAGCTACCATGAAAATGAGTAGCTAAGTCTCCATTTGTCAAGGTTAGATGTAGGTGATTTCCAAGCTTTGTGTGTAAATGTAAGGATCCTCATATGTAAACTCTTTAACGGTAAATATATGATGAAAACTTTGTTTCTATTTAAAACTCTTTGTGTTGGTATTTGATCGAGAGATGTTTACCGATTCTTGACCTAGGTTTTCATCCAAACTTGTTTGTTAGCTAGAGATAGTAACGAATGATTTTGTTCACCATAAGGTTGAACCAAAACGTTGTCTTTTTGATAGATTGTGTTCGAGAGAAACAATGGATCAAAATGACAAAACTCACAATGGGTGTTCGAGAGAAACGCATTGAGAGGACTTTGTGAAATTATTTATCATCTAAAGGAGTTTATAATATTGTTGACCGTGCAAAAACATGCAAAGCAAATGTAATCATTGAAACCTAACTTTGACAATATTTCTCATATTAATCAAAACGTAACTTTTACCGCAATTAATTACTTTGTATGCAATATAACTTGATTAAAACCCAAAACCCTAGTGTTACTTTAAGTTAAGATTAATTCAACCATTGAACGGCAGTGATATCTTACAATCTCTGTGGATACGATAACAAAAACCCGACACTTAAACACTGTCTTTCAACAAAATGGCGCCGTTGCCGGGGATTGTAAATTGATATTGCGAGCATCGCATTGGTTGTTTAAGTTTTAGCTTGTGAATTTTTGACTTGTGCTTGTAATTCGTTTGGTTTAGTGTGCAGCTTACGTTTTATGCGAGGGAAAATCCCTGTGGACGAACTTCTTTTTGATCCTGAGATCGAGAGGACCGCAAGGAGGCTCAATAGCAAAACAAGACGTAGGAGGCAACAGGCTAGGCAACGCCAAGAGCAAGGAGAAAGTTCTTCAACCACAAATCCACACCCATTCGTACCAAACATGGAGCCACAACCACCACCACCGATTTCTACTCCATGTATTAACAGTCCAAGGAACACCGCTCAGTTTGCTAACCACACAGGAAGGCAAGCTGAGATGAAGACGGGAACTCTGAATTTATTGTATGGGAGTCCATTCACCGGAATGGACCATGAAGACCCATTTGCTTTTCTCACAAAATTCTATGAGATAGCATTGGCTGCCGGAGTGGATCAGGCTCAGGAGCTTCCGTTGTTCAGACGTTTATTTCCTCACGCTTTGCTCGGTAAAGCAAAGGATTGGTATCTTGATCAAACACCTGCCGTAATGACAGATTGGAATGTGTTAGAGGAGAAATTCATTGAAAGATTTTTCTCTCATAACCGATTCATGGAATCAAAGACGGCCATCTCGGTGTTTTCTCAAGGAACCAGTGAATCGTTGAATGAAGCGTGGGAGAGATTCAAGTCCATGCTAAGGAAATGTAAAGGGCATGGATTTGATGAATTAACTCAAATCCATATCTTCCGAAATGGACTTCAACCAAACTGTAAGACGTTGTTGGATGCCACCTCGGGTGGCTCGTTGATGTCAAAGAGTGCCGAAGAAGCCACCAACATTATCAACCGTATGGCTTTGAATGATCTTCAAAGTCAAAGTCGTGGAAATTCTTTGAAGAAGGCGGGAGTGCTTGAGTTAGGGACGAATGATGCCATACTTGCCCAAAACAAGCTCATCTCACAACAAGTGGAACTTTTAACGCAACAAATCAAAGAGTTAAGAGAACCGTCAAAAGCTAAACAAATAGCTTGTTGTGAACTTTGTAAAGGTGAACATGACACCGGATTTTGTCCACCTCCCGGCTTTGACGAAGTGAACTATATGGCCAATCAACGGGACTATCAACCAAGACAACAACAACCTTATCAACCGCACCCTCAACAACAACAACAACAACAATTCCAAGGGAACCAAGGGTTCCAACCTAGAAGCAACTATTATCATAACCAAGGTTATGGAGGTGGTTCTTCTAGCCGTCAAAATCCTCCCCAAAATCCGTATCAATCTCAACAACCGCCGGTAGTCAATTCTAAATTGGAAGAGACATTGACGCAATTCATGCAAATGTCAATGGCCAATCAAAAGAGTAATGACGCGGCCATAAAAAATCTTGAAACTCAAGTGGGGCAACTTGCCAAGCAACTAGCTGAACAACAAACCGGTCCTTCTTTCTCGGCCAATACGCAAACAAATCCGAAGGAGCATTGTAAGGCGATTGTGACGAGAAGTGGAAGGGAGTTGGGTAGTGAAAACGAAAAAAGAATGGCGAGTGAAAAAAGAGAGAAAGAGAAGGAGATTGAGGAGGAGATGGTGGAAGAAAATGTTGATGGTGAAGTAGGAGTGTGGAGTGATGAGGAAGTAGTTGAAAATAATAAAAAGAATGGTGAAGTTGAAAAAGAAAAAGGTGTGGAGATTGAGGAAAATAAAAATGATGAGGTAGTAAGGGAGGTAGTGAAGAAGCCTCGATGGAAAAGTGCGAGAATTGCAAAGGGAAAGGAGGTAGTGAGCGCTACTCCGGTCCAAAATCTTCCTTACCCTCATGCTCCTTCAAAGAGGGAAAATGAACGGCATTACGCCCGGTTCATGGATATTTTTAAGCAATTACAAATAAACATTCCGTTTGCTGAAGCTTTGGAACAAATGCCAAAGTATGCCAAGTTCATGAAGGACATACTAACCAAAAAGCGGAGGTATACGGAACCGGAGACCATCGTCCTTGATGCGAGCTGTAGTGCCATCATTCAAAGGACGCTTCCTAAGAAAGAGGTTGATCCGGGAAGAGTTACATTGCCGGTTAAAATTGGTGATGTGTATGTCGGAAAGGGACTTATTGACTTGGGGTCGAGCATAAATCTTATACCTTTGTCAATTATCAAGAGGCTTGGCAACATCGAGATTAAGTCCATCCGAATGACATTACAATTGGCGGATAAGTCGACGACCCATCCTCATGGCGTAGCCCAAGATGTGTTGGTGAAGGTCGACAAATTCTTCTTCCCGGTGGATTTCATTGTAATTGATATGGAGGAAGATGATGATGCTCCGCTCATATTGGGCCGACCATTCATGAAGACCGCAAGAATGATGATTGATGTTGACGACGGTTTAATGAAGGTGCGTGTTCAAAATGAGGAGGTCACCTTTGATCTATTCGAGGCGATGAAGCATTCCAAGGATAGACATGATAGCTTTCGAATCGATGTGATCGAAGACGCTATTATGGAAGTTTCAAAGCATATTCACGAGATATCTCCTATGGAGTTAGCTCTCGACGACTCATTGGAGGTTTTCACTGTTGAAGAGGAGCTAGCTCTTGAGGAATGCTTGAAGGAACTTGATAGCTTGGAAGACCTACAACCGTGGGAAGTAGAGGAAGAAAATTTGAAGAAGGAGGTAATTGACGAGAAAGCGTCAATTGAATTAAAAGAGTTACCTTCGACGTTGAAATATGTATTCCTTGATGATACCGAGGACAAGCCGGTTATCATAAGCAACCTTTTGACAATTGAAGAAGAAGCCCGTCTAATCATTGTGCTCAAAACCAATCAAGAAGCTATGGGTTGGACTCTTTCCGATCTTAAAGGAATTAGTCCATCCTATTGTATGCACAAGATTTTGATGGAGGAGGATTTCAAGCCGGTGGCTCAACCACAACGCCGCTTAAATCCTACGATGAAAGAGGTTGTAAGAAAGGAAGTGGTGAAGCTTTTGGATGCGGGAATGATTTACCCGATCTCGGATAGTCCGTGGGTTAGTCCCGTGCACGTGGTTCCGAAGAAGGGTGGAATGACCGTAATCCGTAATGACAAAGACGAATTGATCCCGACTAAAGTTGCCACGGGATGGAGAATGTGTATAGATTATAGACGGTTGAATACCGCGACTCGTAAGGACCATTTTCCACTCCCATTTATGGATCAAATGCTTGAAAGACTATCGGGCCAACAATACTACTGTTTTTTAGACGGCTACTCCGGGTACAACCAAATTGCGGTTGACCCGGTTGATCATGAGAAGACGGCTTTCACGTGTCCGTTTGGGTGTTCGCATACAGAAAAATGCCTTTTGGGCTTTGCAATGCGCCGGCGACATTCCAACGATGTGTCCAAGCTATTTTTGCCGATCTAATAGAGAAAACAATGGAAGTCTTCATGGATGACTTCTCGGTGTTTGGTGGGACGTTTAGTCTATGCTTGGCAAATTTGAAGACGGTGTTGGAAAGGTGTGTGAAGACTAATTTGGTGCTAAATTGGGAAAAGTGTCACTTTATGGTGACCGAGGGGATTGTGCTAGGCCACAAAGTCTCTAAAAGGGGGCTTGAAGTGGATAGAGCTAAGGTTGATGTAATTGAAAAATTACCCCCTCCGGTCAATGTGAAGGGCATCCGTAGTTTTTTGGGGCACGCGGGGTTCTACCGGCGCTTCATCAAGGACTTCTCAAAGGTAGCTAAACCTTTGAGCAATTTACTCGCCAAAGATCAGGTATTTCTCTTCACCGACGATTGTTTGCAAGCTTTCGAGGTTTTAAAAGAAAAATTGGTTACCGCTCCAATAATAGTCGCTCCCGATTGGAATGAAAATTTTGAATTAATGTGTGACGCAAGTGACTATGCCGTTGGAGCGGTACTTGGCCAAAGAAAGGACAAAACTTTTCATGCTATCCATTATGCGAGTAAGGTTCTTAACGAGGCTCAAATAAATTATGCCACAACGGAAAAAGAACTACTCGCAATAGTGTATGCGCTAGAAAAGTTTAGGTCCTATCTTATAGGGTCTAAAGTCGTGGTGTACACCGACCACGCGGCGATTAAATATCTGCTGACCAAGCCGGATTCGAAGCAAAGGCTCATCCGTTGGATCCTCTTGTTACAAGAATTCGATGTCGAAATTAAAGACAAGAAGGGGTCGGAAAACTTGGTAGCGGATCATTTATCCCGCTTGGTGAATGTCGAGGTTACCGCATCTGAAAAGGAAATCCGGGAAGAATTTCCTGATGAAAAATTGTTTAAGGTTCAAGTTAGGCCGTGGTTTGCAGACTTTGCAAACCACAAGGCTAGTGGTTGTGTGCCGGCCGATCTAACTTCGAACCAAAAGAGGAAGTTCCTTTCGGATGCGAAGTATTATGTTTGGGATGACCCATACTTGTTTAAGTTGGGTAGCGATAACCTGTTAAGGAGATGCGTAACTGGTGATGAAGCCCAGAGCATCCTTTGGCATTGTCACAACTCGCCTTATGGCGGTCATTATAATGGGGTTAGAACGGCCACTAAAATTCTTCAATCGGGATTTTATTGGCCAACTATTTTAAAGACGCACATACCCATGCGCAAAGTTGTGACAGTTGCCAAAGAAGTGGTGGGATAGGTAAGAGAGATGAGATGCCTCTCCAAAATATCCAAGAAGTGGAAGTGTTCGATTGTTGGGGCATAGATTTTGTTGGACCTTTCCCACCCTCTTACGGGAATGAGTACATGCTTGTAGCTGTTGATTATGTCTCTAAGTGGGTTGAGGCGATTGCCTCACCTCGGGCGGATGCCAAAACGGTGATAAATTTTTTAAAGAAAAACATCTTTTCTCGTTTTGGAACACCCCGAGTGTTGATAAGTGACGGAGGGTCACACTTTTGCAATGCACCTTTGGAAACAATTCTAAAACATTATGGTGTGTCGCATAGGGTGACAACTCCGTACCACCCTCAGGCTAACGGGCAAGCCGAGGTCTCTAATCGTGAGATTAAGAGAATCCTCGAGAAAACCGTGTCTAACTCGAAAAAGGAGTGGTCCCAAAAATTGGACGAAGCATTATGGGCCTACCGTACGGCCTTTAAAGCTCCAATTGGCCTAACTCCGTTTCAATTGGTATTTGGTAAAACTTGCCATTTGCCGGTTGAATTGGAGCACAAGGCCTTGTGGGCCCTCAAATTTTAAATTTTGAGAATGAGTCGGCCGGTGAAAAAAGGAAAGTACAACTACTTGAGTTGGAGGAGATGCGCAATGCCGCATACCACTCAAGTTGGTTGTACAAGGAAAAAGCCAAGAAATATCATGACAAGAAGATCCGTACCAAAGAATTTGTGCCCGGACAATTGGTCTTATTGTTCAACTCCCGGTTGAAGTTGTTTCCCGGGAAGTTGAAATCGAAATGGTCCGGGCCATTTCGGGTGAAAGAAGTAAAAGAGTACGGGGCCGTTATCATTGAAGACATGGACGAGAAAGACAGTTGGACCGTGAACGGCCAACGATTGAAAGTGTATCTCGGCGGTCATGTGGATCGCGAGAGTTGTGCTCAGCCGCTCGATGCTCCTCTGTGAGCATCGCACCGTCGAGCTTAGCCGACGTTAAACAAGCGCTAGTTGGGAGGCACCCCAACATTGTAAGTATTTCCTGTTTTATGTTTGATGTTGTATGAGTATTGGATGACATGCAAGTGCTGCATTTGCAAAAGCACTTGCTGTCATGCTCGCTAGCAGCTCGCTAGGCGAGGCTGCAGCGAGCGCGCTCGCTACCTGCTCGCTAGGCGAGGCAGCAGCGAGCGCTGCAGTACTGTTTTCTATTTAAACAGTTCAGCAGGGCAGTTTTGCCCTTACCCTAAAAATTCTTCTAAACTGCTCTGCTGAAGTGTGCGATTTCCCTTCTCAAATTCTCTACCGTGCATCCATATCAACAACATTTGTGTGTCGGTCAATTGCAAACACTTCCCACTTCTCCTTTCCAAATCCGTTTACCTCAAGGTTCGCTAGCACTCGCTAGGCGAACCTGGGGCGAGCATTCGCTGCCACTTCGCTAGGCGAAGCAGCAGTGAGCAAACCAGTCCCTTATAAAAACTGTCTTTCAACAAAATGTTGCAGCTGCAGGGTAGTGGTGCACATGCTTTGATGACACGGGAGCAGTTTCTGACGAATGCAAATTGGCCCGTGGACGTGCCAGTCTATTCTGAGGGGGTGGGAGCTGATGATGATGATGAGGATGATGATGAGGCGACCGGTTCTGAGGCCGGTAGTGAGGAGGAGTCTTGAGCCCTTTGTGGGTTAAGTTTTTGTTTTTGTATTTCAGTTTTTAATTATGGCATTTTGTATTTTGACCAATGGGTTGTACTATTGGGGTGTTTTGTCCCCCACGAACAAAATTTTATTTTTCAGTTAATATTATTTATGTTTGTTGTTAATTTTGTGTGTTTAATAAATTTTTGGTTGAATGAGTGGCAAACCCTTCTAGATTGGTTGCTCCTCAAGAAGTACCCAATGAAGGTGCATCCGAGCTTGGATGGCAATGATAAGAATAACAAGTGAATGAAGCTAAGGTACATGGTTACCGTCGGCTAGAATTTTAGAATGCATTAGGAACTTTACTCTTTTTGGTAAATAGAATATTGTCTTTTTGCAACATAATTGAATGAATGTTTCATCTAGAACTTAGAACCATATATGGTGAGGAAACCTCCATTGTACACTTAAATGCTGGAGTCTAATAAGTTTTGTTGATTCATTTGATTCATTATTTGTCTGTTATTATTGTGAAATTGTGGAAGCAATTAGAAATGATCAAGGCACTTGTTTTCTTTCGAGCACAACTACATCCAAAAACAACTTACCTGTGAGCAGAGAGAGTATTTGTTAACCCTTTGAGCCTGAACAGTTGAATCTCGGCTTGAAATAAAGCGAGATCTCAAAAATGTTTTTTTTTACAACCCGAAAAATCTTGATTATTGTTCTTTTGCCGTAAAAAGTTAAGAGCATTCACTTAGGGTGTGGAAGAAATAAGTTGGGGAGAACGAAAAAGAATTGGTAAGTACCACAGCTTTTGAAAATGAAAAGAAAAACCGAGCAAGCATAGAAAAATATATGTATAGAAAATGTAGAAAATAAACATCTGTTTTGTATATTTGATGTGAAAGAAAAGAACAAAAATAGAAAGAATAAAAAAAAAAAAAAAAAAATGAATGCTTGCTTGGAAGAAAAAAATAGTAGTGCAAAATAAGAATTGAGTTGTGGAATATGTGTTGTGAAGGTTACAAATAAGAAAAAAAAAAAAAAGGGAAACAGAGTCGAGTAGTGTGAATATTACTGTGAATGTCTCTTTTGCATCGGCACTTTCGTTTCAATGGCCTTAGAAATGACCCTTGTTTGTTAACCCGACCAAGCTTCAACCGAAAAGCCCTTAGTGATCTTTTTGTTTCCACAGTACAACTTATAATTATTAGACATTGTATGAATCTGTTTGATTTCTTCATTATTTGTTAGAGAGTGAGATTATTCCCGCGGTTGCAAACGCGCAAAATCTTCATTCCTTATTCGAAGAGGAGAGATAGGATGATTCATTCAGAATAGCATTGTTGTAGATAGATAAATATTTTGCATTGCTATTTAAGTTTTAGTTCTTATGTATTATTTTATTCAAAACCGTTGGAAACGTGTATTTGCGGATTTCGCTTGTGTTTGAGCCGTTTATCCAACTTCGGAGAAACTGTTTCTTTTTGCAAATCCTCTTGTCTTTCAAGAGGCATACTTTGCTTGAGGACAAGCAAGAATCTAGTTGGGGAGAGTTGTTAGATGCCCAAAAGTCCTTTTTCAAGCTATCATATGTGGGCATCTTTCACTCTTATACCTTGCTAATGTGGTCAAAACCACATTCATTTTACATGGAATGCATTACATTGATAAACAAGCTTGGTGCCTTTGATGTGTGTGTTATTGTGCAGGAAAGGCATGAATTAATTGATAAGGAAGACACAACAAAATTGGCAAAGGAACCAAAGCAAAGGAGCATTTCATCTGCCAGCTCGCTAGGCGAGGATGTGGCGAAGCAAAACCTTCGCTAGGCGAGCTCCTGGCGAAAGGCTCCAGTAAATTGGTTAATTAATTCGCTAGGCGAACTGAAGGCGAAGTGGCAGCGAATTCAGTCTGTTTTGGTGAAATGAGCAGCCAGCACTAGCTCGCTAGGCGAGGCTCTAGCGAGTCCCCAGCGAGCATTCCAGTAGCAAAACCTCTCAACCTCGCTGGGGCGAAGGTTGAAGCGAGTTCTTCGCTAGGCGAAGGTCTGTTCGCTAGGCGAACATGACAGTTCACAGGCCCAGTTTTCTCTGGGCGCAGGGGCATTTTGTGCCCATTTTTGGCCTTCGCTAGGCGAGCCATTCTGCTCGCCTAGCGAACGTGACAGTTCTGCACTTGTCTATAAGTAGCAGGTGCCACCTTTTGTGCCCATACCACTAGAGACCACTTGATACCACTTTTTACCAACTTTTCCATTTTTTGTACTTTCTCTTAGATATTTTACAGCATTGCTTTGTGGGGGATTTTATGCCCTAATTTCATTTCTCTTCATCTAGCAACCATCTTCCACAAAAAGAAGGTGGATTCCCATCCAACTTCGATCATTCGACTTGGATGTTGATCAACCCTCTTTTCTTACTTGCCGACCAAGCTACCATGAAAATGAGTAGCTAAGTCTCCATTTGTCAAGGTTAGATGTAGGTGATTTCCAAGCTTTGTGTGTAAATGTAAGGATCCTCATATGTAAACTCTTTAACGGTAAATATATGATGAAAACTTTGTTTCTATTTAAAACTCTTTGTGTTGGTATTTGATCGAGAGATGTTTACCGATTCTTGACCTAGGTTTTCATCCAAACTTGTTTGTTAGCTAGAGATAGTAACGAATGATTTTGTTCACCATAAGGTTGAACCAAAACGTTGTCTTTTTGATAGATTGTGTTCGAGAGAAACAATGGATCAAAATGACAAAACTCACAATGGGTGTTCGAGAGAAACGCATTGAGAGGACTTTGTGAAATTATTTATCATCTAAAGGAGTTTATAATATTGTTGACCGTGCAAAAACATGCAAAGCAAATGTAATCATTGAAACCTAACTTTGACAATATTTCTCATATTAATCAAAACGTAACTTTTACCGCAATTAATTACTTTGTATGCAATATAACTTGATTAAAACCCAAAACCCTAGTGTTACTTTAAGTTAAGATTAATTCAACCATTGAACGGCAGTGATATCTTACAATCTCTGTGGATACGATAACAAAAACCCGACACTTAAACACTGTCTTTCAATAAACCCTAACATAGGTTCTATATGAATCTTAAGAATCCTATGGTTCCCCAAATAAACCCTAAGAACCCTAACCCTAACCCTAATCCCAAAACCATAAATACCCTAAACCTATCAAGAATCACTTCAAACAAACCCCAAACTAAAGACCGTAACCCTTTGATCCATAATCAAGCATAAAAAACAACAAACCAAATAATCGAAAAGTCAAAACCTTAAACCTTATCCTAAATAGAAATCAACCAAATACATCACATACTCAATGGTTTTAAAGAGAAACACCTACCTTTTTAGTCGTGTCCGTTCTAGGCTGCGTCATTTTCCTTTCTTTTTTCGTGCTCTGGTTCCTCTATTTCTCATCTCCAATCTCCTTTTCTTTTCCTTTTTCTTGCAGGTTTCTATGGTTTATGATGAAGGTCTAGCTCATAGGAATTGGGTTTCAATGTGAAACCCTAATTACTACGTGGAATGAACTTTTAGTGAAGGTTTCAGGGTTGTTGAAGAAGCAATTAACACTTAGGTTTTTTTATTTTCTATTTTTTTCCTTAATCCTGTTTTAGTTTAGTTATTTATAGGTTAGAATTATGTTTAGAAAATTTAATTAGATTGGTTGTTTTAGGCAACTTATAATATTGTGATTTGATTTGATTTAGGGTTTTGATTATAAATGTAACAGTTTGTTGTGATGTATCTAGTCCGATTTTACTTGTAATATGTACTATGTAATGTATCCATGAATAAAATTGGATTTTTTTTATTGAATTTGAATTGCAGGCTTTTGCTAACTCTGTTTTCCATTGCGCGCCAATTAGAGTTTCTGGGAATGAATTGGGGCATTGAGGATGAATCTGAGTCATGAACTTGACCCGATTCAGTGATGGACTTGGGTCTTGCCTAACCCAATTGGGTTATGGACTTAAGTCATGCATTTGACCCAAACGAACTAGGTTTGGGCTTGTTCGGTCAACCCTTGACCAACCTCTAACAAAATAACAATGTCATCACCAATTTAAATAAATCTGACTAATTAAAATAATATCTAATTAACTTAATATTAAAATTAGACTAATTAACTAATTAATCTAACTAATTATAAAATAATAAAAAATATAATTAATTTAATTAACAATATAAATTAATCTATATTCTATTAATTTAATTATAAATTAATAAAAATCCAATTAGTTTTATTAATAATATAAATTAATAAATATCTAACTAATTTAATAATATTAACCTAATTAATTTTAATAACAAAAGACTTTAAAAACAAAACATTATGTTAAACTAAACCTGGACGGTACTAAATTAGTTATTAATCAAAATGGAATCAGAGACTTTAAAAAGTTAAAATGGTTTCCTTTGATTTTTTAGGTCATTGAGATCGATCAAATGACTTATACGAGCTCTGGACTTGTTAGTGATCTAAATCTTAGATTAGGAGAATGATGATCAAAATTTTGAATATGACAAATTATATATATATATATATATATATATATATTATATATATATATAGATATATATATATATTATATATTTAAAAAACAAGTTATTGATTTAATTACATAAATATAAATAAATTTATTGTCGACAGTGATCGAATTTTGTATAAACAACTTACATTTATTTAAATCAACTAATATTTATCAATTGAACTACCATATCCACTATAATATTAAAGTTATATCATTTTAGTGTATACTCATTAAACATTATTCCTTAATAAAATTAACGCAACATTTATAGTATAATCAATTTTAAGAGAATTGTAAATATAGATATATATATATATATATATATATATATATAATATATTATATATATATATATATATATATATATATATATATATATATATATATAGATATAATATATATATATATATATATAGATATATATATATACTATATATATATATATATATATATATATATATATATATATATATCTATATATATATATATATATATATTATAGGTTTGGTTCTCCTATTTTATTTAACTCTTAAATTTGATTCATCTATTATAAATTTAAATAGTTTTGATCCTTATTTTAAATTTAAACAGGTTTGATTCTCCTCTCATACTTTTGCATTTAAAATTGACGATATTATCATTTTTTAAATGAAAGTTATTTGTAAAGCATGACAAATCATCGTATATAAATTTATTATTAAACTTTGTAGATAAAAATATAAGTTAAAAGACGAAAAAAATCTCATCGATTTTCTATTAAAAAAATGTTTGAATTTAAAAATGACCAAAATTATTTAAATTTAAAATAAATGGATCAAAACTGTTCCAATTTAAAATAGAGAGATTAGTTTTGTGAGTCAAACAAAATAGGGGGAAGAAAACCAAAACTTAAATTTAGCCTATATGTTATTGTTAATAATAGATTGTTTTAACAGTAATAAATAATAAATATAAAATGTTAAAATGTTTAAAGTTAAATTAATTCATTAAGAATATTAAATAAATGGGATGATAAAAATAAATTATTTTAACTTATAGTTTTTGACTTTTTTAAAGTTTTAATTAATATTTATCTATTTTAAATTTTCTATAATTAAAATTTATATATTTTATTTTAAAATATTAGTAATTTTTATTTATATATTTTAAAACATTCTATAATTAAATTTTATTTTAACTTATAATTTTGACTTTTTAAACTTTTTTATTGATTTTTAATTAAATTTTATATTTTAAAATTATTATTTTAAAGATAAATATTTATTTTTTATTTTTTAATTTTTTTATTTTTCTATCTTATTGATTTCTAACTTAACTTATATAAAAATTTCAATTAAAGACATAAATTAAACTTTTTTAAAGAATAATGGTCAAATATATTCTTTTCTTTAATGTTTTGCCTTAACAATATATTTATTTTTTTATTTTTAAAATTTTAAATAGGTTCTTTAACACATCAAACTGATCTTTTATATTTTGACTCAATACTGTATTTCCCTATGTTTTTTTGTCAGTATTACAAATATTTGGTGATTATAAAGACCTATTTAAAAAAAAAAACAAAAAAAATATCAAAACATTATTAATGCAAAACATAAATAAATATAAAATAACAGACCAAATTTTTTTAAATATATATTTGAATTTACACTGTGAATACATTCATTTTCTCTAAATTAAAAATTACAAGATACATTAGTTATTGGTTGAAAATGGAAAATTATTTTAAACATTGGTTGGTGCATAACCCATTTTCTATATATATTGAAGTACTAGTTGACAACCTCTCTCACATACTAGTAAGTATTTCAGTGAGAGTGATATCTGTTGAGAATTTTGATTCCAAAAAAATGATGAGACCAATTACAAGGAAGAAGGTGTGCGTGAATGAAAGAGTAAACAGAAACCAAGAAAAACCAGATTTCATAAGTACACTACCAGATGACGTTCTATCTTCCATTATCTCTTCTCTCTCCATCGATGAAGCTGCGAGAAGCAGCATCCTTTCAAAGAGATGGACACCTTTGTGGAAGCATGCTTCACACCTTGACTTTGATGGCACACGCATGGTGAAACCATCTCTTCATGCGACAGAAAAAGCTTCCCGAGAATATGGTAAGCTTGTTGATTCCATATTGCATCATCATCTTGGTGATTTGAGTAGCTGTCGATTTATTCATTTCCCTAGCAATCTTGCCTTTGGAGATGTCACAGAATGGATGGACTATGTGATGGAGAAAAACAAAAGCCTGACTCATTTGAGTCTAGAATGCCGAAGTTCAAGTTGTGGTGGTAACACACAATATATGAACCCTAATTTTCAATCTAAGATATTTTCGGTATTGTCTTCATTGGAGCTAACGAACTATGTTCTACAGAGTTCAGTTTTATCTGCCTTTGAAAGTTGTGAAAATCTGAAGATATTGAAATTGAAGAAGACGACAATGAAGAATGAAATAATCGACGCAATTTTGAAAAAATGTCCGGGTTTGGAGGAGTTTAGTCTTATTGATTCAATGGGATTAGAAACGCTCAAAATCAAAAGCCCTTATCTTAGGTTTTTGGAGCTCAAGAAGTTGAGGTTCGATCAGATAGAAGTTTACGCCGAGGACCTTCAAGTTGTTATAATTGATTCAATATTTTGCCCAACAAAATTTCTTAAAATTTATTCTCAAAATCTTAGGAATTTTTCTTCTTCGTATGACCAAAAGGCACACATGAGTCTGAAAACTCATGAAATTCTTGAAAATTGCAGTGATCTTCTTGTAAGTTCCCTCCCTTCTTATATTTCATATTAGTTATAAATTATGGTTAATTAATTTTGTGATATCATTATGATGCAGGAACCTCAAACGACCAACATTTTTCAATTTCTAATGACTTTGTCAATTCAATTGAATATGAATAATTTGAGAGAAGTTTTGCCTCTTTCATACATACTAAGGTCATGTATCCATCTTAAAACTCTTGAAATTACTATACCGGTAAGTGATTATTAACCTTATATTAACCATATGTATAGATTGAATAGTGAATCTATTTTATATAACGTGTAATGTTTGAAATGAAGTTGTGTTTTTATAGATAGTTGAAGCTTTTGAAGATTGTGAACTACCGTATCCTAAGTCGATTTTTTGGGAGAGGCAACAGATATACAACTGTATCAATCACAAGTTAAAATTTGTAACAGTGAGGGGATTTACTGGCAAAGTGCAAGAAGTGAAGTTTTTGAAACATTTAATTACAAGAGCATGTGTTATGGAAAAGATTAATGTGATTTGTGATTCAAGATTTGTTGATGAGGCCAATGATCTATTATCACTACCAAGAGCTTCGCATCATCTGTCAATCATTGTGAAGTCTAAAACCTGATTCAATTTGGAAAGGTAACTTTCATATTTATTACACATTGAAGGTTTGAATCTTATACTGTGTTTTTATGTGTGTTCTTGTTGTATGTTTTTTGTTTGCAGGTGTTTATTAGCAAGATGCTGATGACTGATTGTTGAGTCTTGGATCTTGAGGATGGAGTATAAACTTATAAGTTGATGTTATTTTATTTCTTTTGAGGTGGTATGTATGTTGGTTTATATGGTTATGGATATAATCTTGCGACGATGGGGTTATGATATTTGTTGTATTGTCTTTGATTTATTCAGCTTTTAAAAGAGATACATTATGATACTTTATTTTGAAAACATTTGTATTAAAATTTATGGATCCAGTTTATTTATGAAGTTATGTATCGTGATTTTCTTAATCTTGCGAAAAATAAAATAGTAGAGTTTATGAATGTGTTTATTAAACATGCTGTATTCTCTTTGAAATCAAGAAATAATGGAGGCTTCAGAATAAATCATGATCATGTGATTAACGTTCTATACATCGTCTAACCGTGCTTATATTGACATACTTACATTGGTGGGTCATGGCAGCTGAAACTAGTAAAAAGGGTGAAAGACGGATTGCTTTAGCTTCCGAATGGAACAATTCGAATTTGAAAGGAATTGGAGGATAAATTACTTGAAAGATTTTTAATACTACTCAGTTCACCGAGTGCAGAGCAGAAATTGTTAATTTTAAGCATCAGAAAATTGAGTCATTTTATGACACTTGAGAAATATTTAAGTTTTTATTGTGTAGATGTCCTAATCACAACATGAATAATATGGAGCAGATGCAAAATTTTATCAAAGATCTCAAGAGTCAAACTCACATGTTATTTGATGCTTTCGTGGGAGGTACTATCCGTCAAATGATCGAACAAATAAAAGATCTCATTGAGAATATATATATATATATATATATAATATATATATATATATATATATATAATATATATATATATATATATATATATATATATATATATATATAAATTACTCATTATTATTTACTTTTAAATTTTTTTAAAAATCAATAAAATATAAAGGATAGAGAAAAAATATTTCAACTATTTGTTTTTATTTAGTAGTCTAGCAGTCAAAATTTTACCTTTAAATATGACTATGTTTTAATAAATATTTAAAGTAATTTTATTAATAAATAGAATTGAATAAGTATGCACGAATAATATAAAAAAATTATCTTGCAAAAAAAATTAGTGTAAAAAACATTTTATAAAGTTATTCAATATACTTTTTCACATAAAAATTTGTTGAGATATGTAAGGAAATAATAAGAGCAAGCCACATCATTATAAAATATATAAATCATGGTATAGAAGTTATATATTTTTTTTAAAAAAGTTGTTGATTTAATTATATATATATAAATAAATATCATCAATGATCGAAATTTTGAATAAACAACTTTTACTAATACTTATTAATTGAGCTACCATATCCACTGTAAAATAAAAGTTATATAATTTTATTATATACTCCTTAAACATTATTCTTTAATAAAATTAACACAACATTTATAGTATAATCAAATTTTAAGATAATTGTAACATATTTTTTAGTTTTAATTTCAGTTTGGTTATGCTATTTTATTTAATTTACAAAGTTGATTCATTTATTTTAAATTTAAATAATTTTGGTCTATATTTTAAATTTAAACAGTTTTGATCATTCTCAAATATTTTTGCTTTTAAAATTAACAATATTTTCATTTTTTAAATAATAAATTACTTGTAAAATATGATCAATCATCGTATATAAATCTATTATTAAATTTTGTAAATAAAAATATAAGTTAAAAAAACGAAAAAAAATCTTATTGATTTTCTATGAAAAAGTATTTGAATTTAAAATATGATTAAAATTGTTTGAATTTAAAATAAGTGAACCAAAAGTGTTTGAAATAAAAAAATGGAGGATTAGTTTTGAGAATCAAACAAAATCAGAGGACTAAAACTAAAATTGTACTTTAGCCTATATGTTATTGTTAATAATATATTGTTTTAATAGTAATAAATAATAAATATAAAATGTTAAAGTGTTAAAATTAAATTAATTTATTAACAATATTACATAAATGGGATGATAAAATAAATTATTTTTACTTATATTTTTTGACTTTTTAAAATTTTAATTAATATTTATATATTTTAAAATATTCTATAATTAAATTTTTATATATTTTATTTTAAAATATTCAATAATTAATATTTATATATTTTAAAATATTCTATAGTTGAATTTTAATTTAACTTATAATTTTTGACTTTTTAAACTTTTTTATTGATTTTTATTTAATTTTTATATTTTAAAATTATTATTATAAAGATAAATATTTTTTTTTATATTTTCTATCTTATTCGTTTCTAACTTAACTTATATAAAAATTTCAATTAAAGACATAAATTAAACTTTTTAAAAGATTAATGGTCAAATATATTCTTTGTCTTTAATGTTTGCCTTATATATAATATATATATATTATATATATATATATATATATATATATATATAGATATATATATATATATATATCTATATATATATATATATAATTATATATATATATATATATAATATATATATATATATATATATATATATATATTAGTTATTTATCAAATTAAGAGCCTTAATTGATTAAGTGGTCAAATAAATTTAAAAGACTATTTAGATTTCTATTTAGTAATTAATTAATTAATTAATTGAATATAGATTCAAATATGAGTGGATGTCAGGATACCCCATTTTGGAATAATGGGAACCTTAATTGGTCATCATCTAAGGCTCTGGTCCCCAATATACCGTACGCAAGCAATTTATCTCTTCTCCTCATCCGAAGAGTATTCAAGGCATTAGGAGTACGGTTGATGAAGAAACATACCAGCCACAAATTTTTGTTGTTTGTCTTCTAGCTTTCAGGATTACCGCCAATGATTTTTTTTCAATAGATCCAGGTATTCATACAATCTCTTCTCTCATATACTAACATGTCGTAGATCATGTAATTACATACATGTTTGTATTATTTATTCTATTATAGACTAGAGTATATGATATAATATATATAACATATATATGTGATTAATTGTTATTGATTTAATTCCAACCAGTGGTATCAGAGGAGGTATATATGTTAATTTTATTGAGATTTGTCCATTAAACTTCAATTTTTTTTGTGTGGATATGCGATTATGAAACATATATTTGAAATTTATGAAGCATATATTTCAATTTCATGATTGTGTGAATTTTGTTTTTCAAGATATGATTTTTTTAATGATAATATTTGAGGATGTTTTTTTTATTTTGTTAAATCATTGTGATAGTACGAAATTTATGATTATGTGTATATTTGTTTTGAAACGATTTATATGGTTTAAATTCTTCCATATAAATAAATTCATATGTACGCATGTTGTTTTATGTTCTTTCAAATAAAGGATTATACATCTTATATATATAAATCTTTCTTCATGGATGATTGCAATTGTTTGGTGATTTTTTTTATTTAAAATAACCACTATTTAAAAAAAATCCAAAATAATCAATATTTCATTTTTTTTCCAAAATAACCATCTTTCAAAACAGGTGCGTCAGATGAACTGACGTATCCATTTTGAAACAAGATGAGGCGTCAGCACCACTGACGCATGCTTTTGAAGCATTGCATGATGGCGCCAAGGGAGCTGGCACCTATGCTTGGCCTTTGGTGTATGCGCCAATTCATTTGACGCATACACCTTTGTATTATTTTTTTCTATATTTTTTTTTAATAAATAATGAAATATAATATTAAAAGAAAATTTTATTCATGATATAATAAAAGTTACATGGGATTGACAAAAATTTAATGTCCGGCCTGATCGAAACGTCCTCCTGTTCCACATCCAGGTGCGTTAGTTTGTCTTTGAGGTCTCCCACGATTTTCCTAAGGTGTTTAGGGTCTTTGCGTGCTGACCTGATCCAATGATGGCTGGTGTGGAGGCCCAGCAAAAGTTCCAGTGGTATTTGATAGATGTGTCATCATTTGTTCCAAATAGCCGGGGAGGCTCTGGCCAACGACGCTTCCGTAATGGAGTTCGGTGCCCATGTTATCGTAGTTAGGTCGATGTGGTTGAGTGGATTGTGGACGGTATTGTTGCCCGAATTAGGACATTAAATCATTTTGGAAACGAAACAATGGTTCCTGGGGTGTACTATAGTTAAACAATGGTTGGATGTTTTGGTGATGGGATGTTTGGGTGGTCATTGGTGGGGGGCTACGATGAAGTGACCCATATGAATCATATGGGCTATAGACGATTGTGGTTGATGCATATGGTTGTTGGTGGATAGGGTTTGATTCTTGGTTTTGTGGTTAGGTGGGTGACATGAGTGGATTGCGAGGTTGGATGTTTGGTTGTTGGGTGGGTGGCATGAATGGATTGCGAAGTTGGGTGTTTGGTTGTTGGGTGTATGTGGTAGGTTGATGGTGTGAGGTTGGTTGTTGGGTTTGGGTGGTTTGACATTGGTGTTGGACGGGGCCTTTTTGTTGGCCGTATGATGACGAAGCTAGTTGGCGTGGATCAATCAAATATTGTGGCCCAGACAGAAATTGTTGCGTTGTTATCGACATAAACCATGCCATATATTGTTGAGTTGGTCTAGCACCATGGATGACCGGTTCATTTAAGACGTGTTTTCGTTGATTCCTCCAATGATGACACATCTCTTTTGCGAAGTCTCTCCAGTCGGAATAATCCCATTGGGCATCAACTCTTTTTTGATGCCAATCTCCCAAACACGTCGGAGGTTTTGGAATATGTTGCTGAATGTCGAACTGCAGTTTTACCCGGTCACTCTGGTGCATCTCCACAGTAGTGGACTGAATAATTGGTGTCTCTGCTGTCCAAATTGCAGCATCATCATGGTTAACCTGATGATCAAGGCCCAGATATGGCCTCCAGATAAACTGTACAACAATACGACACGATTATATGATAAATAATTTGATAAGTATTTTTAAATTAAAATAGAGTTATGTAGGAGTATTACATCGTACGATCCAATGTGGTCCAATAGATTGTGATAGACTACTATAGCATATTTCAGACACCTATTGTAGTTCATCCCTCTAACTGACCGCCTAGATTATAAACAATTGAAAAATATTATTTACAGTTAATTGTAATATAAAGTGGTAAAGTGTTAAACTTACTTTGTTGCAAACGGGAATATGAATGGGTTCTCGTTTACCGGGGCGAGTGACAGCATTCTTGACCAACCCCATGCTTGTAGCAAATACGCACATGAATAAACAGTACAAGTATTTTTTTGGCATTTTTACACATTGCACTATATAAATGGGCCAATACAGTTGAACCCTAACTATATGTGCTTATCTTATTAATGTTGCGTAATAACGGTAAATACATAATATGTATCGTATTACCAGTACTTTCTGGAAATAAAAAATTACCAAATAAAATCATAATATAACACCGAGCTTTACGGTGTTTTTGTTTTGTCGTTTAGATGTGTGTTTCGTGTATGGTGTTTACGTTTCCGTAATACTGTTGTACCGTATTTACGTTTCTGCAATTGTAATGTATTGAATACCACAATTTCCATTTCAGTTTGTCTCACGTGATACTGGGCTTTGCAATATGGATCGTTTTTTTTTGAATGGATGTAGTAATGATTCAATGGGCTTATGGGTTAATGGTTGGTAATGGGCCTCGATCAATTTTGAAGTTCTCACAAAAATGGACTACAACACTTATTTAAAACAAATTCTAAAGTTAAAATGATTTAACTTCAATATCAATCCAATTTCAAAAATTAATTGAAATTAACATCAACTTCAAAGTCGAACCGATTTTACAATTCAATCGAAACTGATTAAAATAAACTCCATAAATGAATTGGGAATTAAAATTAATCAATATCGATTCTCGCATTTAAACTCCAATTCAAGGTTCAATCATTTCAAAAATTGAATGGAATTAACTAAAACTCCAACATTTAATGGGAATTAAAATCAAGTAAGAGCAATTTCGAAACTTAACATCAACTCCAATCATTCAACTGCTTTTAAAATCCCGATGAAATTGAACTGAAATTGATTCTAAGATCATCCCGAATTTAGTCAAACCATGAATCAATTGGAGTTAGAATTATCCACATAAATTTGGAACAAAACAAACACCATGATGGGTCCCTGTTGTAATCATGACTTCAAAGGTCAAATCGGAAAGTCAACCCCCCTAGGGTCAATCAACTCAAAAACCTTAACTTTACAAGTCGACAATCTTGAATCCACCATGAATGACCTATGCATGTGTATGGAGCATGAGACGTGTATAATGGTCCTTAAACGAGGTGGTTTGAACGATATAATGAGAAGAGTGGGAGGGAAAATTTTTAGGGTACAACAGACCCACGTCAGGTAACTTACACACAAGAAGGTTCAACATCTAACCCCTAACAACATTGTCAGACCGGTTACTCACAACCCCCTATCCATCAAAATTTCCGATCCACAAACACACAAACCTACGACCCTAACATGCCAAACACCCAACCACAATACCAAGAGCATAATCCGTACCACCAATGAGGAAAATAGTCAGTTGGGAAAGACCATTTCATGTGGAAGATATGTGAATTATGGTATCAGTAGTTGATCGTTGACCTTCGGGTGTCCGATTAGTGAAAATTTTGAATTTCCATGTGAGGTAGTCTATGTTAGGAGTTATGGACAATCCGATGCAGAAAATTTGATTCAATGTTTCTCTAGTGAAGGAAATAATCAGTTAGGAATGACCATTTCTTGTGAAAGACGTGTGAATTATGGTCTGGGGAGTTGATGGTTGACCTCTAAGTGTCCTATTTGTGAAAATTTTGAATTTCCATGTGAGTTAATTTGTGTTAGGCATTGTAGATGTATCGATGTGGAAATTCGATTCGGTGTTTCTGAAATGAGGGAAATAATTAGTTGGGAATGGTTGTTTCGTGTGAAAGATATGTGAGTTGTGGTCTTGGTTGTTCATGGTTGTCCTAAAGTTTTCCGAGCCATTTAGTGTTTCAAGAAAATGGATCTTTTTTTCACACGGTTAAGTGTTTGACACAACGAGTCAATACGTGAATCGGGGCTCTAATACCAATTGAAGGTGCAAGAAATACAAGAATGGGGAGTTTGAATTGGACTTCTGGATTAAAAAACTTCTGCAATATAGTATATCAAACATATAAGATAACGATAAAGATAAAAACACAAGTATTTTTATCGTGGTTTGTTGTTAATGAAGCTACGCCCAGTCCACCCGCCTGAGTGATTTTTCCTTCTCAATAAGGACTAAATTCAATAATTAAATTGATTATAAAACTCAAAGACCAACTGTCTAAGACTTATTGAGAAATTTTGACTATACCCTAGTCTCTCAGAAAAACAATCTCAAAGAATAACAGTCAATGACTTGTTGATAATTCTGACTAAACTTAGTGTCTCAAGGATATTAACAAATGTTAATGAAATTGATTGTGTTTACAAGAGTGCTTCTTAACAAGCAGATTACACACAAGGTAATTCAATTTATACACTTGAGAATATTTGAAATAAAACTCAGTGTTTCTTCAATCTTTTCTTTCTTGATGAAGATTTTCTTTAATGGATATTCTTCTTCATCATGAAGTTTCAGCTCAGGAACCTTTTTCTTTATTGGCCATCCATCATCATCAGTTTTTTCTACAAATCCTTTGACCTCTTTTTATAGGAAGAATTAGATCTGTTAGAGGATAGAATTGGAACTTCCTTCTAGGTACACTGTATTTATGCATGTCTCTCATTATAAATAGCCATGCAATAATCACTTCTTCATCATCAACAATCACTTATACACCTGCAATAACCACTCTTTCATCTGCAACAACCATTGTTTCATCTACAACACTATGACAAGATGTCTCTGCTCACTATGGGTGAATCGCATAGAGGCACAATTGCAAACATAACAACTTATGTAAGTATTTACTTCTTGTATTATTTTTCTAACATAATTTTTATACGGTAACTTATTTTGTTATTTATTTTTTAGGATGTTTCTAGGTTTCGAACTCGTGTCCACGAATTTGTTCACATGGACGCGATGATTCAACCTTATGTTGAACTCGTCGGTTTTGGTCATGTAAGCAAAATAATGTCTTGGTCGATTGATACTAAATTTATTCTTGCTTTATAAAAAAAGATGGCGTCCCGAGACACACACATTCTGGTTTCCAACCGGTGAATGTACCGTGACGTTAGAAGATGTCTACATGTTATTGGGACTGCCTATCAAGGGTAAGGTGGTAAATGGTCAAACCAACTATGCGAATTCAATTTGCATGGACCACTTGGATGCTAACTTGTTAGATGATAACTCGAGAGGTCAAGGTATACTCCTTTCACGCCTTAAGGCATATTACAACAGCTTACAGTTAGATGAAAATTCTACCGAAGAGGCTCGAATAATAAAAACTAGGTGTTATATTATGCTTTTAATTGGTTTATTTTTATTTCCCGAAGGTAGTGGTTCTAGTATGCATGTTATGTATTTACCTTTAGTAAGACATGTAGATAGAATAAGAAGTTACAGTTCGGGTGCGCTTGTTTGACTTATCTTTATAGCTCTTTGTGTAAAAATGCACACAAAGACATATCTACATTCTCTGGATGTGCTGTTTTGCTCCAAGCATGGGGTTGGTCTAGACTATCGTCCCTAGCACTCGTCAACCACAATACGTTCACATTCCCGTACGCACAAAAGTAAGTTCTTAACAATGGACTATAATTACTTGCTTTACCGATTATTATCTCTAAATAATATATTTACTTTTATGGTGCAGATGGTCGGCACGTGGTATGTGATCGCGACTTAGTAAGTCTATGGGAATCGTGACTGCAAGTGTACAGTCCTATCGCGTAGTTTTAAAGATTATCGAACCCACAAGGACTAATAATCGAACGTATCATTATCTAATGTTACTATGTAAATCTAAGGCTGATGATCGTTCTAAGATTGGAGGGATGAAGAGAAACAACTAAAATGTAAATAGAATATTAATAAAGATATATGATATAGGGGATATCAGTATGTAACGCATCAAACTTCGGGGATTTGATAGATAGTTGGTGTAATCTTATTGGTCAAAATATTCTTCAGTAGAAATTATTTATAGAAAGGACTTAGTCTCACACTCTCGTTTTTATTGACTCTGACCATACTCCTAAACCAGAATGCTTGGCTCTCGCGGTCTCATTTTGAATTTAAAAGTAATTTTTGAATATAAATAAAGTCTAATTAATCCTAAAGCGCTCTCGTTGTGTTCAGGATTAATGCCTAGTTTCAGCTATCTGGTTAAAATCTCAAACTCTCGTTCTTGTTGACCGTAACCTTAGTTTGTTTTGTACTCTCGTACGAAAAACAGTTTGATTAAAACAAGAAACTAAAAACCGGAAAAATGAGTTTTATAAAAACTAACACCAATTATTTACGAATCTCGTCGTTTCGACGGTCTTTACATACCGATACCTAAGGGTTTAACCGGACATGGATCCGGTAACAAACATGGTATTTGGAAATTCAAACATGCAATAAGGCATAAATAAATAAAATAGCAATCAAAATAAAACCTAGATTACGAATTAAGAACTGGAACTGAATCTTGATCCTTCAATTAAAATAATATCGGCAGGCTTTGGCAATGAGTAACCGTTACAATTGAATTCAAATGCGTAAAATAAATTGCAATAGTTTCCGATGTGGAGAAACTATCATTGTTACAAAGTAGGCAAAACTTCCTAGGAAACTAAAAGAAAATAATTCTGACTAAAAATAATCCGTAGATTGAAAACTGGAAGAATAGAGAGCCCCCTGCGTGTAGAAAATTTCCCTTCTTATATCTTTCCCACATCCCTAAATTGTAGCTAAAGGCGAGTGGATTCGTGGCTAAAAACTTGGAGAAATAATAGGGAAGACCAGGTTGTGGCGGTTTCCACAACCCTAGTCTTTGACTCTATGGCCAGCGCCACCAATATAGGGTTGAACGCCACAATTCTTCATGCTTGATGGCGTGCTCCACCAACTCCTTTGGTCCATGTGGCGGGCGCCACACCTCTAGGTGATGGGCGCCACAAGCCCATTTGGTATGGTGGCCCATTACCTCTATTTTTCTCCATTTTATTCTCTTTTTCTTTCCTTTTTGATATTTTCCACTTTCCTTGCTGTAAACCTTTTATTCGGTAAATACCTGCAATAAACATAAAATACTGCATAATAATAAGTGTTAAATAAGTAAAAAGCAATGCATATGAAACCAAAAATACGATACGTTTTCGCGTTATCAAACTCCCCCATACTTAAACCTTTGCTTGTCCTCAAGAAAATGCCGCGTATATGAAAAAAAGTTTTGTAAAATATTTGCAGCATACATTATCAAGACTCGTAGAAGACGCAATTGCATTCGGATACTCATTCTAGTCTATAAACTTTACTTTGGTTCAAAATTGTATTAACAGGTACTCACTTCTACACTAAGGGTATCGTTGGAACACATAATCTCAATATTGCAACCATAAGTCTCCCTCCTATACAAACCAATCTGAATCATGTTGTCATGCCTAAGCCTACCTTACTAAATCTTCTTTTTATCCTTTTTCATTCTGGCGCAATCACATTAAGTTCGTTATCCTTTCACATTCATAGCAAGATAATATGTTAGTGACTATGATCTCATCATTATTTATTTATTTCTTTTTCACACTTTGGCTCAAATAACAGTTAAAGATGGTTATACCGTTGGGCTAAATGACCGGGTGAGGATTACCTAACTTAGAGGGAACAACATTTTTCATACATTTCATAATCTTTTCTTCTTTTAAGCCCGAAATCATGCACTTATTTGCATCGACTTCTTGCGTAGTGTGTGCTTAGGATGATTCTGACTGCTAGATAAACTACTTAAGGAAATATTAAAGGATATAATTTAAGGCTATGGCATGACAAGTACTCAAATCGATCTTATTACTTGGGAGATTTAAGGTGTTAAAACGATACCGATCTTATAAAGTTTTTCCAAATCTCCACAATTCAACCTCAGTTTTATTTATATGTTAGAATTTTCAAAAGATGCACTGTATCTCTAAGTCTAGATTTTGCGAAAAAAAATTGTATGGCTTAAGCAAATGGGTGGATTAGTAAATAACGGAAACCATGCATAAAGACTAGACAACACATTGATATTTAACTTGACTGACACTTTAACAAAAATAACAAAAGGAAATAACAATAAAAATAATTTAAATCTACCTAGAAAGCGATAAATAAAAACGGTAAAGCTTCCTCCCCCATACTTAAACCTTGCATTGTCCCTAATGCAACGACATAAGATAGGAAAGAAAGGTAGAACTTGGGTATCCTGCTACCGGCGCCTTCTGCCACGTGTACATGCACGTCCACTGTTTCCTGGCTGGTGAGGTGGCGTGTAGTTTTAGAGATCTTCCACACGCATTGTCAATGTTTCCATTTCATTGATCAAGCCAGACATGTTCTATTCGGTTCTGAAGGCGTAGTCGTGCTGATCATGCTGCATTTGGCAAAGGATTTGCATCATTTCAGTTTGCTGAGCTTCCATGTTTTGGATTTGTAGGTCGTGTTGAGCATCTAATTCGCTACGCCGCAGCAATTCAGCATAGATCTCATCAAGAGTGGTTGGTGCCACTTTCCTTCTTCTGGGTCTTTGACTGGAGGATGTACCTGCAACATTTTCAAATGACATGTGTGTGGTGTGTGGGTCAGTAGCGGGAGCAGTTTGCTCTGGAATGTGATCCTCGTCGGTGTCCCCGCCAGCAACTACATTCTCAGGAATGTGCGCGGGGACTTGGTTAGACACCAGATCATTTGTATAATAATAATTATCCGGGTTACGCACATCTGTGCGATTTGGATTTGGGAGGACGAAATCTTGTAAGACATTATTTGCAATTACTAAATTGAATTTTCCTTCTGGCCTTCGTTTTATTAATTTCATGCTCCTTGCCATGTCTATGTCAATGGCATGATGCGGGAGCGGGGTTACCCTGGAAATTTTTCTTCGAGTCCTAGGACTCTGGCTATGGAGGTTATTAAACCTCCAAAAATAATTGGCTCTCGCTTCGCATTGACAATGGCCTGCATGTGAGAAAGCATAAAAGGGACGGTATTCACCTTTTGTGGCAAAATTGTGGCGAACAAATAAAAAAGTTCTTTTTCGTTCACCTTGTTAGAATTTGCTCGGCCAAAAATGGTGGACGCCAATATTTGGCGGAAATATCGAATAGCCGGATTGTGAATTAAAGTGGCTCTGTTTCCCTCAAAACTATGGGTTACTCTACCGGTTATTGCCCTCCAAAATGGTTGGAAAGCGCGTTGTCAATCCTCAGTATCTGGGACCTCACTTACTACGCCATCCCCATGGGGGAAATTTAGTAGGTCCGCTAGTTGGGAAAATGTAAGGGCGTATTCGACGCTGAATAAACGAAACTGGACAGTCCCACTGGAACATTTTGTGTTGGATGTGGGACTAAAAATTAACGAACTTAGGAATTCTAGTGTTAATTGAGCATAGACAGGGTCCTTAAGGGATAGAAAATAATTTAAATTTAAAGTGTCTAGCATATAGTTAACACTATCTAGAATTCCTAAGGCAAATAAACAGGGTTCATCGGCGTACCTTGTTGATTCGATCTTTCTTGCGCTTAGAGACGTGTACGTCTCTTCTTGTAATTCACCTGGCTCGCCGTTTCTGAACATTATTTCGTATTCCCTCATCTGTGCCATGATGAATTTACACTTCTTGTGTAATATGGTAAGAATATAGCAAGAGAGAGGAGAATTATGCTTATGAGAGTTGTGATTTGTTGAGGTTATGTTGGTGGTTTATATAGAGGTGATGGTGGTTGGAAATTTATTGATGAAATAAATTGCATTTACGGTATTCAATGTCTTGGTCAAAGAATTTTGAAAATGGTTGAAAAGGCTTTAAGTCATTGTCAAGCATGCAAGGGACCAAACCATTAAGTGATTTGATGTGACAGTAATACATCAGCGTGCACGTGAAGGCTTGTGTAGTGGCTGACGCCACTTTTAATGTTTGTGGCAGACGCCACTAGGGGATTGTGGCGGGCGCCACAACCCTTACATGGGCGCCACAGCTGTGTGTGGCAGGCGCCACATGCAGTGTGGTATTCCCTATGTGTGTGCCTTTATAGTTGCTTTGACCATAATTTTCAATTGAATTTTAGTTTACCGGCATGGAATAATGGTTTAATAACTAGGTAGGAATGATAAGCATGATATGGTAAAATGAAATTAAAACACAAAATTGAAAAATAAAAGAATGGGGTAGACGGGAAAAGATGATATAATTCGTCTACTGGAATAAAAAGAAATGAAGTAATTAAATAAATTCCCAATGTATAAAAAAAATAACAAGAAAATTCCAAACAAGAAAATAAAATAAAAGTCAGTAAATCGGTAATACTCCAATAAATAAACCATTACGGCGACTGCAGGTAGGAGGAGCAAACGAGTAGAAATGCTGGTAAATGTGATCCAGGTTCTCTGTCACTACATCCATAAAGTCGTGGAATTTCACGCGCAGAGTGCTCAGATCGCCTCTCAGGTTGGCGACGTCTATCTGAACAGGTTTGATGGTAGCAACATGATTGGTGAGAGGTGCAGCAGGTATAACTGGGGCGTGTGATTTAGCGTCAGAGAGATAATTGTCATAGTGATCGTAGATTTGGGGTGTCTCTGGAGGAGAATATGGTGCATCTGGTGGTCCATCCAAATCATAGATCCAGTTGTTCCTATCATGTACACTCGTCTTAGGGTCTGGCAGGGTAAACATGTGTACTACTTCGCGATTAATTAGAAATTCGAACACATCTGGACCTAGGTTCCTAATGATCCCGGTGTTGAAGCAAAAGTTAATATTCATTGGTCGTATTCCACCTAAAGGGGTGAGCCTGGTAAGTGGTTGTCTCAATCTGATGGCATTTGCTATCATGGTCACAAAGCCTCCCACTAAGATTGGTCCATAGTCTTCCTGTGCTATACGGTACAAATTAGCTATCATGAATGTAGCAGCGTTAACAGGTCGGGCCTGTGATGCACAACACATTATAAAGAGTTCGTCTTTGGACACAAAGGTTCTGTTTTGCTCCTTTCCAAATAAGGTGTGAGCTAGATCTTATGAAAGTAACGAATGGCAGGGTTATGGATATTCTCTGAATGCATAAGGTCTGGCTCGGGATGGTCGTTTCCTGTGATGCTACCCCAAAAGAGATCTAATTGATGCTCTATAAGTCTGTCTTCCTAGGTAATGGTAAAGGTATCAGGACCATTAGGGCATCCTAGGAGTTCATCCATTTCTCTATGGGTGTAGCGGTAGTCATTATCAAATAACCTAAAGGTGATTAGGCCTTTGTTAAATCCCATACCATGGTTTGGCAGGTACACTAGGGAGCTTAAGAATTCTAAAGTCAACCTACTGTAGGAACTAAGTTTTTCTTTGATAGCAAAGGTGTCCCAACCTAGTTGGTTAGTTAGGAACATAACACTGCCTCTTATACCTAATTTGGTCATGGTGCGTCCATCTGGGTATAAGGTTAGTGTCATTTCTCTCTGAGCTAGAGCCTCAAAACGTCTCCTTTGAGCTCTGCCTCTAAAGACTATATCCATGTAATCTACTTGTTGCATTGTGATATTCAGTAGCTAGATAAAATCAAGTAGATAACAACATTAAGTTAGTAATGGTCAATAATAAAGAAAGGTACCAATTAACTTTATGAGAAATAAGAAAGAAAGAAGGAATGAAAATTAAGCAGTAGTAATAATTATAAGTTTGGGTAATGAAATTAAATAGTTAAAGACAGAGTGTGGGTTGTCTCCCACCAAGAGCTTTGTTTATTGTCGTAAGCTCGACAGAAATATGATAGGTGTTATTCTTTTGAATGAGCGCGAAGCTCTGCAAGCTTTAGATTTGCAATGAAATCATTGTTATCAATGTTGTGGTAATGTTTCAAACGTTGGTCGTTTACTATGAATGGTTCGCTCATTTTTCCTTTTATCTCTATTGCTCCATTTGGAAAGATATTGGTAATTTCGAAGGGACCAGACCATATAGAACGAAGTTTTCTAGGAAAGAGTCTGAGGCGGAAGTTAAATAGAAGTACTTTGTCGCCTTCCTTAAACTCTTTCCTTGATATGCGATTGTCATGCCATTTTTTTGTTCTTTCTTTATAGATTCAGGCATTCTCATACGCATCTAGTCTAAGTTCTTCTTGTTCGTGGATATCTAATATTCTTTTTTCGCCTACGGCAATATAATTGAGATTAAGGGTCTTAATGGCCCAATATGCTTTATGTTCTAATTCTACCGGCAAATGACATGATTTCCCATAAACTAGCTTAAAAGGTGTGGTTCCTATTGGGGTCTTATAAGTTGTCCTATATGCCCACATGGCTTCTGGTAATTTTGAGGACCAATCTTTCCTAGAGGTGGCAACCGTCTTTTCTAAGATTTGTTTAATTTCTCGGTTTGAGACTTCTACTTGCCCACTCGTCTGTGGGTGATAGGGTGTTGCTACGTGGTGCCGGACTCCATATTTCAGTAATAGATTTTCAAAAATCCTTGAAATAAAATGGGAGCCACCATCACTGATGACAAGTCTCGGCACTCCGAATCTAGGGAAGATTATATGCTTAAAGAGTCTAATTAGCACTCGTGTGTTATTCGTTGGAGAGGCTATGGCCTCAATCCACTTTGATATGTAATTGACCGCAACAAGGATATACTTGTTACCAAAAGAAGATGGGAAAGGTCCCATAAAATCGATTCCTCAAACATCGAAGACTTCTACTTCCAAAATTCCTTTAAGCGACATTTCGTCGCGTCTAGATATGTTGGTAGTGCGTTGACACCGGCCGCAATTTATGATCACGATCTAGACATATTTCCACATAGTGGGCCAAAAGAGGTCGGCTTGTAAGATCTTAGCGGAAGTCTTCGAGGTGCTTGCATGTTCTCCATAGGGAGCAGAATGACAGTGGGAGATTACATTTTCTACCTCATCTTCTGGGACACATCGACAGAAAATTTCGTCGGTGCCTCTCTTGAAAAGAAGAGGCTCATCCCAATAGTAATGTTTAAGATCGTGGAGGAATTTTTTCTTTTGTTGGTAGGTTAGGTATGATGGAAGCACCCCAACTGCCAAGTAGTTGACGAAGTCAGCGTACCATGGTAGTGTGGTTTTGGTGTAAATTGCTTCCACTACCTCGTTTGCTTTGTATCCTTATGGGTTAACGCATCTTTAGTTGTATTGTTTTCCAGTTGGGCTATGAGTTTTTCGTACGGAAAATCATCGTTTATAGGCACTCGTTCAGGTTCAATACCTTCCATTCTTGACAAGTGATCGGCCACGACGTTTTTAGTGCCCCTTTTATCCTTGATTTCTAGGTCAAACTCTTTTAATAGTAAGATCCACCTTAGGAGTCTTGGTTTGGCGTCCTTTTTGTTTAACAGGTACCTAATTACAGCAGGATCGGTATAGATAATTATCTTTTCTTCTACTAGGTAGGAACAGAATTTATCCAGAGCGAACACTACAGCTAAAAGTTCCTTTTTTGTGGTGGCGTAGTTCATCTGTGCAGGGTCTAGGGTTCTACTTGCATAGTATATTGCATGAAGTTTCTTATCCCTTCTTTGTCCTATGACTGCGTCTACAGCATAGTCACTAGCGTCACACATGATTTCAAAGGGTAATCTCCAATCGGGCGGTTGCATGATAGGTACGGTAATAAGAGCTGTTTTCAGTTGTTCAAACGCCGCTAGGCATTTGTCGTCAAAGATGAATTCGGCGTCTTTCACCAATAGGCCAGTCAGTGGTTTGGTGATTTTTGAGAAATCTTTAATGAATCGCCGGTAGAAACCGGCGTGTCCTAAGAAGCTTCGTATTTCTCTTACGGTTTTCAGAGGCTGGAGGTTTTCTATAACTTCTATTTTAGCCTTGTCGACTTCAATCCCCTTGTCGGATACTATGTGTCTGAGTACGATTCCTTGTCGGACCATGAAATGACATTTTTCCCAATTTAGCACGAGTTTCACTTTTACGCATCTTTTAAGTACCATTTCAATATTCGATAAGCAACCTTTAAAGCTTTGTCCGCATACAGAGAAATCATCCATGAAGACTTCCATGATGTCATCTATAAAATCAACGAAAATTGACACCATGAATCTTTGGAATGTTGCGGGAGCGTTACACAGTCCAAATGGCATTCGTCGGTAGGCGAATGTACCATAGGGGCATGTGAAGGTCATTTTCTCTTAGTCGTCGGGATGAATAGGAATTTGGAAAAATCCTGAATAATCGTCTAGGTAGCAGAAGTGAGAATGCTTAGCCAATTTTTCAAGCATTTGATCGATAAACGGTAAAGGAAAATGATCCTTCAGAGTGGCTTTGCTTAATTTTCTATAATCAATACACATTCTACTTCCAGTAACCATTCTTTGTGCTATAGATTCTCCTTTTTCATTATTCACAACTGTGACGCCTCCCTTCTTTGGTACGACATATACTGGGATGACCCATTGACTATCGGATATCGGGTAGATAATACCTGCTTCTAATAGTTTTTGCACTTCTTTCTTTACTACATCACTCAGAATGAGATTTATCCTTCTTTGATGTTCTCTAGAGGTCTTACTGTATTCTTCTAGCATTATGGATGCATGCATATGGAAGGGCTTATTCCTTTTATATCTGAGATATTGTAGCCTAAAGTAGTGGGGTATTTTCTCAAAATGTGTAGAAGCTTTTCGGTCTCTATCTGCCCTAAGTCTGCATTCACTATTACAGGTCGCTCAAGTTTAGTGTCTAGGAATTTGTACCTTAGATTTTTGGGTAACGTCTTAAGTTCTAGGGCTGGTTTCTTTGGGCAAGGCATATGATCGGGCGTTAGTGCTAGGCATTCGCTTAGGCTGTCATCTTGGTATTCCTTACTTAAATTTTCATCTTCAAAAGTAGGAGGCCTTGGAATTTTCAGTATTTTGGAGTATGATGTTTGTTCATTCTCGATCTCTCTTATGCATTCATCGATGACATCTAGCAGACAACATGTATCGTCTATAGCTGGTGCCTTTAGGAATTGTGTCAAAATGAATTCGACTTTTTCCTCACCAACTTCAAAGGTTAGTTTGCCTTTCTTAACATCTATAATAGCTCCGGCTGTAGCTAGGAATGGTCTTCCTAATATGATAGGGATGTTGGAATCCTCTTTTATATCCATGATTATAAAACCAGTAGGAATATAGAATTGTCCTATGCGCACCAGAATGTTTTCTAGCATACCTACGGGAAATTTAACAGAATGATCTGCAAGTTGTACAGACATTCTCGTAGGTCTTAATTCTCCCATTTTTAGCCTTTCGCATATGGACAATGGCATTAAACTAATATTGGCTCCTAAGTCGCAAGTGCTTTGTCGATGACAAACTTTCCAATTACACAGGGTATGGAGAAACTACCTGGGTCTTTCAGCTTATGAGGCATATTGGTTTGTATTATGGCGCTACACTCAGCAGTAAGTGTAACTATTTCGTTATCCTCTATCTTCTTCTTATTAGATAAGATTTCTTTGAGAAACTTAGCATATGAGGGCATTTGAGTGATGACTTCTGTAAAGGGTATTGTGATATTCAATTGTTTTAGAAGCTCTACGAATTTTTTAAATTGCCCTACACTTTTAGATTTAACAAGTCCTTGAGGATAAGGGATATGGGGTTTATACGGTGGTGGAGGCACATAAGGTTCTTCTTTCTCTACGACCTCTTCGTTTTTATCTTCCTCTTGTTCGTCTTCCTTTTCAGTTACCTTACCAGGATCTTGATGCATGTATGGGTTTTTAGTTCTAGGGTCGGTTCGTCCGTCTAGTTCTGTCCCACTTCGTAGTATAATAGCATTTGCATGACCTTTCATGTTTGGTTGTGGTTGTCTAGGAAATGTGCCTGCAGGAGCAGTAGTAGGTGCTTGTTGTTGAGCCACTTGCGAGATTTGTGTTTCCAACATTTTATTGTGGGTGGCTAATGCGTCTACCTTGTTTGCTAACTGCTTGATTTGCTCACTAGTGTGTATGTTTTGATTTAGGAAATCCTTATTTGTTTGGGCTTGGGTAGCTATGAATTTTTCCATCATTATTTCTAAGTTTGATTTCCTAGGAGCATTTTGAGTATTTGTGGCAGCTTTATGATATCCTGGTGGTACAGTAGGTGCTTGGTTAGGTGTATACAATGCGTTATTGTTTTTGTACGAAAAGTTAGGATGGTTCTTCCAACCTGGGTTATAGGTGTTTGAGTAAGGGTTTCCTTGAGCATAATTTACCTGGTCTGTGGAGGTTCCTGTCAAGAGTTGACATTCTGGGGCAGTATGCCCTTGAACTCCGCATATCTCGCGGTTTAGTGCTAGGCAGCCACGGTGGCTGCTGGTGTTATGGTCAAGCTGTCTATCTTCTGAGTAAGAGCATCTACCTTGGCATTGACATGGTCAAGACTACTTAATTCGTACATGCCGCCCTTCGATGCCGCCCCATTGGTAATGATTATGGGCCATACTTTTGATGAGTTGATAGGCCTCATTGTATGGTTTATCCATCAGTGCGCCACCTGTGGCGGCGTCTATTGTCAATCTTGTATTGTACAAGAGACCGTTGTAAAAGGTATGGATGATCAACCATTCTTCTAGACCGTGATGTGGACAAAGCCCCATCATGTCTTTGTATCTCTCCCAAGCTTCAAAAAGTGATTCATTATCCTTTTGTTTAAACCCGTTTATTTGGGCTCTTAGCATAGCCGTCTTACTAGGTGGGAAATATCGGGCTAAGAAGACTTTCTTCAACTCGTTCCACGTAGCGACAGAATTGGATGGTAGAGACCGGAGCCAAGCTCTAGCTCTATCTCTTAATGAAAATGGGAAAAGACGTAGTGTTATAGCTTCTGGGTTGACACCATTCGCTTTCACTGTGTCTGCGTATTACAAAAATACTGACAAATGTAGGTTCGGGTCCTCCGTGGGACTACCTGGAAATTGGTTTTGCTATACAGCTGACAACAGCGGAGGTCTTAGCTCAAAATTATTGGCCTCGATGGCAGGGGCAGCGATGTTGTTATGTGGTTCATCCTGCGAAGGGATTGCATAGTACTTAAGAGGACGGTTTTGCACTCCTTCGGCCATCTCTGGTTGAATAACTGATTCAGAAGTAGGGATGTTAAGGTCAGGAAGATTTAGCTTAATACGATGTTTTCGTATCAAGTCTCGTATTCGGCGTTCTAATCTAAGATAACGCTCAGGTTCGTCGAACTGTAGCTTTCATTTCTCTCCTTGAGAGCGAGTACTTGGCATACACTCGACAAATGTAGAAAGGGAAAAATAATTGTTTGCCTTAGTCTATACTGGGCAACACTGGAGTTACGATATCGACTAAATTAGTCCCTGGCAATGGCGCCAAAAACTTGATCGCGACTTAGTAAGTCTATGGGAATCGTGACTGCAAGTGCACAGTCCTATCGTGTAGTTTTAAAGATTATCGAACCTACAAGGACTAATAATCGAACATATCGTTATCTAATGTTACTATGTAAATCTAAGGCTGATGATCGTTCTAAGATTGGAGGGATGAAGAGAAACAGCTAAAACGTAAATAGAATATTCATAAAGATATATAATATAGGGGATATCGGTATGTAACACATCAAACTTCGTGGATTCGATAGATAGTTGGTGTAATCTTATTGGTCAAAATATTCTTCATTAGAAATTATTTATAGAAAGGACTCAATCTCACTGTAGCGGGAAATTCATGATCATCAAGCTATTGACAAGCTAGAAATCAAATAACAAGAGTCGCCACCGCGCTTTTATTGTTTCCAAGGGAAAAGGGAAAAAGTATAAACAAAACCCAAGAAGTAAGAAGTTTTCAAATAAAAACTAATAAAAGTCAGAGATCACAGGTAAGGGGGTTGGTTACACAGAGGGAAGGTGTTAGCACCCAAAGTGTCCTAGGTACTCCTACGAAGCCCTTTTTGTATGCATATGTATTTTGTACAAAGTGATGTTTACAAACAAATAGAATGGGGGGATGAGAAAATAATTCATTAATTATATTTTTGTGTTTGACAAGACCTTCGGTCTTGTGCCTACGTACCAACATAAAAATGAGGGATCAAAACCTCGTAGTTCGTGATACAAATTTCAAAATGAGTGTGTTGATTTTAACAAAATTTAAGTTTGAAAGGCACAAAGGCCTAAAATGGTTTTAATGAGTTAGTTCTTTTTGGCTTTTTTGAAAGTTTAAGTCAAGTATAGTTAAGTCTATTTACAAGTTTGATTTAAGAAAATAAGTTTGAAAATGCAATGGCAAAAGGCCAAAGTTTCTATCTTTTTTGTAAAAGTGGTCAAAGTTTAGAACAAATGTAGTTCACACAAAGAAGGTTTTTAAAAATGGAGGGAGAGATTTTGATATTAAAGAAATGGGGAGAAGATGAAGACACTACCCTAGGCAGAAAAATTAAAAGTTTAGAGTTGAAAAGATCTGACCAAATGGGTAGCAATCCAATAGACAAGTATGTCAATAGAAACCCAGAATTCCCTTGGACTTTTAGGATTAAGCAACACACAAATGCACAATTATATTATCTTGAAGAGCAAGGCATCAAATAAAGATGGCCTCATCCAAGCTTATCCATTCCATGATCTTCTCCAAAAAATTGCCCACGTAATAGATGAATTCCACAAGTCACGGGTTCAAAGTAACAGCTTCACAATGATCATGTTGCAGATGAATCCTAGAGAGGTCTTCAAAGATGTATCAGATGAAGTTCAAATTGCAAGCATTTGGTTCTTTAACAAGTTGGCATTGGCCAAGTCCTTTAGCTTAGGGAAGTTGCCTAGATTCTAAGTCCATTTGTCCAAGATCAAGCCAACAATCCACTCAAAAGTTTTTTAGTGTTTTTGTTGTTATTATGTACATTAATGGTCAAAGACCACACAAACAAACAAAGTATATACAAACAAAATATATCAAACAATATGATCCAAATGGACAAAGTGAAAATTACATTAACATAAACAATTAGAATGATATGTATAATGGCAAATGAAATAAAGTGCTAAAAGTAAATTGCATTAAAGTAAAAGCTTGAAATTAAAAGTCAATAGTTAGTAGGTTAGAGGTTAGTTTTGTTTTGCTTTTGCTTTTCAAGACATTATTTGGAGAACACTTGTCGCATCGCGCGAAAAACCGGCGGGAAAAGAAAGAACAACAGAGCCGCCACCGTGCGTTATTTATCCCAAAAGAGGGAAAGGAAACGCTCGAAGTAAACCTAGGAAAGAACATGGTCTCGCGACCAAAGAGAATGGGTTCGGGAGTCGGTTATGCGAAGGGAAGGTGTTAGGCACCCTACGCATCCGTAGTACTCTACGGGATCCACGCGCAAAAGGAAAGAATATGGTTGCTAAACACTGCTCACACACACACACACACTGGCTGAAAAGAGACAAAAGAAGCTGACTGAAACTGACTCGGCAGGATGTCGCATCCTGGGCCTACTTAGTCTATCAAGCATAGACATCAGAGTCGAAGTAGTTCGGACTGGGGAGACGACACATGCTCGCTAGGATATCGTATCCTATGCATACGTATCTTCTCGGACGAGAGAAGAATCAGAGCATTCGTAGCTCGGCTGACACGCACACAGACAAACAAAACACGGGCAAACAAAGAGCCCGACTGCCAATCACTGGACTTATGTCAGCATCCGAACCTAAACACACGCAAAGAGGCAAACGTGGAGCCCAAATGCCAATCACTGGACTTACATTGACATCCAAACCAAAACAACACAACAGATATATAGGGAGTCGGGGACTCAGCCTATAACTGTCAAACAAACACAAAAGAAAAGAAAAGGCGCCCGGAGAGATCAGCTCAATCTCCTGCCTACATACTTCATCTGGCATGAAGATCAGGGCGATGTAGTTCCCCTACGCAGGGACAAAGGTTCTAGCCTAACCAGATAACAGAGGGAGACACAACTCTAGGGAGACTACGACTCGAGCCTAGATGTTGTCATGCAAAGTCAACCCTAAGTTAAGGTTCCTAGCTAAATGGCACAAGGGCCAACCTATCCTGAACAGACACAGGAAAAAAGCAAAGTCTCGATTGCAACTAGGGCAAGAGAAAGGGGATATCTCAATCACAACAGGGGTGAGAGAAGAGAATTAGATGTTAGTGGTTAGTCAAACTCGGCAAGACATCGCGTCTCGTGCCTACGTATCTCATCTGAACGTGAGAATCAGAGTTGCCGTAGTTCGGCCGAACAGTTCTAAACATGGCTCACACAAGGGTTAAGCCACACAGACTTGACTTGCACAGGAAGCAAATCAAGCGCAAACCTATTGCACAAGGGCAGGCAAAACTAAAACCTAAAGAGGCAAACAAAGCAAACACAAACACATACAGCATAAAATAAACACACCAACAAGGGGGCTCAAACATCAAAGGTTAGGCACTAGGGCCAACTGGAATAGGGTAAGTGTTGCTCTTAACCTTGCCATTGAGAGGCTAAGGTGAAGCAGATGAATAGGAGATGAGGGGTGTGCCTCATTGCTTCTATCCCCGATCAGGGAGAGCATGTAAGAAAGTGTGGGAGTTCAGAAAGTAGGAACTCTCTCCACATTATTGACTCGATTAGATCTTGGGTATTTATCTCCATGCTTCAACCATGTGATGGGAGCAAGGAGAGGACACACTGAATAGTGGGGGATAGGCTACTTATCCCTACCTTCCACCAATTGCCTCAAATGAGGACTTTTCCTGCTTGGGACAAATTTAAACACACACAAGCATGGCCTCTTAAGGAGGACTTCAGACAGTTTGCCCGGCCAAATAACAGGCCGGGTCTCCAGACTACATGAAGAAAAAGAAAATATACCTCAAGCAAGTTGCTAAAAAGCAAAGCAAGCAACTAAAGCAACTAAAGGGTACCTGAGAAAAACTAAACAGATCAGTATGCAATTAAACAGTTAAAAGCAAAAGGAATGGATAAATAGTCAACCACAGAAGGTCAACTGTGCAAAGCAAAACTCAAGTTACATGAGTCACCTACAAAACAAAAGGTTAGCACAATATAGACAAACAAACATCAATCAAATTGGTATGATCTTGGAAGCACTATGCTCAACCTGAAACAGATGAACTCAACATAAGTCCAAAGGACCACTAGGGCTAGCCTAGGGTCAAAGATGAAAGAAAAAGTCAAGGCAGCAAGGAAAAGTCAACTCAAAGTCAAAGTCAACCAATTAGAAAGCAATCACAATTGGGCCCACATTCAAATCATGCATTATGATCATTTCATGAACGTTTGAAGTCAAAGTAAGGCAAAGAAAGCATACAAAAGTCAACAGAATGACTTGCATCAAAAGTCAACTCAAACATTTTCAAAAATCATGAAATAAATCACACTCAATCCTAGCATCTAACATGGTATACATGTAAAATTTCATGGCATTTGGATGAGAGGAAGGCAGTCAAGTAAAATCATGAAGTCAAACCAAATTCAAGTAAGCATGGTGAAAGTCAACAAGCATAGGTCAACTTCAAAAAATCGTATCAATTTGAAAACAGAAGAGAAATGAATGAGATTAACACCAATGCAAAGCTCAAAGAGTCTAGTTATCACACATGAAATTTCATGATCATGTGATATGTTATGAGAATTTCCCAAAGGATTTGGCAAGGCATAGCACAAAAAGTCAACAGATGACCAAGCATGGAAGAAAATTCTCACATAAATGGAAAACAGCAAGATTAATTCCAAGAAAATTCATACATCAATTAGACATACAAGGGATCATTCATGCAAAATTTGGAGTCATTTGGATGTGGGGAAGTGTGTGAACAAAAATTGTGAAAATGCATGATCATGGTATGACACCAAATGCAACACATGACTTCAAAAAATCATAACTCTCAATCCACAAATGATAAATGCACAAACTTTATATGGAAATGAAGGTCAATGTGCCTAGTTTTACCACAAAAAATTTCAAGCTCATTGGATGCAATATGACAATTTCACAAAAGGAATGGCACAATGTATCATTTTGGCATACATGTCAAGAAAATAATTATCATTAAAAATCCAGCCAATGGAAAATTAATTAAAATTCATAATTAAATAATAGACTCAATCATGAACATCATGGAAAAAGAATCATAATTTTTGGATGAAAAATGAATTAGAAATTAATTGTTGAAGTTGAGTGATATTTGAAGCAAAAATGAACAAGATAGCATGAAGAATTGGTCAACATGGGGGTCAACGATGGCATTTCAGTAAATAAGTGCCCAACTTAATGAAACGACACAGCTTTGGCAAGGCAAATAAAATGTTCTGATTGGCTCCCAGCCAATAGAACAGTAACATGGCCAATGAGCTTCAAAGCTCTGAGTTTCTAAAACCCTAAGGTTTTAACAGCATGCTTGGCATATGAATTCATGTCCATTAACAATAATCAAAACTAATTTGTCCAAGCAATCACAACAGCATACATTGAAATGCAAAATGGGCAACAACAACAGCCAAAGGCAAACACGATTCTGGGGATTTCATGCACATGAACTAGGGTTTGGAAGCAGGGCAATTGTAATCACATCAGCCAGGCAAAATTCAATCAAACCATCAACATGCTACTGAAACGCATCATGCAACATACAAATGAAACACGAGCTCATGCATTCTGGGCAGGTTTCTAGGGTTTTAAAACAACAACAAACAATGTCCAGCAACATCAAACAAACCATTATCCATTGAACTCGAAAATCATGGCAAGCAAACATAGCATTGGTACAAGCATGTTCAGGCAACATCATCATCATGAAGCATCAATCAGCAACAAAACAAACATAAACAATGGAAATTTCTGGGCAGGGTAATGTCTAGACATGAACAGCACATGAACATCATCATCAACAATTCGAATTTTCAATGATATTTCCAGAAATTAAAAACACACACATAACAATGCTCAGCATGGCAAGGTGAATGAGAAACCAACATCAATTTTCAACCAAACATGTTGTGTACCAGGAATCGAGCCAAACATCATATGAGCACCAAACTTATTTTTCAGATTTCTCCCTCATAACATCATCATTTCAAGTAAAACAAAATGTAATGTGTTCAGCATGATAGGACCTACCAAAAACATGATATAGTGTGGAGAAAGGAAAAGATCGAAAACTAACTTGGTTTTGAAGCAATTGTTGAAACAGTGGTGTATTTGATGTTTCCAGTTCAAACAGAGATCCACAATGCTTGATGGTGAAGGGTAGTTGGAGAAGCTCAGCTTAAAGCCATCAAATCCAGCTCAAATCAGATTTCACCATGGACATGGCTTCGTGTAGCAGTAGCGAGGAATAAGGTTACAGCAATGAAATAAGACTTCAAATCGGTTCCAAATTGCTAGTAAATGATGAGAACACAGAGCCAACTCGAGGGTTTTTGAAGATTCTTCCAAATCGAGCACAAATGCAAAAATGCAAGAGAGAGGAGAATGAACTTTTTTGTTTGGTAGGCTGTGTAAATTAGGGTTTGAAGTGACAGAAAACATTGCTTATATTGTCTGTTTTAGGTCCTTAATCCATGTTGTAACTTGGTTTAGTTCAAAATGCCCCATTTGCTATTTTGCTAATTTGGAAATAAGTGGGCAAAGGGAGGTGTAAACTGGTCGAGTGGGCTGGGCATAGGCTGCAAAAGGACATTCAAATTGCTGTTTTTATTCTGTACTAGAATGCTGTACTTGCCTTGCATTTGTATAGCTATTTGCACCATTGGCCTACTTTGCATTTTGATTCAAAAATGGAGTGTAATGGTGCTATGAACATGCTTTTAAGCTTGAGACAAGTCACAAACATGGTTTAGAACATTTCTCAATTGGTCAAGTCAAGAAAAAGTCAAAGAAGCAAAAAGTCAAAGTTTGGTCAAACTTTGAATTTAAGTGAAAAAGGTCCAAAAATGCCATTTTGATTGGCAAGGTTTTAGGTCATGAAATTTATATTTTTGGAAAGAGGATGAAAAATGTGATTTGTAGGAAAAAACCCCACCAAATTTGGCCTTATGGTTTGGGAGATATGGCTTGTTGAAGTTCACAAATTGATGAAAATGATTTGATCATATCTTGACAACCACACATGGGATTTGGGTGTTCTTGGACTTTTTGAAAATGGGAAGACAAGATCTTCAACTTTCATGTTGGGAAAAAATTCATTTGAAGCTTGTATCATGATGCAAGTTGAGGATCAAGAAGTTTCTATTTTTGGCAGTTGAAATTACAGGTCCACTTTCTATTTTGGGAAATCTTCTGATTTGCTTCAAATTCTTCCATGATGTTGATTTCCATGACACATGAGGCCTATTAGGACATGAATAAACTCCTTCAAACCATTTTTATCCATCAAATCCAAAGAATCAACCACAGTTGACCAACTTTGACTTTCTAGGGTTTTGGACTTGACTGTGCACTTCTGATGAATTCCAAACCCTAGTTCCTTGAGACTTTGACTTCAAATGATGTCCCAAGACATATGAACTCTTGACGATTGATCATGGTGCCCAAATTCCACAAGAATGGCCACCATCTACTGCTTTGACTGATTGTTGACTGTCTAGGGTTCTCTGCCTGCCTGTGCATTGACTGATGACCTCTGAGCCTTCAACCCTTGACTTGAACACTTCAAATGATACTCCAAGACATGTGAACTTGATGGGTAAACCCTAGGACCTTGGATCCTTGAGAAACAACTTTGCTTGATTGGTTGACTGATCTCCTGATCAGTTTGACCTAATTCTTGCTTGCTTGCTCTTGAGGCAACTGGGGACAATGCAAATGCTATGCAATGTATCATGATATGCTATGACCTAATATGAGATGGTATGTACAATGATAGGTGCAAATTTGAGGTGCTACAGCTGCCCCTATTCAATCAGCTGGGAACCCGAACGGATGATAGCAATGGCTGTCAGACTTTCAGGGTAAACAGGGATTGAATACAAAAGAACCGTAGAAATTTGCACCGACTGGATATAATACAGGAATGCCTGTCAGGATCGGCAAAGAAACAGTCTTGAAAGAACAGTCCGTCCGGAACGGAAAAGAAATCGGCCTGAACACCGAAACAGAAAACGTCGACCTGGATACCAAAATAAATGGTAACACAGGGATAACCATGGCTTGAGCGCCGCAAGTCAGTTTGAATACTGAGCATCGGTGTGTGAGAGATTTGATGTCAATCTGAAACGTCGGAGATTGGCCTGATCGCCACCTCGGTATGAATACCGGAAAATTGGCCTGAGTGCCAAAGCGTGAATTGGTTGGTGTTCCAAAACACTCAACATCCTGAAGAGGGCTAGAAAAGCAGTCTTGTTAAAGGATGGACATTCGATTTCACCAAAAATACGAATCTTACTCGACTGGGGAGGACGACTTCGACCCAAGAGCGCATGAGACATATTATCTATAGCCGTCAGAACGTAGATAATAACCTCGCATGGAAGATTATCCATAACCGGTTTGCAGGTTGTTAGATGGATAAACGACCAAAAACATCCTGAAGAGAGCAAAGGCAAACTTGTTAAAGGATGAACATTCGATTCCACAAGGAATACGAATCTTACTCTGCTGGTGATAACAATCGAAAGATTGACCAAAGAGCGCATGAGATATATTATCTATAGCCGTCAGAACGTAGATAATAACCTCGCATGGAAGATTATCCATAACCGGGTTGTAGGTTGTTAGATGGATAAACGACCAAAAACATCCTGAAGAGAGCAAAGGCAAACTTGTTAAAGGATGAACATTCGCTTCCACAAGGAATACGAATCTTACTCTGCTGGTGATAACAATCGAAAGATTGACCAAAGAGCGCATGAGATATATTATCTATAGCCGTCAGAACGTAGATAATAACCTCGCATGGAAGATTATCCATAACCGGGTTGTAGGTTGTTAGATGGATAAACGACCGAAAAGAAAGGCATCTGGGTACCAGACTAGGTATGCAAAAGATGGCCAATCAAGAGAGGATAAAGTTGCTTACTCGGAGCAAGTATCCAAAAGGAAGGTGAAGACCCAATGGGGACAATACTGCTTGATCAAGGCAAGTATCCAGAGGGGAAAAGAACATTAATACCACAAAGAGGGGATTACATCTACCGGTTTGTAGGCAGAAAACCACGGAAAAGTAACCAGTCATCATCGGGATGAGCACAAAGGGTTAACTCCAACAAGGGGAAGAATGTGGGATTTTACAACTACCAGCTAGTGGGTAGAAAACCACAAAGATAGGACTTACAGCTACCGGTTTGTAGGTAGAAGCCAATGGAAAAGTAACCAGTCATCATCGGGATGAGCACAAAGGGTTAACTCTGATATGTGATGAAAAGTGGGATTTTACAACTACCGGCTAGTGGGTAGAAAACCACAAAGATAGGACTTACAACTACCGGTTTGTAGGTAGAGGCCAAAAATTCCGCTGAGGGTGAAATGAATGAGTGCCGGTTAGTAAGCGACTATTCATTTATGCCCCAGGGAAGCACAAGAGACAGTCAACGGGTAGCCATTTAGGATCGATCCAAAAAGGCAGACTGAAACAAGACTCATCCTAATGAGGAAAGAACTCAATAGGGAAAACCCATCCTGTGTAGGGAGGGAACGGAAGCAACCGTCATCCCCGAGGATGTATCTCAGTGGGGAAATGGCAGGAAAGGATAGACACTTTCTGCTTAAGGGGTAGACTCTACATGGAGAGATCAGACACGCCCATATTTGCTTGAGGAAAATCTACTGGAGAGATTCGTGTCAACAAATAGCAAGAGATAACCATCAACAGATACACGGCAACAGCTGCAACATGAGTATCCAAATGCTATGATTATGCATGTATGCATTATGCATGATGAATGTTGACAAACAGACATGCTCAACACGCAGGTCCGGGAATCAATCATCCGGAGAGAGAACCAAAGTCACCAGAGAGTCAAGAAGATCCACTGGGGACTGGGATATCAGGGAACACCTATCCTGCAGGGGAGGAAGGCCACCGGAGGCTTCCGGAGGGATTGTCAGTCACAACCGGAGAAAAGAGTTCAACATACGGGCGTACCGGCCACCACAACTCGTGATGAAAATCAGCGACATCAAGAAGCGACCAGATCTCTGATGAGAGTAGATAAGCGTTGATAAAGCTTCTTATGCAAACAACTCCACTGAGGAATCCATCTGAGGGAATGCCGGATTATGGGGATGTTGATCCTCCAAATACTGAATCTGCAAAGGAAACACCCATGTTGGGGGAGAGAAAGACTGCCCTGCTGGAGAGGCGAAAGTTGAAGTCTTCAGTAAACACTCTGCTAGGGGAGCTGCCCCACAATAATGTCCGAAACAGCAAACTTGCTGGGGATGCCCCACGATAGGGCTCAAACAGCACTCTACTGGGGATGCCCCACAATAGAGCTAACAGGGACTTGGAGGAAGAATGTTATACTGCCGGGAACATGAAGATAAACAACTTCAAACAACACTGCATCGGGCAGATTCACTGAGGAGAGACCATACGAGGTTCTGCAAGATAAAGATACAGTCATGCTCGAGATACGAACAATTGTCTTACCTGTTGGTAATCATACCACCCCCGGGAGAGCACTGTGGGTCTCCTAAGTATCCTTCCATCATCGTGAATGTTCACTTTGTTTAAGAACAATTTTTTGAAAAATTTGTTTATTTTGAAAACAATGATACTTTATCAATTAAAACATGCAAAACATCTGTTGAGTTGAAACAAAAAGGAGTGCAAATAATTGGATAAAAGCTCAAATTAATGTGATGGGATGGTAGTCTGCAAAGGGCGAGACTCCATGGATCTGTACAAGTTTGAAATCGGTGATGTATATTGGAGAGGGCTACATTGAACATAATGACCTTTCCTCTACCATTATGAATTTTCGATGTATTCAAAGCTTCAGTCGACGACGGATCGAGAATCCCTGACGGATGACAGATGTACAGCACAGTCTTGTCAAGATGCAGTTACTTGCCAAATCCCTAATTTTTGCCTAGATTGCCCCAGTGTGAGGTGCTCAATCTAGCGGGATGCAAATTCTTTTTTCAATGTCTCTAGCTTTTGCCTGGATCGCCCTTTCGGGTTTTCAATCCACCGAGACGCTCCTTTTTGCCTAAGTCACCCTTTGGGGTGTTCGACTTAGCGAGCTGTTTTGCTTTTTTCTTTTAGGCGAAGTATTTCTTGACTGCATCGGAGTTCACAGGACGAGTGAACTTCCATCCATCGTTGTAAGTGTCGGAACATTGCCTGAAGAGGCTCTCTTGAAAACGTATGGACGTTCTTAGCTTGGAGTTCACTTGCCCCTGGAATTGGGCACGAAAGACAAGACTTTCTTGAGCACAAGGTTCCTCGGAACACACGAGGCTTGATCTTCTTGTCGAATGCTTTTTCACTCTCTGCTGATATGACTGACCATGACACATGGCAGTTGATCTCTTCTTTTCGATCGAATTCAGCATCAGCCAACTTGGGACTTTGAGGGTGCTATTTTCTTTTGTTTTTTGTTTTTTTTTTCTTTTGATTTTTTTTTTTTTTTTTTGATTTTGATTGATTTCTTTTTTTTTGATTTTGCACCCTTCTCTTTCTTTTTTTTCTTTTTCTCTCTTTCTTTTTGATAAATGCCCCAGTTGGCTGTTCTGCTGATTCTCGAGATGCAGCTGAGTGATCTTCTTTTCTTGCTCAAGAAGTCGGGAAATCTCGTCGGGAATCCCTTCAACATCATCTTCGTCCGCTTAGAATACAAGGAATTCAAAATTGGGAGATGACGTCCGATCACTATGTTCAATGGGTTTGAGAAATAACCTGCATAATGATTTAGAGATGAAAAGCTTTTTGAAAAACAAACAAGACAATCGTTATGCGGATGAAAAGATTGCTTTTATTCTTGTTTTTTAAGGTTTTTTGTGATCACCAATTTCATGCAAAAAGCGAAAAGGGAAAACAATTGGAAAAACAAATGTTTTAACATGAATTTATTTGAATGAAAATATCATTGCACAAAATGTTGCCAACAATGTCATCACTTCTCCTTTTGGCATGGGAGAAGGGTTTTTAAACAAAGTGATTATTACAAAGACTTATGAACAACTGTAGGAACGCCCACAGTGACCCAATTGCGATAGATCCCACCAGGGATGACAACTGTCAATATCTTTTGCATCGGCAGCTTCTGATTTTGAACAACCCTCTTGAAAACCTCAGAAGAACAAACACCGACAGCCCGGGACTTGTTACCTTCAAGCTTGATTAGCACTGGGACCTAAGTCCTCCAGGATAAGAATACCTGACCTCACCAGATCTTGAACCTTCATCTTCAGCTGAAAGCAACTGTCCACATCATGACCAGGAGCACCCGAGTGATACACACAATGCTGTTCAGGCCTATACCACCACCGAGGGTTGACGGGTATGGGCGGCGGGTCTCTAGGAGTGATCAAGTTCCGCTCTATCAGAGTGGGATACAGTTCGGCGTAGGACATGGGGATTGGATCAAAAATGATCTTCTTCCTCTCATTACTTGTACCAGCTTGATTGTCAATGGGAGGCTGGTAAGCCTGCTGCTGAGGATGACGTTGTGGAGTCTGATACTGCTGAGTTGGTCTTCTCGGCTGTTGTTGAGTTTGAGTTGCTGGAATAGTCACAGCAGCAACTTGCCGATATGGTCCTCTATTTGCACTCCTTCGACGGTGCACAGCATTCGTTTCATTCTCTCCCCTTTTGGGTGCCCCAGAGTATAGCTTCTTAGAATTGGAAGAGTTTGAAGAGCCAGGATCTTGTATCCTCCCTGCTTTGATAAGGCTCTCAGTTCTTTCTCCACAGACGACAACATCTGAAAAGCTACTGAACGGGCAACTTCCCAAACGATCCATGAACACACCTTGCAGGGTTCCAATGAACATGTCAGTCAGTTCTCTCTCCAGCATCGGAGGTTGCACTCTGGCGGCCAGCTCACGCCATCTCTGAGCATACTCTTTGAAACTCTCCTTGTCTTTCTGATACAAGCTCTGTAACTGAGTTCGGCTTGGCGCCATGTCCATGTTGTGCTTGTATTGCCTCAGAAAGGCCTCACCCAAATCTTTCCAGCTTCTGACTGATTCTCGCTTCAGACCCATGTACCAGTCCAAAGATGCCCCAGATAGACTATCTTGGAAAAAGTACATCCACATTTTCTCGTCGTCAGTGTAAGCAGAGATCTTCCTGAAGTACGCCTGCACATGGGTGCGAGGACAGGAAGTGCCATTGTACTTGTCGAATGAGGGTGCCTTGAATTTGTAGGGGATCTTTAACCCTTCCACCAGACCCATGTCGGTCACATCAAACCCAAGGGAGTTCTGGCATTCCATGGCTCGGATTTTCTCAGCAAGAGCATCCACTTTTCTGTCCCTCTCTTCGGTTTTCACAACATCATAGTCCTCACTGAGGAGAGTAAACGTGTCCTCTTGTTGGTTGACAAACGGAGCTGGATGACGAATCGGAGCCCGGGTAGCTCTGACATTGACCTCTGCAGCAAGAGGCTGTCCATTGATTCTTATACCCTCAAGTTCATCCCCGACGGCGTAGTCGTTAGTGGGAGCGGCAACATGGATAGTCTCATGAGCGGGTGCAGCAACAGGCGAAGCACGGTTTGATGTTGGAATCACAACTTCCTGTCTCTGGGCTAAGGCACGCAGCTCCTCTTGCCCCTGAACGACCCCTTGCATCATTGTCATGAACTGGGCCATGTTTGCCCTCATCTCGGCCAGCTCTGTCTGAACCTGATCCATACCTCTCTGCTTGATTGAGCCTGGTTGAATACCGGTGTGGCCTCTGATCGGCTATCCTATCTGACAAAGGAACCGGAGTGAGAAGGCAGCACAAGAACACCTGTTATGCAAATGATGCATGAAGTGTTTATGCATATGCTTGTTTTTATATCAAAGGAACCCGAGGGTTTTATTTGCAAACTTTGAAATATTTAAGCATTTTGATCATATATGAGAATATCCCATCAGATATATCAGGTGAAAAAATTTTACCCGGTTTTTTTCATGTTTTTGAAATTTTTTGCAAATAAACTCCTTTGAGTTCCTTGAAAATTTTCTTTTTTCTGATGATATGGATGCAGATGAATGTATGGATGCATGGATGCAACAAACATACTCAAGGGTCAAGCAAAGCACGCCAAACAAAGGTCGTGGGAAAGCTCGTTGTATCCCTAATATCAATCATCCATTTTGGTGGATTTAGGTTTTCACCTTATCGACACCCAAGTTCCATTGATATTAACGGTACATGAACCGACTCAAACATCCTTAATATCAACCAGCCGCTTTGGTGGATTTTAGGTTTTACCCCTGATCCGGGATCCATTGATATTAACAATGTTTGAACGACTCAACCACGAATCATGGGTTTGTTGAGAGTCACGATCATGGAGTCTCGATTAAGAACCACCCAAAGGGAGCGTACTAGGGTTTAGACCTGCCAGACATGTTCTATCAGAGGTTCCCATAATCATCGTTCCATCTTTCGAATATTATCGGAGGAACGAATACTCGTATTCCAAGAATATTCTCAAGAGAAACTCTCATGAGTGTAGTATCGCGTGACAATCGTATCAGAACTGACATCTGAACGACCTCCGCACTACAGTCCTAAAAATAGGCCAAGATGGGTTTGGTAAACTAAGGTTCTTGGCTTCTGCGGCACATGATTGAAAGAATAATGCCTAACCACAAATAACTTGTGTGACATTATTAGTTCAACATGACCTCCACCAAGTGAATGGACTCGCGAGTCAACTGGCTAAGGAATACTCCACACCAGTCAACAAGACTATGCCATTCTCCTATCCTAGAGTGCACTCGAGTTCGGGTATAGAACTCATCTCACAAAGGAAAACAGACAACCAGCCAGGCAGAATGGATAATGAATATGAAGGCAAACATTAATGCACACAATCAAGGCAAACAATAAATGTACATATATACAACGAATGCAATAAAATACAACAAGCAGAAAGCAACCAAAACCCTAATCCTAGAGAGCGCTAGGAGAGACTCGCTCAGGGAAGATGGACCAGCATAGGTCAACTTCTCTAGTTCCCCAGCAGAGTCGCCAGCTGTCGCATCGCGCGAAAAACCGGCGGGAAAAGAAAGAACAACAGAGCCGCCACCGTGCGTTATTTATCCCAAAAGAGGGAAAGGAAACGCTCGAAGTAAACCTAGGAAAGAACATGGTCTCGCGACCAAAGAGAATGGGTTCGGGAGTCGGTTATGCGAAGGGAAGGTGTTAGGCACCCTACGCATCCGTAGTACTCTACGGGATCCACGCGCAAAAGGAAAGAATATGGTTGCTAAACACTGCTCACACACACACACACTGGCTGAAAAGAGACAAAAGAAGCTGACTGAAACTGACTCGGCAGGATGTCGCATCCTGGGCCTACTTAGTCTATCAAGCATAGACATCAGAGTCGAAGTAGTTCGGACTGGGGAGACGACACATGCTCGCTAGGATATCGTATCCTATGCATACGTATCTTCTCGGACGAGAGAAGAATCAGAGCATTCGTAGCTCGGCTGACACGCACACAGACAAACAAAACACGGGCAAACAAAGAGCCCGACTGCCAATCACTGGACTTATGTCAGCATCCGAACCTAAACACACGCAAAGAGGCAAACGTGGAGCCCAAATGCCAATCACTGGACTTACATTGACATCCAAACCAAAACAACACAACAGATATATAGGGAGTCGGGGACTCAGCCTATAACTGTCAAACAAACACAAAAGAAAAGAAAAGGCGCCCGGAGAGATCAGCTCAATCTCCTGCCTACATACTTCATCTGGCATGAAGATCAGGGCGATGTAGTTCCCCTACGCAGGGACAAAGGTTCTAGCCTAACCAGATAACAGAGGGAGACACAACTCTAGGGAGACTACGACTCGAGCCTAGATGTTGTCATGCAAAGTCAACCCTAAGTTAAGGTTCCTAGCTAAATGGCACAAGGGCCAACCTATCCTGAACAGACACAGGAAAAAAGCAAAGTCTCGATTGCAACTAGGGCAAGAGAAAGGGGATATCTCAATCACAACAGGGGTGAGAGAAGAGAATTAGATGTTAGTGGTTAGTCAAACTCGGCAAGACATCGCGTCTCGTGCCTACGTATCTCATCTGAACGTGAGAATCAGAGTTGCCGTAGTTCGGCCGAACAGTTCTAAACATGGCTCACACAAGGGTTAAGCCACACAGACTTGACTTGCACAGGAAGCAAATCAAGCGCAAACCTATTGCACAAGGGCAGGCAAAACTAAAACCTAAAGAGGCAAACAAAGCAAACACAAACACATACAGCATAAAATAAACACACCAACAAGGGGGCTCAAACATCAAAGGTTAGGCACTAGGGCCAACTGGAATAGGGTAAGTGTTGCTCTTAACCTTGCCATTGAGAGGCTAAGGTGAAGCAGATGAATAGGAGATGAGGGGTGTGCCTCATTGCTTCTATCCCCGATCAGGGAGAGCATGTAAGAAAGTGTGGGAGTTCAGAAAGTAGGAACTCTCTCCACATTATTGACTCGATTAGATCTTGGGTATTTATCTCCATGCTTCAACCATGTGATGGGAGCAAGGAGAGGACACACTGAATAGTGGGGGATAGGCTACTTATCCCTACCTTCCACCAATTGCCTCAAATGAGGACTTTTCCTGCTTGGGACAAATTTAAACACACACAAGCATGGCCTCTTAAGGAGGACTTCAGACAGTTTGCCCGGCCAAATAACAGGCCGGGTCTCCAGACTACATGAAGAAAAAGAAAATATACCTCAAGCAAGTTGCTAAAAAGCAAAGCAAGCAACTAAAGCAACTAAAGGGTACCTGAGAAAAACTAAACAGATCAGTATGCAATTAAACAGTTAAAAGCAAAAGGAATGGATAAATAGTCAACCACAGAAGGTCAACTGTGCAAAGCAAAACTCAAGTTACATGAGTCACCTACAAAACAAAAGGTTAGCACAATATAGACAAACAAACATCAATCAAATTGGTATGATCTTGGAAGCACTATGCTCAACCTGAAACAGATGAACTCAACATAAGTCCAAAGGACCACTAGGGCTAGCCTAGGGTCAAAGATGAAAGAAAAAGTCAAGGCAGCAAGGAAAAGTCAACTCAAAGTCAAAGTCAACCAATTAGAAAGCAATCACAATTGGGCCCACATTCAAATCATGCATTATGATCATTTCATGAACGTTTGAAGTCAAAGTAAGGCAAAGAAAGCATACAAAAGTCAACAGAATGACTTGCATCAAAAGTCAACTCAAACATTTTCAAAAATCATGAAATAAATCACACTCAATCCTAGCATCTAACATGGTATACATGTAAAATTTCATGGCATTTGGATGAGAGGAAGGCAGTCAAGTAAAATCATGAAGTCAAACCAAATTCAAGTAAGCATGGTGAAAGTCAACAAGCATAGGTCAACTTCAAAAAATCGTATCAATTTGAAAACAGAAGAGAAATGAATGAGATTAACACCAATGCAAAGCTCAAAGAGTCTAGTTATCACACATGAAATTTCATGATCATGTGATATGTTATGAGAATTTCCCAAAGGATTTGGCAAGGCATAGCACAAAAAGTCAACAGATGACCAAGCATGGAAGAAAATTCTCACATAAATGGAAAACAGCAAGATTAATTCCAAGAAAATTCATACATCAATTAGACATACAAGGGATCATTCATGCAAAATTTGGAGTCATTTGGATGTGGGGAAGTGTGTGAACAAAAATTGTGAAAATGCATGATCATGGTATGACACCAAATGCAACACATGACTTCAAAAAATCATAACTCTCAATCCACAAATGATAAATGCACAAACTTTATATGGAAATGAAGGTCAATGTGCCTAGTTTTACCACAAAAAATTTCAAGCTCATTGGATGCAATATGACAATTTCACAAAAGGAATGGCACAATGTATCATTTTGGCATACATGTCAAGAAAATAATTATCATTAAAAATCCAGCCAATGGAAAATTAATTAAAATTCATAATTAAATAATAGACTCAATCATGAACATCATGGAAAAAGAATCATAATTTTTGGATGAAAAATGAATTAGAAATTAATTGTTGAAGTTGAGTGATATTTGAAGCAAAAATGAACAAGATAGCATGAAGAATTGGTCAACATGGGGGTCAACGATGGCATTTCAGTAAATAAGTGCCCAACTTAATGAAACGACACAGCTTTGGCAAGGCAAATAAAATGTTCTGATTGGCTCCCAGCCAATAGAACAGTAACATGGCCAATGAGCTTCAAAGCTCTGAGTTTCTAAAACCCTAAGGTTTTAACAGCATGCTTGGCATATGAATTCATGTCCATTAACAATAATCAAAACTAATTTGTCCAAGCAATCACAACAGCATACATTGAAATGCAAAATGGGCAACAACAACAGCCAAAGGCAAACACGATTCTGGGGATTTCATGCACATGAACTAGGGTTTGGAAGCAGGGCAATTGTAATCACATCAGCCAGGCAAAATTCAATCAAACCATCAACATGCTACTGAAACGCATCATGCAACATACAAATGAAACACGAGCTCATGCATTCTGGGCAGGTTTCTAGGGTTTTAAAACAACAACAAACAATGTCCAGCAACATCAAACAAACCATTATCCATTGAACTCGAAAATCATGGCAAGCAAACATAGCATTGGTACAAGCATGTTCAGGCAACATCATCATCATGAAGCATCAATCAGCAACAAAACAAACATAAACAATGGAAATTTCTGGGCAGGGTAATGTCTAGACATGAACAGCACATGAACATCATCATCAACAATTCGAATTTTCAATGATATTTCCAGAAATTAAAAACACACACATAACAATGCTCAGCATGGCAAGGTGAATGAGAAACCAACATCAATTTTCAACCAAACATGTTGTGTACCAGGAATCGAGCCAAACATCATATGAGCACCAAACTTATTTTTCAGATTTCTCCCTCATAACATCATCATTTCAAGTAAAACAAAATGTAATGTGTTCAGCATGATAGGACCTACCAAAAACATGATATAGTGTGGAGAAAGGAAAAGATCGAAAACTAACTTGGTTTTGAAGCAATTGTTGAAACAGTGGTGTATTTGATGTTTCCAGTTCAAACAGAGATCCACAATGCTTGATGGTGAAGGGTAGTTGGAGAAGCTCAGCTTAAAGCCATCAAATCCAGCTCAAATCAGATTTCACCATGGACATGGCTTCGTGTAGCAGTAGCGAGGAATAAGGTTACAGCAATGAAATAAGACTTCAAATCGGTTCCAAATTGCTAGTAAATGATGAGAACACAGAGCCAACTCGAGGGTTTTTGAAGATTCTTCCAAATCGAGCACAAATGCAAAAATGCAAGAGAGAGGAGAATGAACTTTTTTGTTTGGTAGGCTGTGTAAATTAGGGTTTGAAGTGACAGAAAACATTGCTTATATTGTCTGTTTTAGGTCCTTAATCCATGTTGTAACTTGGTTTAGTTCAAAATGCCCCATTTGCTATTTTGCTAATTTGGAAATAAGTGGGCAAAGGGAGGTGTAAACTGGTCGAGTGGGCTGGGCATAGGCTGCAAAAGGACATTCAAATTGCTGTTTTTATTCTGTACTAGAATGCTGTACTTGCCTTGCATTTGTATAGCTATTTGCACCATTGGCCTACTTTGCATTTTGATTCAAAAATGGAGTGTAATGGTGCTATGAACATGCTTTTAAGCTTGAGACAAGTCACAAACATGGTTTAGAACATTTCTCAATTGGTCAAGTCAAGAAAAAGTCAAAGAAGCAAAAAGTCAAAGTTTGGTCAAACTTTGAATTTAAGTGAAAAAGGTCCAAAAATGCCATTTTGATTGGCAAGGTTTTAGGTCATGAAATTTATATTTTTGGAAAGAGGATGAAAAATGTGATTTGTAGGAAAAAACCCCACCAAATTTGGCCTTATGGTTTGGGAGATATGGCTTGTTGAAGTTCACAAATTGATGAAAATGATTTGATCATATCTTGACAACCACACATGGGATTTGGGTGTTCTTGGACTTTTTGAAAATGGGAAGACAAGATCTTCAACTTTCATGTTGGGAAAAAATTCATTTGAAGCTTGTATCATGATGCAAGTTGAGGATCAAGAAGTTTCTATTTTTGGCAGTTGAAATTACAGGTCCACTTTCTATTTTGGGAAATCTTCTGATTTGCTTCAAATTCTTCCATGATGTTGATTGCCATGACACATGAGGCCTATTAGGACATGAATAAACTCCTTCAAACCATTTTTATCCATCAAATCCAAAGAATCAACCACAGTTGACCAACTTTGACTTTCTAGGGTTTTGGACTTGACTGTGCACTTCTGATGAATTCCAAACCCTAGTTCCTTGAGACTTTGACTTCAAATGATGTCCCAAGACATATGAACTCTTGACGATTGATCATGGTGCCCAAATTCCACAAGAATGGCCACCATCTACTGCTTTGACTGATTGTTGACTGTCTAGGGTTCTCTGCCTGCCTGTGCATTGACTGATGACCTCTGAGCCTTCAACCCTTGACTTGAACACTTCAAATGATACTCCAAGACATGTGAACTTGATGGGTAAACCCTAGGACCTTGGATCCTTGAGAAACAACTTTGCTTGATTGGTTGACTGATCTCCTGATCAGTTTGACCTAATTCTTGCTTGCTTGCTCTTGAGGCAACTGGGGACAATGCAAATGCTATGCAATGTATCATGATATGCTATGACCTAATATGAGATGGTATGTACAATGATAGGTGCAAATTTGAGGTGCTACAACACTCAACCCACTTATCACAAGCATGGATCCTTGAACCAAAACATCTTCCAAAGGAAGGAAAGAAGGCCAAGTTTCCACACAATACCATGAAAGAGGGGAGACTTACAATCTCACTAACTAGAATGCTTGTGCCTTTTGTGTCACAAATTTAGCGCTATGTTAAGCAATCGTAATTGGACTTATGTAGAAGTCACAACTATTTGAGGTCGGACAATAGAATTTTTGTGTTAATGTATGTTAGAGACATAGTATAATGGACTATGCTCATGAAACATACCACACACAAAAAAGAATATGCAAAAGGTGTGGCCTAATCTCATCCATACTCATGTCAATTTTTCAATCAACTAGCATTAGGACTTTGAGATGTCATAGGCCAAATGTTATGAATGAATTAAGAAGAGGAATGAGATGAAGTGGGAAGGGGATGAATGAGATCACAAATTGGTCAAAGGAGGACTTTTATTAAATTAATATCATTCATTCATTTTGGGAGATGGAATGTACATTCCATCAATCCCCTAAATCCAATGATATTAACTTAACAAAGTCAAATCAACCTTGGCCAAGGCCCAACAACAATAAGCAAACTCAAACAAGTCAATACAAATGGTCAACAAAATTTAATTGGTATTTATTCAATTAAAAATAATAAAATAATGCATTTAAATCAAATATGTTTTGTCCAATTCCTAAAATCTCATCAAAACACCAAAGAAATGGCCATGAGATTTATCATAGGTCAAACAAGGTCAAAGGACCTTGGAGAAAAAACTTCATAATTTTTGGACATTTAAAAATATTTTTAAACAATTAAAAACAAATGAAAAATCAACTAATTCATGAAAAATATTAATAAGGATCCAAAAAATAATTTTAATTCAGAATATGAAAGAGAAAAATATTTGAAATTTTTTGGTGAAAGTCCCATATTTTTTGGATCAATATTGAATTTAATATAAATTATTGGAGAAAATGCAAATAAAACAAAATTTCAGAAAATCAAAAATACGTGGACCATCAGATCTCCCTCATTAATTGAGGTGGCAGATCTGATGGTTCCTAGCGCGCGTTCCACATGGACTTCAGTCAACTGCGCTGCACAATTGGTATTTAAAACCAACGATCAAGATTAAAACGTGAGGGACGGATCATGTGGTTCAAGCCTTGCCAACTCATCGCCGGAGATAGAGCTCTGGTCATCTTCTCCGGTGGACCTCACCGGACTGGTCCACCATGAACCATCACCATAATGAAAAACAAGGACATGATCTTGAAGAAAAAATGGCACTGAGCTCGAATCAGACCTCCAATCACTCCAATTCCAAGTATATTGAGAGATATATGGAATTGAAATTTGAGGTACATGAATTGAGTTACTTCGATTTGACCTCAAAGATACTCAATCTTCTTGCCTACATTGGTAGGACTTCAGACAACCAAAGAATCAATAAAATTGAGCAAGAATTTGAGAGAATCGAAGAGTTTAAAATTTCTGAAAATTACCTTCAATGTAGGTCTGGATTCGATGGATCTTGATCTTGCTTGTGCTTGGAATCACTCCACTTGCTTGCAGGAGAAGGATGGAAAGGTTAAAAAGCTATGGATTCCTGGAGAATTGAATTCCAAAACAGTGGAGATTCAAGCTCAAATTCAAGAGAATTTTTCAGGCTTATCCTTTGAGATTTGAGGGTTTGAAATGGGGGATCAAAGCTGGCGCGGTTGTGTGTTTATTTCTGAGCAATTGAAGCTCTATTTATAGCTGGAATGGTTGATAATTGCACACTCTAATTCACTTTCCAATTTTGGCAAATGGTGATGCAATGGTGCATGGGTGCACATAGGCCCATGAAATGATTGCTAGAGGTCCATAATTGAAGATCAGATGCGCTGAAGTAAGCTTAGCTTGCAAGGCAAATGCACATTGATGTTTGAAGTTTGATCCATGCCAAGTGATGTCACCCTGTTTAAGCCATGCGCAGCCTATGCATTTCTCATCCAAAATGATTGAATTTGAGCTCTTTGGAAAGGTGAGATCAAGAGGAACAACTTTCATGTTCAACACTTTTTCATTTGGAGCTTGGAACTTGGAGAAATTTGAGGTGGAAGTTTGGAAATTTTTGACATATCAAATTTTTTCTAAGTGTCAAGCCATATGTCTCAATATTCCACCTTGCTTAACTTTTTCTATGAGCTTCAAATGAGAAATGTGTCTTCATAAAAGTTGTATGTCTCTCAAAGACCTTCAACATGGTCATCAATTTCATGTCATTTGGATTTGAAATGATAGAGTTATACATTTTTGAAGTTTGGAAAAATCACTTGATCAATGGTATAGGTCAAAAGTGACCTATAATGTAGCCTCATATCACATGCTCAAAAAAGTTGAATTAGCTCCCAATCCAAACATAAAATTTGAATTAGACACATTGAATTTTATTGTGCAACTTGGAAATTTTTCATCTCATAAAAATTGAGCAAGTTATGGCCTTGGGAAGTTGACTTTCAAATTAGGGTTTAGACAAAATGACCTATAATGTTTCAACATAGAAAATGATTTTCTAAGCAAAACTAGATCTAGGTCTCAACATGAAAGTTGTTTAGAATGTCATTTAGAGTAAGTTTTCTCTTGGAATCATTTTCATATGGTGAAAATTGTAGGAGATAGGGTCTAGGGAGACCCAATTTTGATTAGATGAAATCATCTGGCCAACCACCATCAACCAACTTGCTAATTTCCAATTCTCTTCACTTTCTTGGCTCATGGTAGATAATATATGCATAATATGATGAATTTTGAAGTGTCCCTTGAGAAATTTGATCAATTGGTGAGATAGCTTGTTGGAGAAGTTACTTAAGATACCTAGTCAAACTAGGGTTTCCAAGGCAAATCACCCTCAAACTCTTGAAGAATGTTTGATCAATATAACATGTAGAGAACATTGGGACTCATATATGATGTTAATAACCATTCTTGAATCAATTCTTGGTTGTGCTCTTTGTTCATGAGGGTCTCAAACCCTAGATGTGAACTTGATGAATCAATGAGATCATGCCCTACCTACAAAAGAGTTAGACAAATACAAAGACATATTTTTGGTATTTTGGTTAGTGAAATGATAAAATACAAGTATGGTATAATCACAAAGTGCTTGATGATCTCTCCCAAAACAAACCCAATGAAATAGGGGTAAGGAGGATGCCAAGTCATGATCCCAATGCTAATGCTTATGATGAAATTGCATGAGGGATCTTAGGGTCAAAATTGGGGTCTTACACTCACACTCTCGTTTTTATTGACTCTGACCATACTCCTAAACCATAATGTTTGGCTCTCGCGGTCTCATTTTGAATTTAAAAGTAACTTTTGAATATAAATAAAGTCTAATTAATCCTAAAGCGCTCTCGCTGTGTTTAGGATTAATGTCTAGTTTCAGCTATCTGGTTAAAATCTCAAACTCTCGTTCTTGTTGACCGTAACCTTAGTTTGTTTTGTACTCTCGTACGAAAAACAGTTTGATTAAAACAAGAAACTAAAAATCGAAAAAATAAGTTTTATAAAAACTAACACCAATTATTTACGAATCCCGTCGTTTCGAAGGTCTTTACATACCGATACCTAAGGGTTTAGCCGGACATGGATCCGATAACAGACATGGTATTTGGAAATTCAAACATGCAATAAGGCATAAATAAATAAAATAACAATCAAAATAAAACCTGGATTACGAATTGAGAACTAGAACTAAATCTTGATCCTTCAATTAAAATAATGTCGGCAGGCTTTGGCAATGAGTAACCGTTACAATTGAATTCAAATGCGTAAAATGAAGTGCAATAGTCCACGATGTGGAGAAACTATCATTGTTACAAAGTAGGAAAAACTGCCTAGGAAACTAAAAGAAAATAATTATAACTAAAAATAGTCAGTAGATTGAAAACGTGAAGAAGAGAGAGCCCCCTGCGTGTAGAAAACTGCCCTCCTTATATATTTCCCACATCCCTAAATTGTAGCTAAAGGCGAGTGGATTCGTGGCTAAAAACTTGGAGAAATAATAGGGAAGACCAGGTTGTGGCAGTTGCCACAACCCTAGTCTTTGACTCCGTGGCGAGCGCCACCAATATAGGGTTGAGCGCCACAATTCTTCATGCTTGGTGGTGGGCGCCACCAACTCCTTTGGTCCATGTGACGGGCGCCACACCTCTAGGTGATGGGCGCCACAAGCCCATTTGGTGTGGTGGCCCATTACCTCTATTTGTCTCCATTTTCTTCTCTTTTTCTTTCCTTTTTGCTATTTTCCACTTTCCTTGTTGTAAACCTTTTATTCGATAAATACCTGCAATAAACATAAAATACTACGTAATAATAAGTGTTAATCAAGTAAAAAGAAATGCATATGAAGCCAAAAATACGATACGTTTTCGCGTTATCAGTATGAGTTACAACAGATGTCCTAGACATTGTATTACCGATTATTTACTCGTAGTAATTTGTTAATTTCTTATAAAAAATTTATAATCTAATATATGTTCACATTTCAGTTTATTTGGCGTCCATATTGTAATACCCCAAAATTTACCCTTCATTTTTCCTGGAAGCATACGCTTTACACCTCATGCATGCATTCATTTTTAGGTCATTTAACATTAGATACATTGCATTTCATCATGTCAATCAGAATTAGATCCAAGAAACTTTATTTAAAACAAAAAAACAAAAACAAAAAACCAAAAAAAAAACAAAAAAAAAACAAAAAAAAAACAAAATAAATAAATAAATAAATAAATAAAAATAATAATAAATAAATAAATAAAAGAAAAAATCTCAGACTTGGACCTCTCTCAAAATCCCACTAAGCTACCAATATTAGGCTATAAATACTAGAGTTTCAGTGAAACAAAAATGGATTTTCTATTCCTATTACCCTGAGGAAAAAGATAGTGAGAGAAGAGCTAACAGAGTTCAGAGCAGCCTCCAAACCCTGAAGGGAACTCAACTGCACAGAATCACCTCTGCCTCACATAAACCCTAAAGATTGTTTTGTAAACCTCACGGGTGCAACTCAATTTCAATCAAGCTCTCCAATTAGGGATAACTTGCGTGGTTTTCCACTTTATTTGTGGGATACCCCCTGGAGGTTTCATTCCGATTACCTGTACTGACTCACTTTCTTTGATGGTGTTTAGCTTGGAAGGATCCCTGGGTTTCCCATTCCTCTAACTGCTGTTACTTCGGATCTTTATCCGCGTGGTACTTTTACATTTTTCCCGCATTTTACTGCTTTCCTAGCTGGAAGACCTCGATAGGAGGCAATGTTTTTGTGTGTTTTTTTACAGGTTCCTTCGTCAAGGACTGCCTTTTTGCATGAGTTCACCAAACCCTAACCCTTCATTGATTTTTCTTCTCCTAAACACACGTTTACTCCTTCTACTACAGGTGAGTAAGTCTCCAAAGGTCGAGCATCCGGTAGATTGCGTAGTAACGTCGTTCGTCCAAAACCCACTCCATAACCCCGTAGTTAGCCGAACTACGGCTTGCTCTGATTCTCATTCCAAATGAGATACGTAGGCATAAGACGCGATGTCTTAGCGAGCACACATCCCCCCAACCCATAGGTCAGCCGAGCTACGAAGACTCTGATTCTCATATTCAGATGAGATACGTATGCAGTGGATGCGACATCCGCGCGAGTCATTTTCATTAAACCTTTTTTTAGTAAACAGCACAAGATAAACTCACACCCTTTAGACAAGAACTACAAAAGTGGATCCCGTAGAGTACTACGGATGCGTAGGGGTGCTAATACCTTCCCTTCGCATAACCGACTCCCGAACCCAAGATTTGGTTGCGAGACCCCGTCTTGTCCTTTCCTTTTTCAGGTTTACTTCGAGCGTTTCCTTTCCCTCCTTTGGGATGAATAACGCACGGTGGCGACTCTTCTGTCATTTTCTTTCGCCGGTTGTTTTTTCGCGCACTATATTTTTCAGGTTGCTACAGCTGGCGACTCTGCTGGGGACACTAAGAAGTTGACCTCTTGCTGGTCCATCTTCCCTATACGAGTCCCTCCTAGCTTGTGTGATTTCTTGTTTATTGGGTGTTCATGCTTTTGTACATTTATTTGCTTACCTGCTTGCATGCATCTGTTGTATCTGTTGGATCTGTTTGTTTGTTTGTTGGGGTGGGGTGTTCTATGAGAGATAAGCCCATTACCCAGGCTTGAGTGTACACACAGGTTTTAGAGTGGATAATCATGAGGCTTGCGTGGCGTGTTGCTACGTTAAGTCGTTCGTGAAGAACCACACCCGTACGAGGTTTCTTTTGGATATATTATGTCTTACGGGTGTTCCATAACGGCAGGATGTTCCTCTAGAAATCGTCGACTCTGGTGACCATTTCCCGAGAACTCAGTCGAGGCCTCTCCTCCGAGACGTGATTATGTTAGCTCTGGTGGGCGCATTCTCGCTGCTCAATCCGAGGATCCCGAGACTGGGAACTTGCTATTAGGATGTCCTGTTGAGGGGAGTCAATGGAGGTCTTTTGTCCCGTAATAATACCAAACCTTCAGTGGTAAACGTATTATTTGCGACTGAAGGGCTGAAGCTGACGAACTTCTGTTCTTAGAACCTACCAGTGAGGGGCGGGCTAAATTCAGGAAACCTTAACCTCCGACCAACCCGGTTTTCTGGAGCAGAGATCTGATCTTATATTATATTCTTCAGTGGGTTTTCTCTTCAGACAGTGCAACCCGACAGATGTTCAAGCAGATACAGCAATCTTGATTTCCATGCCACTGCATTGCATTTACATCATTGCATCAGATCATTCTGCATTCATATCATTTAACACATGTTTATCCATTTCTAGGGGGTTTACATCTTCTTCTTGATTCCGGTCGGGGTTTTTCTGGCTCTCTTAAGATGGATATTGGCAGAAAGAGACATGTCGCCTACAAGTTTCCGGTGGTCTGTCTGGAGCCCATTCAACAGTTAATGAAGTTAATGGATCCTGATTCTCTAGAAGGATTCCGAAAGGATTACGGTTTGATTCTAAGTTTCGTCACGATTCTTTCCAAGGATCAACATGATGCTCTGTTCACACTACTGCAGTTCTACGATCCTCCATTAAGGTGTTTCACATTCCCGGATTATATCTTGGTCCCTACTTTGGAGGAGATTGCCAGTTTTCTCAGAGTTCCTATCAAGTCACAGTTGTTATTCTACAGTTCTGAGTTTCTGCCTGATCTCAGCCTGGTTGCTTCAACCACATATTTGGGGGAATCAGTCTTGAAGGCTAATATGTGTCAGAAGGGAGGAGTCAGTGGTTTTCATTTGAGTTTCTTACTGGGAGAAGCAAAGAAGAAACTTGAAGATGGTGACCAGAGGGGTTTCAATGCTGTGTTGGCTCTTTGTGTGTATGGAATTGTCCTATTCCCTAATGTTGCCAAATTTGTGGACAGGGACGCAATACGCCTCTTCATGTTGAGAAATCCAGTGCCGACCTTGCTAGGAGATTTCTTTCATTCAGTGCACCACAGGAATGAAAATAGAAAAGGAGGATTGTTGAATTGTTGCGCGCCTTTGTTTTATAAGTGGTTCAGTTCTCACCTACCCAAATCAGGAGCGTTCATTGATGTCGAGGACTCGTTGAGTTGGTCGAAGAGATTGATGGGGTTAAGAGCTGAAGATATTTCTTGGTGGTCTGACCGGAGCTTGCTTCGGGCGGATATTATTCACAGTTGTGGGAATTTCCCAAATGTACCATTGGTAGGAAGAAGAGGAGGAATCAACTATAATCCTTCTCTAGCAGTTAGACAGTTTGGATATGCTTTAAGAACTCCGCCTTTGGAAAAGGATGTGGAAGAATCTCTGTTTTTCCATTCTTCGCCTGATCTGACTGTATCCCGTAAGGCAGCTGAGGCCTGGCTCAAGGTGATCAAGAGAGGAAGAACTGTGCTTGGAAAAGGAGATTGTAGAATTTACCCTCAGTATGGAGAGTGGCTTCAAGGAAGAGTCGAAGAGTTTGGTCTGCCGTTTCCTATTGAAGAACCTGTGTATCCACCTACTCCTGAGCAGTCAACAATGGTGAGCCGAGAGGAGTATGACAAGTTGAAGAACGCCATGGAGGGACTTCAAACCGAGAACTCGGAGTTAAGGGAGAAGTTGCAAGACTATATGCATCAATTCCATGAGGCAGAATATCAGAAGGGGGAAGTCGTCAGATTGCAAAAGGAAGCAAAGAGGAAATTTTCTGTGGAGGTGGACTTCTTCAGGAAGACAGACGAAGCCTTGAGATCATCCAGTTCTGAGTTGAGGCGAGTCAAGCAGCAGTTAATGGATGCTCATGGTAAATTAGCTGGGTGGCAAGAGCAATGGGATGCATTTTCAACTTCTCGGAAGGCAAAAGAGGAGGAGATGGTGGCCAAATTGACTGGTCATGTGGGGAAGTTGAAGATTTTGCTGAAGGGGAAGAACAATGAACTTCTGTGTGCCCGTTCGACCAATGGCTACATCACAGATCAACTCGACAAAGCTCAAGAACAGATTGAAGAACTCAAGGTGCTGGCGGGTTTGAAGAAGTCCAGACTTGAAGAGGTATTCAGAGTAGATGATGGGAATTACTACAGAGAGCACATCAACGAGTTGGATGGAGTTATTCACAAGAGGAATCTGCTTATCCGGCGTTTGACAGAATTTCCAGATCATCCTGATACAGTGGCATTACTGGCTGAAGTTAGGAGCAGTCCTTATGGGTTGTATACAGGAGGCTGATTCCTGATTTTTGTTCCTCCCTTCACGTATTGTATTGTAGTGATGATCCACAGGCTTGTTGTGGAGATCCTCTCTTGATGTACTGTCGGCTAAGGCCCTTCTCTTTGAACTTATCTGTATGATGGTTTTATCTCTATTGCATCTTGATCTTCGAAGTTTATCTATGGCTCGATCTTCTCGTGAGACTGGAATCAAGGGGTAGAATACCTTTTGGAATTGATAAACATGTCATTGCATTTACATATTCATTTGCATATCTTGCATAACAGGTACCGCCGCATTGTTCTCAATTGTTTGGTATTCCACTACTAGGATAGCTGACTCAGGCATTCACCGATATGGTACCCGAAGGAATCAATGAAGAGGGTGGGGATAGTGATTGTGACATCGACAACTGGGTGCGTCCGAGGATCCCGGGTGAAGTCATCAACAATTGGTCTTCTGAGGAGATTGTCCAAGTCACTTTTCTGAAGGAGTAATTTTCTTTGTTTATTCATGCATGTCCAAGTCTTACGTTCCGCCCAGGGCGTAATGACTCATTGTAGGGCTCATCTATGTGACACTTGCATTTTTTATCATAAATAAAGGACGTCTTTTTGCATTCAAATATTTCGTTCCCTGTCTTTCTATTTTTGCAATTTTTCAAAATAAAAAAAATGGCAATGTTTTGTTTAGTTTCCACTTTTTTCTTTCACACTCATAAGCACATACCATCACTCATGCAGATGCACGTCACCGGATCCTATTGATAACGGTTCTGCTATGGCTCGCTTCGACTTTGAAAATCCAATCTTTCAAGCTGAAAAAGAGGGTGATGAAGACTGTGAACTCCCTGAAGAACTTGCCAGGTTCTTAAAACAGGAAGAAAGGGCCATTCAACCGTATCAAGAGCCTACTGAAGTGATTAATCTCGGCCCCGAGGACGCCAAGAGAGAAATCAAGATAGGGGCTGCTTTGGGAGATGATGTGAAGAAAGGGCTGATTGAATTGCTGCAAGAATACGTTGACATCTTCGCCTGGTCTTATCAGGACATGCCCGGGCTGGACACAGACATCGTGGTACACCGCTTGCCTCTTAAAGAAGGTTGTCCTCCGGTCAAGCAGAAGCTCAGAAGAACAAGACCAGAGATGGCTGTCAAGATAAAGGAAGAAGTGCAAAAGCAGTTGGATGCAGGGTTTCTAGCAGTCACCAATTATCCGCCATGGGTTGCAAACATCGTCCCAGTACCTAAGAAGGATGGAAAGGTACGGATGTGTGTCGACTACCGGGATCTGAACAGAGCTAGCCCTAAAGATGATTTCCCATTACCTCACATCGACGTTTTGGTGGATAATACAGCTCAGTTCTCGGTATTCTCCTTCATGGATGGCTTTTCTGGCTATAACCAAATCAAGATGGCACCAGAGGACATGGAAAAGACAACTTTCATAACCCCATGGGGCACCTTCTGCTACAAGGTGATGCCGTTTGGTCTGAAAAATGCCGGAGCAACATATCAATGAGCTATGGTGACTCTGTTCCATGATATGATTCATCATGAAATCGAGGTTTATGTGGACGATATGATTGCCAAATCTCAGACAGAAGAAGAACATTTGGTGAATCTGCAGAAATTGTTTGAACGGTTAAGGAAATTCAAACTGAGACTTAATCCGAACAAGTGCACTTTCGGGGTGAGATCGGGAAAATTGTTGGGTTTTATTGTTAGCGGAAAAGGGATTGAGGTGGATCCTGATAAAGTGAAAGCAATACAGGAAATGCCTGAGCCAAGAACAGAGAAGCAAGTCCGTAGTTTCTTAGGGAGGTTGAACTACATTGCAAGGTTCATCTCTCACCTAACAACCACGTGTGAGCCAATTTTCAAATTGCTGAGGAAAGATCAGGCTATCAGGTGGAATGAAGATTGTCAAAGGGCTTTCGAGAAGATAAAAGAGTATTTGCAGAATCCTCCTATCCTTATGCCTCCAGTCCCAGGGAGACCGCTGATTATGTACTTGACAGTACTTGACAATTCTATGGGTTGTGTTCTCGGTCAACACGACGAGACAGGTAGGAAAGAACATGCCATCTACTACTTGAGTAAGAAGTTCATAGATTGCGAGTCGAGATACTCAATGCTTGAGAAGACATGTTGTGCACTTGCATGGGCTGCTAAGCGATTGAGACAATACATGCTGTCTCACACAACCCTACTGATCTCCAAGATGGATCCAGTCAAATACATATTCGAGAAGCCAGCTCTCACCGGAAGGGTGGCTCGTTGGCAAATGGTACTGACAGAGTACGATATCCAGTATACATCTCAGAAAGCCATCAAAGGGAGTATTCTGTCGGACTATCTTGCTCAGCAGCCGATTGATGATTATGAGCCGATGAAGTTTGATTTTCCAGATGAAGACATCATGTTCCTCAAGATGAAAGACTGTGAAGAGCCAGTTGTGGAGGAGGGACCTGATCCAAACGAAAAGTGGACTTTGTTGTTTGATGGGGCTGTCAATGCTAGAGGAAGTGGAATTGGCGCTGTCATTACTACTCCGAAAGGTGCCCACATGCCTTTCACCGCTCGTTTGACTTTTGAGTGCACAAATAATGAAGCTGAGTACGAGGCCTGTATCTTGGGTATTGAGCAAGCCATTGATCTGAGAATCAAGACTCTGGACATCTTCGGAGATTCAGCTCTGGTGATCAATCAAGTGAATGGTGATTGGAATACTCTCCAGCCCACTCTGGTCCCCTACAGAGATTACACGAGAAGACTGTTGACTTTCTTCACAACAGTAAAATTGTATCATATACCTCGTGATGAGAACTAGATGGCGGACGCACTTGCTACTCTATCCTCCATGATCAAGGTAATTCGTTGGAACCATGCTCCCAGGATCGATGTGATGCGCCTTGACAGGGCCGCGTATGTGTTTGCTGCTGAACTGGTAGTCGATGACAAGCCCTGGTATCACGATATCAAGTGCTTTCTGAAGAATCAAGAGTACCCTACAGGGGCATCCAACAATGACAGAAAGACTTTGAGAAGATTGGCAGGCAGTTTCTTCTTGAACAAAGACGATGTGCTGTATAAGAGGAACTTCGACATGGTTTTGCTCAGATGCGTGGACAGACACGAGGCGGACATGTTAATGCAGGAAGTTCATGAAGGTTCCTTCGGTACTCATGCCGGCGGACATGCAATGGCTAAGAAATTGTTGAGAGCGGGTTATTATTGGATGACCATGGAATCAGATTGCTTCAAATATGCTCGGAAGTGTCATAAATGCCAGATTTATGCTGATAAGGTGCATGTGCCGCCAAATCCTCTGAATGTGATGACTTCGCCGTGGCCGTTTGCTATGTGGGGCATTGACATGATTGGAAAGATTGAGCCGACTGCTTCCAATGGGCATCACTTCATCCTTGTTACCATCGACTATTTCACCAAGTGGGTCGAAGCAGCGTCGTTCGCGAATGTCACCAGACATGTGGTTGCCCGTTTCATCAAGAAAGAAATCATTTGTCGCTATGGGATTCCCGAAAGAATCATTATTGATAATGGTTCTAATCTCAACAACAAAATGATGAAGGAGTTGTGTCAGAACTTCAACATTCAGCATCACAATTCTTCCCCTTACCGCCCTAAGATGAACGGCGTTGTTGAGGCGGCAAATAAGAACATAAAGAAGATTGTGCAGAAGATGGTCGTCACGTACAGAGATTGGCATGAGATGCTACCCTTCGCCTTACATGGGTACCGTACTTCAGTACGTACGTCGATTGGGGCAACCCCTTACTCCCTGGTGTATGGTATGGAAGCAGTCCTACCTGTTGAAGTGGAGATTCCTTCTCTAAGAGTCCTGTTGGATGTCAAGTTAGACGAAGCCGAATGGATTTGGACAAGGTTCAATGAGTTGAGTCTTATCGAAGAGAAGCGAATGGCATCCATTTGTCATGGGCAGTTGTATCAGAGTCGGATGAAGAGAGCCTTTGATCAGAAAATGCGTCCTCGTTGTTTCCAAGTCGGAGATTTAGTGTTGAAAAGGATCCTTCCTCCTCAGACAGATCACAGGGGCAAGTGGACTCCTAACTATGATGGACCGTATATTGTCACCAAGGTTTTTGATGGTGGGGCCTTAATGCTTGCAACTATGGATGGTGAAAACTTCACTTCCCCTGTGAACTCAGACGCAGTTAAAAAATACTTCGCATAAAATAGACCCGCTGGACAGTAAAAAGAATAGTCCAAGCAAAAATGGGCATCCCGACGAACCAAGAAAATGAAAAGGTTCGGGCAAAAATTAGGGATTAAAAATGAAAAGATCGTACACCCGGTAAGTTGAAAACCTGAAAAGGCAACTTAGGCAAAAATGGGTATCCCGGTGGATTGAAAACCCGAAAAGGGCGATCCAGGCAAAAGTTAGGGATTAAGCGAATGACTGCGTTCTGAGTTAGTTCTGAATCTCATCTCATGTCGATGACTGGAAATTTTCGAAAGGTAGGAAACAGTCTAATCACCTTTTCAGAAGGCTGATCATCTGGAGGATCTTGAAGACGGGCAAGTCATAGCAGAATTGGAACCCAATAGAAATCCATTTCACATTGCCATTAGATTAATTTCTGTTTTTATCTTTTGTGCGATTACCTCTTTCCAGGGATTGCTTCCTGATGTAAATGCCTATTCAGAGGCCATTCAATCAATAAAATCATGTTATTCAGTATATCTCTGTTTTCATTTTCATTTTACTGTTTTGTTTGCAAAAATGACGTCCGAATTTTTGATAAACATTGCATCATGACACATAAGGGCTTTACAGGTACATGCTTAATAAACATTTAAAATTGCTGTAAATTTTAAGTGCTTTGGATCGTCTATTCAGAACAGATACCCTCGGGGCATTTCCTTAAAATCCCCTGCAGATGATCGTGAATATCTTCCCCAGTGAAGTCGCCAACAGACGAATCCGGTGTCTTATCCCTGCAGAGCTGATCAGAGTGTTGGATTCTTCAATCCCCAGCAGGTTCTCACCACTGTACTTCCCCAAGCGTTTGTTTCAGGGCATACACTCCCCAGTAGAGTTGACAGTGCCAGACTATATATCCCCAGTGGAGTTGACAGTGCCAGACTGTATCTTCCCAGCAGAAGTGGCTGCTCCTTAGAGTTTGAGGCCAGATCGATAATCCCAATGCCAGATCCATGTTTTCTTTCCTTGAAGCAGAACCTCGGTACCGTATCAGTGTTTGCTTCCCCTGCTGAGTCATCTGTCGCAGATCGTGGTTGCCAAAACCACTATCGCTTTCCCCAACAGCAGGTTTTCAGTGTCGTTCTCTCCCCAGTCTAAATCTCGGCATTTCGTCATTGCTAGAACACCGTGTGGCGGGTCATTTCACCACATAATTATTTGCGCTGTGCATCTCCCGCAGCCTTGCCAGGGTCCAGAAGATGGTGATCATTTCCCCAGCAGATCCCCTTGCCTCAGCTTGGCATTCTACCCAGCATTTCGCATCCCTGCATGTAGAATCATATTGCATTGCATCCTTCCAAATCGCGTAGCATTTCCATTTTCATGGAGCATTACGCCATTGAAAAATTCAAACATACGTATGTAAGCATAAAACATTCTCGGTATCCCAAGTGATAAGCTAGAAGTTGTTTCCAGTACTCAGACTGAAGATTGTTCATGACTTACCTTTGTTATCCCCAGCAAGTGTCATTGGCCCATGCGCCGCCTCTATTATCTTTCCCTATTTCTGCCGATGCTGACAGGCATGAAGTTTTTCCGGTATTCAGACCGAAGTGGTATTCAGGCCAATTTCCGATATTCAGATCGAAGTGGCATTCAGGCCAATTTCCGATATTCAGAACGAAGTGGCGTTCAGGCCAGTTTCCGGTATTCAGACCGAAGTGGCGTTCAGGCCAGTTTTCCGATGTTCAGATCGAAGAAGTTTCCGACGTTCAGGTCGATGCAACTTGTGGCATTCAGGTCAATTTTCCGATGTTCAGATCGAAGAAGTTTCCGACATTCAGGTCGATGCAACTTGTGGCATTCAGGCCAGTTTTCCGATGTTCAGATCGAAGAAGTTTCCGACGTTCAGGTCGATGCAACTTGTGGCATTCAGGCCAATTTTTCGATGTTCAGATCGAAGAAGTTTCCGACGTTCAGGTCGACGCAACTTGTGGCATTCAGGCCAGCCTCTCGGTGTTCAGACCGATATTAATAATCTCATATCTCCCGATGTTCAGATCGAAGTCATTTCCAGTATTCAGACTGATGAGCGGCATTCAGGCCATGGTTATTTCTGTGTTACCATTTATTTTGGTATCCAAGTTAACATTCTTTTTCGGTATTCAGACTGACTCTCACCGTACCAGACGGATTCTTCTTTCAAGACCACCTCTTTGCCGATTCTGACAGACATTGTTACTTCACTTCACTTCAGTGCAAATTTTTGGGCTTTTATTGTATTCAATCCCTTGATACCTCGAAAGCACGAAAGCCGCTGCTATCTTCTTTCCAGGTCTCCAGTTGATTGAATAGGGGCAACTGTAATACCCTAAAATTTACCCTTCATTTTTCCTGGAAGCATACGCTTTACACCTCATGCATGCATTCATTTTTAGGTCATTTAACATTAGATACATTGCATTTCATCATGTCAATCAGAATTAGATCCAAGAAACTTTATTTAAAAAAAAAATAAAAAATAAAAAATAAAAAAAATAATAAATAAATAAATAAATAAATAAAAATAATAATAAATAAATAAATAAAAGAAAAAATCTCAGACTTGGACCTCTCTCAAAAGCCCACTAAGCTACCAATATTAGGCTATAAATACTAGAGTTTCAGTGAAACAAAAATGGATTTTCTATTCCTATTACCCTGAGGAAAAAGATAGTGAGAGAAGAGCTAACAGAGTTCAGAGCAGCCTCCAAACCCTGAAGGGAACTCAACTGCACAGAATCACCTCTGCCTCACATAAACCCTAAAGATTGTTTTGTAAACCTCACGGGTGCAACTCAATTTCAATCAAGCTCTCCAATTAGGGATAACTTGCGTGGTTTTCCACTTTATTTGTGGGATACCCCCTGGAGGTTTCATTCCGATTACCTGTACTGACTCACTTTCTTTGATGGTGTTTAGCTTGGAAGGATCCCTGGGTTTCCCATTCCTCTAACTGCTGTTACTTCGGATCTTTATCCGCGTGGTACTTTTACATTTTTCCTGCATTTTACTGCTTTCCTAGCTGGAAGACCTCGATAGGAGGCAATGTTTTTGTGTGTTTTTTTACAGGTTCCTTCGTCAAGGACTGCCTTTTTGCATGAGTTCACCAAACCCTAACCCTTCATTGATTTTTCTTCTCCTAAACACACGTTTACTCCTTCTACTACAGGTGAGTAAGTCTCCAAAGGTCGAGCATCCGGTAGATTGCGTAGTAACGTCGTTCGTCCAAAACCCACTCCATAACCCCGTAGTTAGCCGAACTACGGCTTGCTCTGATTCTCATTCCAAATGAGATACGTAGGCATAAGACGCGATGTCTTAGCGAGCACACATCCCCCCAACCCATAGGTCAGCCGAGCTACGAAGACTCTGATTCTCATATTCAGATGAGATACATATGCAGTGGATGCGACATCCGCGCGAGTCATTTTCATTTAACCCTTTTTTTTTGGTAAACAGCACAAGATAAACTCACACCCTTTAGACAAGAACTACAAAAGTGGATCCCGTAGAGTACTACGGATGCGTAGGGGTGCTAATACCTTCCCTTCGCATAACCGACTCCCGAACCCAAGATTTGGTTGCGAGACCCCGTCTTGTCCTTTCCTTTTTCAGGTTTACTTCGAGCGTTTCCTTTCCCTCCTTTGGGATGAATAACGCACGGTGGCGACTCTTCTGTCATTTTCTTTCGCCGGTTGTTTTTTCGCGCACTATATTTTTCAGGTTGCTACACATATCTAAACTTGGATCATGACCATGAAATCAACAAACAAGACGCATCCGTTTGGACTGCATGCACACCGATCATAAGATTCACCACTGTGGAGATGCACCATAGTGATCGTGTAAAATTGCAGTTCGGTATGTTTCAACACATCCCAGATCCCCCGACAAACCTCGGAGAATGACATCTACGAAAAGTTAACAAACAATGGAACTTTAACCCTTGGCAAAGCTTCGCTAGATCTGAGTGTCGAAAATGGAAGCACCGACAAGGCCATGTCTTAACTGACACTGTGATTCTAACCGAACAAAAACCAAGTCGTAATTATATGGCTTGGTACAAATCACTTGGATTTGAGTTCCTCGCCAAGGATATGTACCTATATGACCCATGCCAGGTAACTTACAAACAAGAAGGTTCATCATCTAACCCCTAACAACATTGTCAGACCGATTACTCACAGCCCCCTATCCATCAAAATTTTCGATCCACAAACACACAAACCTACGACCCTAACATGTCAAACACCCAACCACAATACCAAGAGCATACCCCGTACCACCACCAACAAGTAGATCATCATCAAAACACACAACATCGTTATGCACCTAACACATCACCCTACCATAGTCACCTTAGCCAAAATACCCATCGATCATTTATCACCAAATGTCCCTCCTCATAGTATAGCCAAGAAGGCCAAACATCACAAAACCAAAACATGCAACAACCATATGGCTACCAAACACCACAACAATCATTTCAACCTTTCCTCGATGCATCTTTCACACCAATGTCGCCCTTCAATCGTCCTGGTCGCCCTCCAATAAATCAAACACAACCCAACTACTCTGGCATTGGTCATGAACTCAGCTATGGCGGTAGCGCTTCATTGCATACACAAGACTACGCGGAATTTTCTGAATATCTTAGGCAATCTCCTGCAGGTGATGGTGATGTTCCTGGGCCCTCAGATACTCAAGCACCTGGGATGAATCATCAACGTGGGTTAGGGCCACGCGTTCGGGTAGCTAGGGGATGTGGGATCGGAGGTCAGTTATGTCATCCTAGTCAACGACATTAGTCCTTTTGTGTAAACACATATTAATATTAATGTCAATTAGTCCGATTTCGACTTTTATCTAAAATGTACATTATTTTTCAAAAAAAAATTACAAAACACACATAGGTGACAGACCAATTGGCGTCTCCTTTATAAATTAACACACAAACGTCAATCGGATTGACAACACTAGGTGCACTAGTCAATCCAATTGACAACACTAGGTGCACTAGCCAATCCAATTGACATTACCTATCTAAGTCAAAGAGCAAACACCAATTCATTTTGTATCACCTCTTCAAAATGGGATACTTTAAAAAATAATCTAAAAAATAAATTATTTTGGTTTTTTTTTTTTTAATTGAGTTATTTGGATAAAAAAATTTATGATTTCTGAGCATCTGGTTTGGATTTTGTGTATATATTATACCTTTACCAATCCTAGTAAAAAGTGTTTTGTTTATTGGATAATGGGAGTGTTATTATAAAAATATTGGTTCCTACTTCATTTACCAACGAGAATTAAAGGGTTACTTTACCCACCTAAAATGTCATAAATATTAAAGAAATTATAAATTTTAATTATGGCAATACAGTTTTTATAATTACAAACTCAACCTAGTTTGATGCATTAATAAAGCACAAACTTCATATGACTAGCTTCATTAGCTAAACGGATAAAATTCATATGCAACTACTAAATGAAACAAACATTTGTACGGTAAGATGGATGCTTTTAATGTTTCTGTTTTATTTTTCTTTAACTTTTCATCTCCATAAATTTCCATTCAAAATTAACCAAGGCAGTGATAATTTATATAGTTTTTATGTTTATTAAAGATGAACTTTTATACAATGGTGTACTTTTTTTTTCTTCCGAAATGATAATTTAAATAGTTTTTATTTTATCAAATATGAATTTTTATACAATAGTAGTGTAAATTTGTTTCTTTCATAAGCATCTAATTGAATAATATTAATAGATATTATCAATATATTTTGAAAATAAATTAAAACTTAGTATTATATAATAATTTGATTGGAAGAAATCCAGTCGTTGATCGGTAGCTTCTTGTTGCCATTGATTTAGTCTCTCTCTCTCTCTCTGTCTCCTTCTCTCTCACTCTCTTAGTTGGGAAAGACTCTTTCGCGTGGAAGACATGTGAAAATTTTGAATTTTCACCTATGTGAAAAATTTGATTCGGTGTTTCTCTAATGAATAAAATAGTTAGTTGGGAAGGACCCTTTCGTGTGGAAGACATGTAAATAGTGGTCTGGGTAGTTGGTGATTAACCTCTGGGTGTTGTATTTGTGAAAAAATTTAATTTTTGCGTGAGTTAGTATGTGTTAGGCATTGTACACGGTCTGATATAGAAAATTTGATTAAGTGTTTCTCCAATGAGGGAAATAGTCAGTTGGGAATGACCCTTTCTCGTGAAAGGCATGTGAGTTGTGGTATGGGTAGTTGCTAGTTGACCTTTGGGTTTTCAATTTGTGAAAATTTTAAATTTTCACATGAGTTAGTCTATGATAGACGTTGTGGACGATCCGAAGTGCAAAATTCAATTCGGTGTTTCTTTCACGAGGGAATCCTTATGTGTGAAAGATATGTGAATCTTGGTATGGGTAGCTTATGGTTGACCTCTGGGTGTCCAATTTGTGAAATTTTGAATTTCCATGTGAGTAGTCTGTGTTAGGCGTTATGGACAACCCGATGTGGAAAATATGTTTGGGTGTTTCTCTAGTGTGGAAAATATTCAATTGGGAAATACCTTTTCATGTAAAAGACATGTTAACTATTGTCTAAGTAGTTGATGGTTGACCTCCAAGTGTCTGATTTGTGATTTTTTTAAATTTGCACATGAGTTAGTATGTGTTTGGCGTTGTGGATGGTCTAATGTGGAAAATTCGAATCAGTGTTTCTCTAGTGAAGGAAATAGTCATATAGGAAGGACCCTTTCGTGTGGAAGACATGTGAATTGTGCTCCGGGTAGTTGATGGTTGACCTTCTGGTGTCTTATTTGTGAAAATTTTGAATTTCCACGTGAGTTAGTATGCGTTAGGCATTATGACATTCCAGTGTGGAAATTCAATTTGGTGTTTCTTCCATGAGGGAAATAGTCAGTTGAGAATGATCGTTTCTTGTGAAAGACATGTGAATTGTGGTCTTTGTAGTTAATGGTTGACCTCCGGGTTTCTGATCCATGAAATTTTTGAATTTCCACATGAGTTATTCCAAGTTAGGCATTGTGGATAATCCAATGCGGAAAATTTGATTCGGTGTTATTCCAATGAGGAAATAAGTCAGTTAGAAAGAACTATTTTGTGTGAAAGACATGTGAATTATGGTATGGGAAGTTAATGTTTGACTTTCGAGTTTTCGATTTAGGAGTTTTTTGAATTTCCTCGTGAGTTAGTTTGTATTATGCGTTATGGACGGTCTGATGCAGAAAATTTGATTCGATGTTTCTCCAATGAAGGAAATAGTTAGTTATGAAGGACCCTTTCTTGTGAAAGATATGTGAATTATGCTCTGGGTAGTTGATGGTTGACCTTTAGATGTCTTATGTTTGAAAATTTTAATTTCTATGTGAGTTAGTCTATGTTAGGTATTACAGACGACTGGTGTAGAAAATTTGATTCAATGTTTCCGCAGTGAGGGAAATAGTTAGTTTAGAAGGACCCTTTCGTGTAAAAGACATGTGAATTGTGGTTAGGGTAGTTGATGGCATACCTTTGAGTATCCTATTTGTGAAATTTTTGAATTTCCAGGTGAGTTAGTCTGTGTTAGGCGTTGTGGACGGTTCAATGTGGAAAATTCAATTCAGTGTGTCTTCAATGAAATAAATAATCAGTTAGGAACGACCCTTTCGTATGAAAGGCATGTGAATTTTGGTGTGGTAGTTGATGGTTGACCATGGGTGTCCGATTTTTAAATTTTTTTAATTTTCCATGATAGGTAGTCCATGTTAGGCGTTATGGATGATCTGATGTGTAAAATGTGATTTGGTGTTTCTCTAATGAGGAAAATATTCGGCTGGGAAAGACCCTTTCGTGTGAAATACATGTGAATTATGGTTTGGGTAGTTAATTGTTGACCTCTAAGTGTCCTATTTTTGAAAATTTTGAATTTCCATGTGAGTTAGTCCGTGTTAGGCGTTATGGTCGATCCGATGTAGAAAATTTGATTCGGTGTTTCTCCAATGAGGAAAATAGTCAGTTGGGAAAGACCATTTCATGTGGAAGACATGTGAATTATGGTTTAGATAGTTGATAGTTGATCGTTGACCTTCGGGTGTCCAATTAGTGAAAACTTTGAATTTCCATGTGAGGTAGTCTATCTTAGGCATTATAGACAGTTCAATGCAGAAAATTCGATTCAATGTTTCTCCAGTGAAGGAAATAGTCAATTGGAAATTACCCTTTCTTATGAAAGACATGTGAATTATGGTTTGGGGAGTTGATGGTTGACCTCTAAATGTCCTATTTGTGAAAATTTTGAATTTCCATGTGAGTTAATTTGTGTGAGGCGTTGTGGACGTACCCATGTGGAAATTCAATTCGGTGTTTCTGAAATGAGGGAAATAATTAGTTGGGAATGGTTGTTTCGTGTGAAAGACATTTGAGTTGTGGTCTTGGTTGTTCATGGTTGACCTACAGTTTTTCAAGAAAATGGATATTTTTTTACACGGTTAAGTGTTTGATACAACGAGTCAATACGAGAATCGGGACTGTAGTACCAATTGAAGGTGCAAGAAATACAAGAAAGGGGAGTTTAAATTGGACTTCTGGATTAAAAAACTTTTGCAGTACAATATATCAAACATCTAAGTATAATATATCAAACATCTAAGATAAAGATAAAGATAAAAACACAAGTATTTTTATCCTGGTTTGTTGTTAATGAAGTTGCGCCCAATCCACCCGCTTGAGTGATTTTTCCTTCTCAATAAGGACTTAATTCAATAATCAAACTGATTATACAGCTTAAAGACCAACTGTCTAAGACTTCTTGAGAAATTCTGACTATACCCTAGTCTCTTAGAAAAACAATCTCAAAGAATAACAGTGAATGACTTGTTGATAATTCTGACTAAACTTAGTCTCTCAAGGATATTAATAAATGTTAATAAAATTGATTGTGTTTACAAGAGTGCTTCTTAACAAGCAGATTACACACAAGGTAATTCAATTTATCACTTGAGAATATTTGAAATAAAACTCAGTGTTTCTTCGATCTTTTCTTTCTTGATGATGATTTTCTTTAATGGATCTTCTTCATCATGAAGTTTCAGCTCATAAACATTTTTTTATTGGCCATCCATCATCATCATTTTTTTCTACAAATTCTTTGACCTCTTTTTATAGGAAGAATTAGATTTGTTAGAGGATATAATTGGAACTTCCTTTTAGGTATATTGTATTTATAGATATGATCAGCTGTAAATCTTAGGTAGTAGGTAGAAAAAATATTTTATAGCTGTTTGACGAGCACTATTGATTTGACATTTGACAAGCATAATACATAATAATTGTTCTCCCAAATAAAAACTCTAGAATGTTGTCTTTGTATATGAGTGATAAATTAAATGTTCAGAGTTCAGAACCTATTAGAGTCTGTTGACTATATAAGGTTATGATGACACCGTGTGTATTAGAGATGTCTTATTCAGAAGTGTTTACTGGTTACAACATTGGCATTATGTTTAGAACTTCTATAAGGGTAACATTGATTCAGATTCTGATGAGGTCCATAGTTTAGAGTCTCTTTTATCAGAGACCAGAGTTTCTATATCCAGAGTCTCCCTAGGACCAGAGTTCAGAGTTTGAATTTACTAACATAGTTCAACATTTTGGATTGTTCTGAGTTATCTTTATCCAGCTTCTTTCTCGATCAGATTTAACTTTACTTCATTTTAAGTAAGCTCAGAGTATGCACACTCAACAAATTGATAGACAACAAAATTATTCTTTTATACTTTATTATCATCAAAACGCAGGAATAATTGTAGAACCAAACTTGTTCCAACACTCCGAGTGTCCGATTTTTGAATTCCCATATAAAAGGCATATAAATAAATAAGTGTTTTTTGAAAAAAAATTGAAAATTGACTTTTCCTAAAATAAGTTATTCAAAATTAATTTTGATAAAATAAATATTTTTTCGTATTAAAGTCTAAAATAAATAAGTGTTTTTTTGATATATAACAATATTGAGTTATCAGTTAGATTTGTTTAATTATTATTTTTAGGAAGTGTTTAGATAGAAAAATGGAGTGTTTATTAAATATTATAATAAAGAAAATATATTCGGATATAATGTGTGAGGAGATCTATTTATTAAGTAAAAAAAATGTTTTAAGATTTACTGTTAAAATTTTCTTAAAATTAATACAGAGAGTTTGCTTTACAAAAAAAATGTGTAAGTTACTTTAAAATTATTTTCTCCCAAACATGATCAAATCACCACATATTCTCATCACTAAAATTATTTGGTAATAGCTTCTAGCACATGAGTTCAATTACACAATTTTCTTAATATTCGCCAAAAATATTATTAATCTAAATATATTTCTTAACCCGTTACCTAAATAAATTCAGAAGACAACGTTTTTCCAGGGTTTATCACAATTGGTAATAAAATCTGCATACCACATTTTATGTCATATTATAACTGAAAGTGTTTTCTTTTCTGATTGTTGTTACTTCTATGTTCTTTGAGTCACCGTAATAGCATCATTATTGTTGCTTCCAAGTTGCAACAACTAGTTTCAAAATATACAAAAACATAGCCATAGGTTTATTTATTTATTTTAATAATCCAACTGAGCTATCATAACAATCTTATAATAAGTTCAAACGTTCTTATGCTTTTAAGCTGCATAAACCTTTGGAATTGCTTATAAGACAAATGTCATGGAATCGTCGGAATAACTCATCAAAAAGACAAAATCTTAAATTCCAGCTTCAATTAATTTAAGCACAAGATATGTAAAATAGGGCTGGTAAAATATAGTAGAGTGGTGAAACCCTAGATGTTATCAATCATAGACATAACTTGCTGTTACTAATTTTTTTAACAGAATTTAATTAAATTTATATAGTTTATGGAGGTATGTGTAACTATTACATTTTGCATTCTTCATGTTCTACCATTGCATAAATTTCACTCTTGTGTAATTTTTCTGCAGAATTATCTTCTCATCGCGACTTTGATCAGCGCGAGTCTCGTATTTGGTTGCTATGTACTTGTTCAGGTTATTCATTCACTTCATCTTCAACTTTCTAGTGTAACTACTAACTACCATAACTAAACTTTTATATATAATAAACAGATCGGAGAAACATGCTCGAGCGATGTCAACGACTGTGGTACGGGGCTCCAGTGTCTGGAATGCAACTCGCAGAACCGGTGCACACGAGTCCGAACTGCGAGTCCTATTTCAAAAGTACTTGGTTCTCGCGATACTTTTTTTTTAGTTTTGTTCTATAGTTGATAAAATAAAGCTATTGTGTGTATAGGTGATGGAGCTTCCATTTAATCAATACTCATGGCTTACAACTCATAACTCTTTCGCCTCGAGGGTAGCGAATTTCAGTATAAACTCTCAAATTTCGTCTGTCACGAATCAGGAAGACTCCATTACAGACCAGCTGCATGTATGTCACATATATTTCTATACATTTTAATTCACTGCCATAATATTTAAGTTTCGTCTATACTTTTAATAAGTCATTTTACTTTGCAGAATGGTGTGAGAGGATTAATGTTAGATATGCATGATTACCACGGCGACATTTGGTTGTGTCGCGGGCCGTGCACAATATTTACAGCCTTTGTAAGAGATTCTTTGAATTTTTCTGAATGATCATGCATAGTGAAAGTCTTCTAATTTTGGGTTATGATTAATTTAACAGCAACCTGCTATTCATGTTCTGAAAGAGATCAATGTGTTCCTGACACAACATCGAACCGAGATTGTTACCGTTTTCATTAAGGATCATGTAACATCACCAAATGGTGTTAACAAGGTGTTTAGTAAAGCTGGTTTGAGGAAATTCTGGTTTCCGTTATATAAAATGCCGAAAAATGGAAGTGACTGGCTAACAGTGAAGAAAATGATAACCATGAATCATAGACTAATAGTGTTCACTTCAAATGCAACAAAAGAGGCTTCTGAACACATTGCCTATGAGTGGAACTATGTTGTAGAAAATAAATGTGAGTTTTCCATATATATACTCCGTACGTTTAAAGAATTTTTACACTGTGAGTCAATCGTAATTATCAGATCATTTAAAATCGCAGATGGAAATGACGGAATGAGTAGAGGTCATTGTTTAAATAGAGCGGAATCATTTCCAATGAACACGACAACGAAGTCACTAGTCCTAATGAACTATTACAGAAATGTTCTAAGTTCTAATGAAGCATGTAGGGATAACTCATCGCCATTGATTCGCAAGATGCATATATGCTATAGAGCTGCTGGTAACCGATGGCCTAACTACATTGCTGTTGATTTTTACAAGGTACAACAGATTTGTAGGATTTTTTGCTATAAGTTGGTACATTTTATTGAATGGAGTTGATTGTGTATTGCAGAGAGGTGATGGCGGGGGAGCTCCGGAGGCATTAGATGTTGCAAACCGGAACTTGTTTGGGCAGTAAAGAAACATGACTGAGATCAGTCATTTGTGCAATGTATGAAACTACTTTCATGTCAATTTTTTCTGCTACATGGGATGTAGAGCTTAGAGGCTTAAGAGCATATGTGCTATAAGTATATTGACAGTTTTTGTTTTTGTCCTTCGTTTCATATCTAATTAATATGTATACATTTTATTTTTGGACAAAATGCATACATGTATTGTTTTTTGTTTTGGTAACCATTCTATTGGTGTGTGACTATGATGATTATATGTATTTCTATAAGACTCTCATCTCAAGTCTTATTTACATATCAGCAATAATATTACAATTGACAATGATCATATTCTGTTATTGGTTTTGGACATGCATCTTTACACGATTCCTTAAACTTAAATAATGTAAATAAATAAAGTTTTACATGCACTAAAACTAATAAAGTATCTTGTCTCTTTCATAAAATTTATAATTGATAATAATGTATCTATTAAGTTTGATCCTTTTGGTTTTTCTGGGAAGGATTTTCAAACATGAATGCTTTAAATGAGATGTAACAGGTAACATTTATCTTATTCCCACAGGACCAAACACTCCATCATTACCATGGCATAGTCACATTTTAAGTTCACTTCAACGAAACAAATTTCTTCTATGTAATAAGTTTTAAAATAATTTATTTCGTCAATTTTGTTTACTTGGAAAACAAATAAAACTATCCTTTTATGATTCTTTGTCTCTATCTCTTATGCCTTTTGATATAGTTCATAGTGATCTTTGGACTTCTCTTATTCTAAGCTCCAGAGGATATCATTATTATGTGTTATTTCTTGATAATTTCACAAATCTTTTATAGACTTTTCCCATCTAAAATAGATCATATATACATTCCATTTTTCTGCAATTTTGAGCTTACGTTAAAACATAATTTGAATACAATATAAAATGTTTTCAATGTAACAATGACAAAGAGTACGATAATGTAATTTTTCATAAATTTTGTGAATTAAATGGAATGTCTTTTAGATTTTCTTGTCCTCACACTTCACCTCAAAATGGAACATCCGAATGAAAATTGCGTACCATCAACAACATGATTTGAACCCTCCTTTCCCATGCCTCTATGCCACCAGCTTTTTGACATCATTTTCTTCAAATGGCAACTTACCTACACAACATACGTCCCTATAAGAAACTCACTCTACAATAGCCCACCAAAATTGTTGATTCCTTAGGATTGGCATTAATTTTAGAAAACAAATAATGTAATCATCTCTGTTGTTTTAATATGTTGGGTTGAAGAAATTCAACATCTGGACCAACATGTCATGTACGATGTCACGACATCAGGTATGTGACATCGCACATGTGTAGAAAACTGAATTAATTAATTCAGTATATTTTCTGGGATCAGCAAGGATATCTGGTGAATATCCTAACTCCCATGTGGAGGTCTTGAAGACTCAATCAGAAGATATATAGGCTCAAAATATGGAGATATATATGGAGAGATTCTAGGATTGAAGACCTTGTTTTTAGCAGAATTTTTCTGCTGAAGTTGTAACAGAAAAGAACAAGTCTGCTGCGATTTCTGAAGGCCCAAATCCAGTTGGGTGATTAGGTTATAAATAGCTGATTGTAACCTAGTTTTTGTAAGCCTCTTAGAATGAATTTTTAGGGGTGTGTGTAAGGTAAACCTCCCAATCTGTGGGAAGGTTACCATGTGTTTCTCAGTGTTCAAAGCTGAGAGTATTTGTAACTCAAAGCCTGTAGGCAAGAGTGATTTTGTTCTTGAATGAAGCTGTGAAGCAAGTTCAAGGTGTGTTAACATTACATTGTATTTGTAGTGATAGGAATGGAAACTGGAGGTTTCTATCTAGGAGTTCCTAGGTATAGATTGCATTGGGTAGGGATTAAGTGAAGAGTTGTAAACGGGGGAGTTTAACTCTGAATTAATACTGCTAATAGTGGATCTTCTTCCTGGCTTGGTAGCCCCCAGATGTAGGTCATGTTGGACTGAACTGGGTTAACAATTTCCTGTGTTTGTTTTCCTTCTGCATGTGTTTATTACTGCCATAACTCAGCAGGTATTCCAGTCAGCTTATCAAGATGATAACTGACCTGGTATATAGCCTTCTGTTTGAATGTCAATCAGAAAGTTGTAACATTCATCAGGGACAGTACATACTGAATGATAAGTAGGTTAACTTTAGTTCAGTATTTATTTAAGTCTATTCTTTTCAAGGATAACAGACCTGGCTGAAGGATTATAGTGAAGCTGTCAGACTGGATGTTTTGACAGTTGATACTGAAGTAGAGACTAGTTGGTCTTTTACAGTATTGCAAACTTAGCACAGTACGTTACCAGGAACATAACAGACTCAGCATATGTTCTGGATGTCGAACTGAATGTTGTGACATTCATTCCCAACAGCAGGTGCTAAAGAGTAGGATGATTGGTTTTTCTGGTTCAGTATTTTTCTCAGGCTATTTTTCAGGGATTCAATAGCGTAGAGAAAAACCAGGAAACCAACTTCTAACCTACAATTAATGAACCTAACAAATAGCCTAGTTGTTAGCAATCTAATAAGTGAAAATTAGATTAACGTGTTCAACCTTTAATCCAGGAAAAACAAGTAAAAGATATACACACTGGAACAATGTAACAGATGATGTCCACAAACAACAGTAAGACATCATGCTGATAACTGTGGAAGAAAACAACAGAAGAGAGTGCTAGGTTTGATTTCCGTTGAGTCCTTCTTCCTGATGCACAGAACCAGGTGTTCATACATTCTAGGGTGACATAGAATGAGATGTCGTGACATCTGTGAACCTGTGCATATCAGTACAGTGGTGAATAACTATCTTGCTGTATTAGTTACAATGTTAGATCAGATGTCATGACGTGGAGTATAACATCTGAATTCTGACTACACCAGAATTTCAATTGGTATCAGAGCAGGCATCCTGTTCTGCCTCTGGATGAGATCCATGGGTGATACTTTCTGGTATCTTGCAAGAAGTTATGTTGGAACCAGTGGAAGGTTCTGTAATTTCCCTGAATGGTCCCTTGAAGAAGGTGGATGGACTGTTCATGACAGGAATAATGTGTACCTGTATCTGGAGGTTGGCAATTGGCCTTTGGATGGGACATCTGTGCCAGTATTGAGTCACGTTCAAACTTGGTATGGACTTTGAGGCTGATCTGGTGAAAAGTGTGTTCTTAGGTTGAGTTGTATTATGATTTCCGCTGCATAATACCTGGCAAAACTCAAACTCTGATGTAGTTTCCCCTCATGTGGATGAAAGGCTGTTGTGTTCAAGATTTCATCATAACCTCTGAAGATGTCAAAGCTACTTGAGTCCCCTCAAGTCCACTCATCATGATGTTCTCACGTCAGGATGGTAAGAATCACCTGATCACTGATTCTTTTACACTCTTGGGTAGTGTATATGAAGACTGTGAAGTCTTTCAAGGAGGGTGTGTTCCAAGGAGGTGAAACCAATGTTCTATGTGATGTTAGAACATGTTGTTCAACAAGTATGCAGCTGCTGGTTGAAGAACAGATGTTTTTAGGTGTCAAACAAAGGGATACTCTTGTTTGGAACCTACTCCTGACCGGGAAGAGGAGACACCTGTGTGGGCTAAGTTGACAAGGGTAGGGTCAACTGTGTGTATGCTCAAGAAGGTCACATGTAGAGGTCTGGTCTCTAGAAGAGGAGCTGGGTGAGATGTGACATTGAGCAATTTCCTGCTGCGTGTCCTACTCTTGTAGATTGATCAGGGATGGATGGCTGTTCTCTGGAGTACTATGGAGTGTTAGAAGACAAGTCCTCTGGATGTTAGCAGTCAACAATGGGGTAACCTGACTGCTGCTTCAACTCAGAGGATTGGGACCATGAATCTTGTTATTCAAGCACCACGATCAGAAGTGGCAGTTCTCTCAAGGAGTGAGAATATGAATATTCATAGGTTGGTTGATGAAGTATGCTCTGGCAATGCATATCTGCTATTGACTGGTGTTCCTCTAGTACTTATGGTCAGCTAAAGTCTGATTGGTGTGGTAGGAGTATGCGTAGGTATAACTCATAGAGTTAGTTACCACTGGTAGGGATGGAGTATGTCTGTACAATGCATGGATATTAGTGTGAAGTTTCCATGATTGTTAATTTGAGGGGGAGTTTTGGTTAACCTCCTCACATTTGGTCAGCCTAGGATCTGGTTGGCTGTTGACCTGTGTCACATGGGTTCTGGTAGTTGTGTGACACAATTTGCAAGGAAGAATTCATCTCTCTCATTCCTAAGGGTGAATTTAATCTGGGAAGACTTTCAAAATTGTCTAGGTGCTTGTAAGCAGAAGATGTTGACACAAGAAGAGTACTTTCAAAGTATTCTTATGGTGGAAGTATCTGAAAGGAAAATTGGGAAAGGATTTAAGATCAATGTCTACTTGTGTCAAGTACAAGTGTTTAATTGATTATCCTTGGAGCTCAAGATAACAGATGTTCTTAAAGATGTTGGAACATCACTTCTTCAAGACCCTGTGCAGAATCACAGGAAGGATAGTACATTGGCTTATGATCTATATCTTTAGTGGCAGCAAAAGCATATGATCTCTGAAAAGGTTTCCTGGCAAGAAACATGACTCAGTCTTGGTATGTACAAGAAGAAGAAGACATCATAGTCTTGATGGTGGTTGCTTGGATCAGTTTATTTCTGATCTAGGTAAGGAAGTGCATTAGCTTATGCACACTGTGGAGTCAAGAACTAGTGGCAGCAGTCTTGACATCATGGAAACAGCCTTACCTTAGGATATGGAATCCTTGGTAGAGCTGAAGGGTTGGTTTCTAACTGGTCCTTCTGAAGACTCATACATCAGAGTGTCTGATGTCTTTGGAGAAGAAGCAGGGATTCATCAAGGTGTGAGCTTGGATGACTTAACTGCAAACCTGCAGGATGGAGGTTGTTTACTCAAACTTGGTTCCACAATCAAGTCTATGAGAACATTGAACTCAGTTCTGTGAAGGGAGGAAGTTCCTTCAAGTGGCAGAAGAAGGAGCTGAATTCAACAGCTAGATGTCAAAACACAATGTTGTGACATTTGGTTCAACATCAGATTCTTAGTTGGTGAAGTGGCACATCAACTTGAGATAGAAAGGTCTACAGGGTTGTAGATTGGATACTTCAAAAAGCGTGAAGTTCTAGTCTCACTTGGAAGGTCAGAATATCTTTGGGAGAAGTCTGATAAACTTGGGGAGGTCAAAAAGCAGCATTTGACCTTTTCATATGAGGATTCATGAAGGAGGTAATCAACCAGTGGCAATTGGTTTACCTCAGAAGTGAGTTCGAAGAATCAAGATAATCAACATATGGCAGCTGATTACTCTTGAGGAAAGTCTGAGACAAATTACTCTTGAGTAGAAAAGTAGTAAGTTGAAGACTAAAGGAGGTGCTTTCTATTCATCCCTTGGAACTTGTGGTAGGAGTTCTGAGCTATCTATGGAAGATTATCTCGTGTAATGGGATGAAAATGTATATGTCCCAATGAATGTCTGGGTTCTTCTTGATCAACCCGATGACTCAGTGATATCTGAAGACTATCAGATGGTGTGCCTTGTCCTGTTGTGAAGGATGTCCCAGCTGATGTTAGAACATCCAGTGGAGTGGTCTTCTGTTCTGGTTAGAAGAGAGATTGACACAGAGTGTGAATGTGTTCAGCTAAGAGGGTTGAACAGAGGGTGTGCTCTTGAAGACATGAAGATGCGTCTTGTGTTTTCCATTCATCAAGTGGTCTGGATTCTCTATGAATCAGGAAGTATGTGAAGGTCCAACTTTGGGATGTTGGATATGCCCATGTGTGATCTCCAATCTTCAAGAGGAGAGTGGGGTGTTCATGACAGGGGGAGTTCTGGCCTTGAAGCTGCAAGTAATCATCAAGCTTGTGGTCTATGTGTACTCAGATAACCAGGTATGGCACCTTGTCAGTTATCAGGATGCTGTGTCAAGGCTGAGTGAGCTGAAGAATGTCTGACCGAATGTCATGACATTTCCCTGGACAATGCTGCTAATTCCTTCTAAAACTTAAAGTCAGTAGGAATTATGAAGGTGATGTGTCAAATTCTGGTAAATCAGAATAAGCCAGATGGCTACAGCTGTGTGGTACAGGGGGAGTGACCATCTGCTGAAGTGTGGGAATTTGACTGTATCAGTGCCAGATGTCAAGTCTCTACTGGAGGTATGACAGGAACCTTGGAAAATGTTGAATACTAGCAGAATGCAGGAAAAAGCCGCGTGAAATGTTAAGACATCCGTGCAACGTGTCTGACTGCATATATGGAATAGTCTCCATGCACTGGAACGGCTGTTTTGGAAAAGAAATAGTCAAGAGCTATAAAAGGTATTCAAAGATAATCTGAGATTTTGTTGGTGATTCTATGACTGTTTCTCAGCAAAAATAAATGCATCTTGACCAAGCATTTATTTCTACCGGAAATTCCTAGGCACGGGCTGGACTATTTAAAGGATGCAATAGCCCTCTTCCTCTCACAAGAAAAACACTCCATTCTCAGAATCATGGGGTATGTTAAGGTTTGGGCAAGCTGCGCCTGGATCTGGTTTTGTGAAGGGTGCCTTTACAAATGTTTAGCTAAAAAGGGGGAGAGAAATATAGTCCTGGGGTTGAGAATGTACCAGAAGCAAGCCAACTGTAGATGTGGCAGCAAACAGAAGTTGGCATCAGGCACAAAATCCACCAACTGGGTTTCCCACTTGTGTCTTGTGATCTGAGTTAAGAAGACAGTTGTGCCTTGTGATCTGAGTTACATTGTCTATGTACTCAGCATTACATATTCTTCAGGAAGCTCTCCGGTTGAGGGGAAGGGTTCTGGTACAACTGAGTCTTGTCCCTCTTCTTCCCCATGTACACCAACTTTGGTGTTTGTGGTGGTGGAGCCAATGACGGAGATGAAGAGCATTCCCAAATTGGGATGTTTTGTCCAGTGTATTGTTTATTTGTTGTAGCTAAAATTTGCCAAAGGGGGAGATTGTTGATTCCTTAGGATTGGCATTAATTTTAGAAAACAAATAATGTAATCATCTCTGTTGTTTTAATATGTTGGGTTGAAGAAATTCAACATCTGGACCAACATGTCATGTACGATGTCACGACATCAGGTCTGTGACATCGCACATGTGTAGAAAACTGAATTAATTAATTCAGTATATTTTCTAGGATCAGCAAGGATATCTGGTGAATATCCTAACTCCCATGTGGAGGTCTTGAAGACTCAATCAGAAGATATATAGGCTCAAAATATGGAGATATATATGGAGAGATTCTAGGATTGAAGACCTTGTTTGTAGCAGAATTTTTCTGCTGAAGTTGTAACAGAAAAGAACAAGTCTGCTGCGATTTCTGAAGGCCCAAATCCAGTTGGGTGATTAGGTTATAAATAGCTGATTGTAACCTAGTTTTTGTAAGCCTCTTAAAATTAATTTTTAGGGGTGTGTGTAAGGTAAACCTCCCAATCTGTGGGAAGGTTACCATGTGTTTCTCAGTGTTCAAAGCTGAGAGTATTTGTAACTCAAAGCCTGTAGGCAAGAGTGATTTTGTTCTTGAATGAAGCTGTGAAGCAAGTTCAAGGTGTGTTAACATTACATTGTATTTGTAGTGATAGGAATGGAAACTGGAGGTTTCTATCTAGGAGTTCCTAGGTATAGATTGCATTGGGTAGGGATTAAGTGAAGAGTTGTAAACGGGGGAGTTTAACTCTGAATTAATACTGCTAATAGTGGATCTTCTTCCTGGCTTGGTAGCCCCCAGATGTAGGTCATGTTGGACTGAACTGGGTTAACAATTTCCTGTGTTTGTTTTCCTTCTGCATGTGTTTATTACTGCCATAACTCAGCAGGTATTCCAGTCAGCTTATCAAGATGATAACTGACCTGGTATATAGCCTTCTGTTTGAATGTCAATCAAAAAGTTGTAACATTCATCAGGGACAGTGCATACTGAATGATAAGTAGGTTAACTTTAGTTCAGTATTTATTTAAGTCTGTTCTTTTCAAGGATAACAGACCTGGCTGAAGGATTATAGTGAAGCTGTCAGACTGGATGTTTTGACAGTTGATACTGAAGTAGAGACTAGTTGGTCTTTTACAGTATTGCAAACTTAGCACAGCACGTTACCAGGAACATAACAGACTCAGCATATGTTCTGGATGTCGAACTGAATGTTGTGACATTCATTCCCAACAGCAGGTGCTAAAGAGTAGGATGATTGGTTTTTCTGGTTCAGTATTTTTCTCAGGCTATTTTTCAGGGATTCAATAGCGTAGAGAAAAACCAGGAAACCAACTTCTAACCTACAATTAATGAACCTAACAAATAGCCTAGTTGTTAGCAATCTAATAAGTGAAAATTAGATTAATGTGTTCAACCTTTAATCCAGGAAAAACAAGTAAAAGATATACACACTGGAACAATGTAACAGATGATGTCCACAAACAACAGTAAGACATCATGCTGATAACTGTGGAAGAAAACAACAGAAGAGAGTGTTAGGTTTGATTTCCGTTGAGTCCTTCTTCCTGATGCACAGAACCAGGTGTTCATACATTCTAGGGTGACATAGAATGAGATGTCGTGACATCTGTGAACCTGTGCATATCAGTACAGTGGTGAATAACTATCTTGCTGTATTAGTTACAATGTTAGATCAGATGTCATGACGTGGAGTATAACATCTGAATTCTGACTACACCAGAATTTCAAAAATACTATACCAAAAAGACCTACCCTTATCCCACCTCTCCATACTCGGGTGTCTTTGTTATCCTCATTTCCATCCACCACTAGAAATAAACTACAACCTCACTCTAAATCATGTGCATTCCTAAGTTATCTGTCAAATCGTAGGGGTTATAAGTGTTTTGAATTATCAAGTCGTAAATAAATAATTTATCAGTATGCCCTTTTAAAAAAATTCACTTCCCTTTTCTAACTTAAATGCTCTTACAATAACTAACTATAATTTCTTGGATAAAGGAATATTCCCAATTCTTCCCTCACAAATTTACATCGCCCCTATTCCTCCCGCAACTACACCTCCAACAACCTCCTCTCTTAACACACCATGAGATACTCAAAATATAGACCCAAAACACCAACCTTCCCAAAAAAAACCATTCACACATTGCCCAACACACTCACCCCCTCTCAACCAATGTCTCTACTCATGCAAATTGTAACACCCTAAATCCCAAAACACTTATTTTATAATACATCTATTATAATACACTTAATTTATAAAGCATATACTAAATAAAGGTGTCACATTTTTTCTTAATATAAAACATCTTAGTCAAATTTCATAATAAAACAGCGTAACTCAAAAACATCAATTCAACTTAATTGTCTCGTAATTCAAAATGACTTCATTTCAAAAACATGAAAAAAAAATAATTCAACAACTTTCAGTAACACCTAACAAAGTATAACCCACCCCAGTGATACACTATCATAGCAACACGCATAAACTATAATAAACTCAAAAAGCAGAAAATAATGAAGAATGTCACTACGACATCCTTCATTTCAACAACAGCTAAGGCTCCTCTACCTGAGTATCTGTACCACGGTGCTAAAGAACAACATAGAAATATCAGGGAGTGAGAGTACATTTATAAATGTTAGTGGTGCATAAAACAATAAAGATAGTTCACTCAATCATCAAACATATAATCATCTACAACAATCATCATTCATCAGTGTAGTTATGTATGCAATGCAATGAACACCTCTACTCAAATGCATGCAGTACCAAGTTTGTTACTAATTTATCCACCCACTGATGGTTCCTCTCTGAATCTAGTTCCTCTTTGAATCAAAAATCATCCCACTTCCCCACTTTTGAACCTAGAACTCATCACTGGATCGAAGTCCCGGACTCGTCACTGGTCCCCACTTTTTATTCAAGGATTATGAGTCACTAAGGCGTACTCTAATCTTAACTAAACTAATCATCAACTCGACTCTAAACATGTCAAGTAACTCAAAAACTTAACCCTCGTGAGACACACAACATTCCAAACACATAAACATAACTCAATAACTTACACATAACTCTAAACATATCAAGTGACTCAAAATTCAACCCCTTTTATTCAACTTGACTCTAAAAATATCAAATACCTCAAACTCACCTCTAATAATGTCAAATACTTCATACTCAAATCTAAATAATTCAGGCTCGACTCTAAAAATATAAAATACCTCAAATTCAATTCTAATAATGTGAAATATTCCAAATTCAACTTTAAACATTCCAGGCTCAACTCTAAAAAAATCAAATACTTCAAACTCAACTCTAAGAATGTCAAATTCTTCAAACTAAACTCTAAACATTTTCAGGTTCAACTCTAAAAATATCAAGTACCTCAAACTCAACCCTAAGAATGTCAAAAATACTCCAAAATCAACTCTAAGCGTATCAAATAACTCAAATTCAAGTTATTTATAAATATATTCAAATTCTTTAAGTTGCTCCAAGGATTTCCCAAAAACCTTGTCTTAACTCTAAAATTGTTTCACTTCACAATAACACCAAATATTATAGGTTTAGGATAAAATTATGAAAATATAAAATATAATAGTTCGTTAAACCCTCTTTCTAAAACAACTTATCTAACCTTAAACGGATTTACGAAACTCATGTTATGCGTGAAACAAGATAACCAAGGCATGACTGAAATTTGACTATACTTCTGGTATAAAAACCAGATAACTACAACTGTTGTAGCACTCCCAAGCTCAATTTCCCCACTTCAAAAGAAAGATTATCACGTTAAATTTTTAATGCAACTGAATGCACCTCAAACGGACTTACGAAACTCAAGTTACACATTAAACAAAATGATCAATCACCTTCTATGTCTATCTATGATTTTCTGCATTTTCTCTCTATTTAACAAATCCAAAACTTACATGTTTGAGTCTCAATCACCCCAGCACACACAAATAAGCAAAATCATGAACAATATGAATCATACATCACATATTCAACATTATATCACATCAACTCTAAGAATGTCATATCCTCCAAACTCAACTCTAAGAATACCTCAAACTTAACTCTAAGATTTTCATATACTCCAAACTGAACTCTAAATATGTCAGACTCAACTCTAAAAATATCAAATACCTCAAAGTTCAACTATAAGAATGTCAAATACTCCAAACTCAACTCTAAACATATCAAATAACTTAAATTCAAGTTATTTATAAATATATTTAAATTCTTTAAGTCGCTTCACGGGTTTCCCAAAATCCTTTCCTTAACTCTAAAATTGTTTCACTTAACAACATAACCAAATATTATAGTCTTGTGATAAAATTATGAAACTCTCCAGTTCAACAGTTCGTTAAACTCTCTTTCATTCCACCTCAAACGGGCTTACGAAACTCAAGTTACGCATTAAACAAGATGACCAACGCAAGACTTAATTTTATATGCTTATGGTATAAAAATCAGATAACTACTACTGTTGTAGCACTCTCATACCCAATTTCTCCATTTCAAAAGAAATATGTTCACGCTAGCTTTCTAATGCAATTGACCGCACCTCAAACAAACTTACGAAACTCAAGTTATGCATGAAACAATACGATCAATCACCTTTTATGTCTATATGTAGTTTTCTGCAACTTTCTGCGTTTTTCTCCCAATTGAACAGATCCAAAACTCGTCTGTTTGAGTCTCAACCTCCCCAGTATACACAGTTAAATAAAAACATCACAAATTAATCATTTTATCACATCAAACATCACAAATTCAACATTGATACTCCCGCCTTATCATAAGGCATCCTCATATTTTATTAAGTCATAACTTTTTACTCTCACCTTATCATAAGGCGTAAACATATTTTATCAATCAACTTTTGTCTTATCAAAAGGCGTCAATATATATTATCAATTAAGAATCAATAATCAATATAGTTTAAAATGAAATCATACCATATCAACCTCCTTATAATGGTTTTGCACAAACCTTTTTCAGCCTCAAAACACCATCAAAGAGGAAAATAAAAGGTAAAAGGAAAAAGGAAAGAGGGTAAAAACCCCTCTCTATCCATCTGCTTAAATGCCCATACATAAATAATTTCTCCTACCTCAAATTCAAAGAAACCTGAAGTTTTGGTTATGGAACTCCCTTCTCGTACTCTTGCTCTCCTAGCATTTGCTCTTCTCTCCCTTACCTTTTTTTACCACTTTTTCACGTACTAACAAACTATCCTTATTTTTCATTCTTAAATAAATAAAATCTAATTCTCATTTATTTTAATTAATTTCTAAAAATTTCCCTCACCTATCTATAACTCCACTCAGCTCCCTAATTTCTTTAAAAGTCTATTTTATTTCCCCAAAGTTAATATTCTCATATTTCCTCCTATTATTTAAATAATTAAAAATCTAATTAAATCCAATTTATCACTAAACCACAATTATTCATCTCTTCACTAATTTTAATAACACAAAACTCTACCCAAAAATCACCAACTTAAATAATCAAACTAAAACCACTCCAAAACTCGACTAAAAAATATCAAAAATATGGGTGTTACACAAACCATCACCCCCATATCAAATAAATCCACTAACACCCATATCTCCCCTCCTGCAGCTCACTCTTCTCAAATGACTACCCTAGTATAACATGGTACTTCCAGACTTGTTAACCTTCACACATCAACCCACACTTATATACCTCTCTTACCTCTTAATCCTATTGATGCATTCCATAATAATATTTGGAAAATGGCCATGAAAGACGAATATGATGCGCTTATTGAAAATAATATGTGAGAATTAGTTCCTCGTCCATCTAATATTAATGTTATTATTTTTTTTTGGATTTTCATACACAAGAAGAAATTTGGTGGTTTCTTTAAGCGATACGAAGCTCCTCTAGTAGATAATGATACAAATTAACAATCTGGTGTTTATCCTTGTCGTCTAACCAACCACTATTCGCATGGTACTAAGTATTTCAACATCTAAGTCATGGCATCTTCATCAACTAGATGTCAAAAATTCTTGCATGGAAATATTGATGAACCCGTGTATATGCACCAACCTCTTGGATTCTGCGATCCATATCATCCTGGGCGTGTATATGCACCAACCTCTTGGATTCTGCGATCCATATCATCCTGGGCGTGTGTGTCTACTCAAGAAGTCTCTTTATGTTCTCAAAGAAGCACCTCTTTATTTATTCATCCATGTGACACTAATATTACTTATATTCTTCTATACGTTGATGACATCATTCTTAGTGCTTCCTTTCATGCTCTTCGTGAATCCATTATGTCTAAACTTAGATCTGAATTTTCCACGAAGAGTTTGGGTCCTCAGAGTTATTCTCTCGGAATATATGTCAATAAACATGCAGGTGGTAGTTTTCTATCTCAAAAGTAATATGCAGAGGAAATTGTAGAACAGACGAGTATGTCCTCTTGCAAGTCATCACCTACACTACTGGACACCACGGAAAAATCCAGTGGCTCTTGTGGGAATCCTTATCATGTTCATTCACTTTTTCCCTAGACAAACTTAGATGAATTTTTTCTTCTACCTCCAAACTTCATCTTTCATTTACGAAACTTTATTTCTCCTATAAATTGAACTTGAAAACATCATTTCTTTCATTAACAAGATTCGAAACTCCATAATCTATTCTCCAACTTGAACGAGGCATGGAAATATGGATTCAAGTTAGCAACATTAGTTATTGTTGTGTTACGTAAATTTTTTAATGTTCTTGTTGTTCTTGTTGAAATTTTATGTTTAACGATTTTATAGATTTTTTTTTCTTGCTGTTGTTTTTATTGTTGTTGTTGAGATTTAATCTTTAACGATTCTATTGATTTTGTTTTACTGTTGTTCTTGTTTGTTTATTTGTTTTTGTTGTTATGGATATTTAATGTTTAGTGATTCTATTGATTTTGTTGTTGTTGTTGTTGTTGTTGAGATTTAATGTTTAATAATTTTATTGATTTTATTTTGTTGTTGTTGTTGATGTTAATGTTGTTGTTGTTGTTGTTGTTGTGCTTGTGCTTATTGTTGTTGTTCTTGTTGTGTTAGAAATATTTAATATCTCATATCCTGATGGAAGTTCTCTGTATAGTCAGCCAAAGCATGTGGTAAAAACAAAAAATTAGGTTGACTGACTTTTCACCATAGTTGAAACTTTCAAACATGGTGAAAAATGGACTGACTAATATTTTACCATGGTTAGAAGTCTCGACCATGGTAAAAGTGGGTTGGCTACATTCACCACAGTTGGAATTTCCATACGTGGTAAAATGTAGCGTGTCATCCAGGTTTTCACCACGGATTTTAGTCTGTGGTAGAAAGTAACGCACTTACTACCACACCCTTTATTATCATTGACCACCATCAGATATGAAATCCTTCCCCTAACCGTAATAATAGATACTCTTTATAGTAGTGCATATAGAATTATGCTCCACTAATCTACCAAAGAAACGCCTTTGTGGATTACCTACGGTACCCATGGCATGGTTCGTATTGAAATAGAATTGAGTTGGAGAATTTTGCGCCCTTTTTCAAGAGACGAATGCAAAGAACCTTAGAATTACTTGTCTATAATTTCTTTTGACCTCTGCATGCTTTTTTCAAAGGATAAAATGAACGTGCATTTCAACCTTACCAAATGTCTAAAAAGAGGCATAGTCTACTTCATAACGAGGAACAAAGGCAAAAGTTCAATACGCCACCACGCCGTAATCAATATAATCAAGTTATTTTATCTGGAATATGTCTTTTGTTGGCAACCATGCAATTGCCTACATGACTTGAACTAAAAGTAACGCAAACCAAAATTTTCTCTAACTCGTGGCTTAATTTAACTGCAGACTACTTAGCCCGCACAATGACTAATAACATACACAAATTATACTCTATTTTCCATCAAAATTTTATAAATAAATTAAGCAGACATTGATTAATTCTGGACGTTATAGCTTGCGAAGGTTTTCTAGTTCTAGGCTCCTAGCTTTAAAGTAAAGCAATATACAATCTCATGATTGAGAACTTGTACGTAAAGCAATTATTGTCATGTTTAGTAGTCGTTAGTTTGTTATCTTCAACAAGAGTTGCTTCAAAAAGTAAAACTTTAGAACTTTTTCTTCATTTGTTTGTTCATATCACCCAAGCATTTTTTTATTGTTGAAAAAAATAATAACAGTAGTAATTAATAAATAATATTTTTTAATTATTGATTTATAAATATTAATAACTTATTTGTTTTTTATTAAAAAAAATTGTTTATATTAATACATAAATATAAATAAATATTATTGTTAAAGATTGAACTATATATCAACACTTTACACATAGTTAACTCAACTATCACATATCAATTGAGTTATTACGGTAGTTTGAGATACTTTTACAATTATTTTCATAGTTTAAAACCATTTTAAAAAAGATTTTAGAAATTAACAGTGGAAATTAAGAATGCCGAAGGTAAAGAGTTAAGGGATTGTGGTTGGCATAAATAAGGAAAAAGTTTTCGGGTCAAAATTAATGTGTCAATCGATTGACAATATGCTCCAATTGTTTGGAATGTCTAAAAAATGCTTATGGTGTTAAAAAAAAGGAAAGAAATGATATATAGTCGTTACCCTTTTTTAAGAAGTTGAAATATTTAAGGAGCATTTTTTATATAACCAAATTGATTGGGTATATGTCAATCAATTGATTAGTATAAAAAATTGTCTAGAACTTTTCTGATAACTATCGATTCAGGTGGCACGACTCCAAATTATTTTTAGAAACGTTTTCTTAAGAAAAATAGATTTTAAAACTTATTTTACTATATGCTTGTGTGTTTGATTTGTCGTAAAATTTTACGAAAAAGCCCTTATATTTTTATAATACTATGTTCTCTCAGACGCATTAAGGAGAACTTTCACACTTCCTCTTTTTCACACTTTAAAGTTTCAAAACTTGTAAAGTAATTCAAACATGTAGACACTTGCTTGAGATTTATTCCAAATGAGTATCATCATCAAAGGATGTTTACAACGATCATTAAACCCTAACTCGTATGCTTATATCTTTGAACGCTTGTTATCTACACATGTTGCATTATCAATGGATTTTAATAGTTGTCATCATCAAAAGCATTTTCATTATCAAAAGCATATTCATCATTAAGAGCATGTTGTTGATAGCTTCCTTAATTGCTTAACCTACAAAATATGATTTCACATTCTCCCATTTTTTATGATGACAACGCATCTCTCAAGGAGGTGGTAAAAATAAATAAATAAATATATTTGGAGTGGTTAAACTCCTCCTTAATTAAGTTGAAAGTTTACTCTACTCCTTTGTGAATATACTTCTCCCCCTTTGTCAAAATTAAAAAGACAGATAAAAATGCTTTGCGAGAATGTAACTATGCAAACACATTGGCACACAAGCATTTAGGAAAGGAAAACATCCAACTTTTATTAATTCAAATTTGTTGAAATACAAGGTACCAAAAAGGCGGGAAATCACTAAGTTTGAAATAAAGCAGAATTCAAAGTAGTGCGAAAAATAGGAAATAAACACACTTAGAAACTAAGACATAAGTGACATTATTCTTTTCCATAAGTATCATCATTCATTTTGAGGATATTTTTTATTTCTTCCACATATTTGGCTATGCTATAGAAGATCTCATAGACTTTGTTGATTGACATGTCTTCTAGTTTTTCAAGGTCTTCTTATTCAATTGTTATGTCATCCTTCAATTCTCCATGTTTGATGAAGACCTTCATATCTCTTAGGGATATGGAGTTGATCATGTTATTGGATGTGTCTATAGTTTCTCTTATGGTATCAACATTGAAGTTAACTAAGATTTTGGTGATCATTGCTCCACAGTAAAGTCCACTTGACTGGTTTTCTTTAGAGTGAATCATGTGGATAAATATTCTTTCCACCCAGTTTATTGTAACTTCTTGGGTTAAGAGCTAGAGGGGTACGATGTTTTCTCTAATGACATAGTTAAGATTGACACTTTGTGGAAAAAGGATTTGTGTTTGAAGGTAGTAAATGACGCGAACCTTTGGTTTTAGGAAGGTTGATTTGAAGGGAAACTTTATTTTCTACATGAGGTTAGTAACAAGGTAGCTTAGGGTTATGGAGCATTTAAAGTTCTTAAATCTTAAGGGTCCCTCATAGGTGTATGATGTTCCTTGAAAGAGTAACTAAAAAATTCTACTAAAGTTATCCTCGTGGATATTTATTTTCACTTCTCTTACTAATGATTTCAGAGATGTTCCTAGAATCTGTAGGTTTGAGTAATAATCTTGTACAAGGTTTGGAAAGGTTCTATTGGGTACCTTTGTAAAGAATTACCTTAGAGAGGCTTCACAGATCTAAGAGTACAGTTTGTAACTCCTTTATAAAGCTTTGCTCCATGTACCATGTTGGATCACCTTATTTCTGAGCATCATCATCATTTTCTCTTGACTTCTTTCTATTAGACCATCTCCAAATTTGTGGCTCATTTATGATACTTATTGCAAGATATAAAACTTAAAAAAGAAAGATTGTAAAAGAGAATAAGGTTTGAGATGCAAACAGAGTAAGGAATGCATTCTTATTTATAGTGTGCCTCCTAAGGGGATTTAGTGTGTAATTATTGCAATAAATCGATGGTGATTGTGTATATTCAAAATAAGATCAAAATTATTCCAAAAGTGGTGTGTCAATCGATTGACTTAGGGCTCCAATCGCCTGACTAATCATATTTACCAAGATTTTAATTGATTGTCATCAATGCGAGGATCTGATTTCTATGAAGACTACGTTTAGCAAGGATTTGATTTGAAAAAACACTTTAAGCCTGTCCAGTCGATTGCCTCAAGGTGCCAATCGATTGGACTTACGTCACTGAGCCTTCTTTGTGCTTGATTTTCTTTTGCCTATTTCTTTTCTCCACCTATGTTTAGCTTTGTTTGTACCTCCTTTCTGTGAAAAGCTAAAAACTCATCTATTTTGTTAGCATAATAAATTTATTTAATGAGAAAAAACACTAAAACCATTCTTTTAAACCATTATTTTAAAGGATTTAATCAGAATTTTCTGATCATTTCAACTTTAAAATAGTTCTTTACCTTAAATATCAAGAAACCTTGGTAAAAATTCCCTAAAAGGGAACACCAACACAATGTGATGTGTCTTTCTCTATGAATCGTTGGATCTGATAGTTGGTTTAAACAATGAGATAAATATGTCCACCAAAGACGTATCTACTCAACCTACTATGAGGTCAACTGATCACTGAGGATCATAAATATTGAGATATCCTCAATGAAAAATCTTGCTTTGATCACTATCATTGATATCCACCATCATCGATAATTCTTTGATGAAAAACTTCAAAAATATTGTAAACTTGAAAGTATACTTTTTGCTTTGCACAACTTCATTTAATATGTGTTACGTTTTTGAGTTGTAAAGCATCCCTCTCTTAAGCAAGCGTCTATGGAAATTTTCTATGCATGTAATCGGTTACCCAAATTATGGTAATCAGTCACACCTGCTCTCAGCTGACTTCCAAGGCCATTTTTCGTATGGGTAACCGATTACCCAAATACTGGTAGCCGGTTACACCTGTACGAACAATATCAGTAATCTTCTTTTATTTACACAAAGTGAATCCCATTTTTACACACTTCAACCCATATGCTTCCCCTATAAATAGAACATTATCCCCCCCTCATTTTTCCAAGCTAACAACCCCTAAACATTATGTCAAATCACACTTAAGCTCTCTCTTTTAACCCTAACCCAAACTCACACAACTCCCCTTTTTCAAACAATCACCCACAACTTTCTTCCAATTACATTTTCTCCTAATCCTTTCATTTTCTACACTCACAACTCAGCCTTTTCTATAAAGTTTCAACCATAATTCACCATTTTCCAAACCTTTTGCTTCATTTTCAAACTCAACACCACAACAACTTAGTTACTACATCACAAACTTGGTAAACTAAAATTCATTAACATTTTAGTTCTGTTTTTGTGTTGAAAATGGGTGTTTATTCATGGGTTATATTTTGTTGAAAGGTGTTTGAATCAAGAGTGTGACAAGTGAGTTTGTTTGGTTTGCATTTTTGGGGATTTTTGTTCTTTATTTTTCATGTGCATGAGAAGATGAATAATGTTGTGTTCATGAAAATATATTGTGTTTTATTTCTATTCATTGTCAATTTTTTTCATTTATTCGGTTTTTTCATATTATTTGTATCAATGGTTGCATAAAAGTGACAACTAGTTGGACATGGTGGAGTGGTTGAGATGATGGTCTCCTAACCACCATGTCCTAGGTTCAAACCCTTACTACCACTTTTTCAACTTTCTTTCCAAATTACTTGCAATTAATTTTTATCATGTGCTTATTCCTTTTATTTTATTTTATTTTTTATTTGGTTGTGCTTTTATTTTATTTTTCATTGTGTTACATATTTTAGGAGAATAATTTTATGTTATTTCTCTAACATATTTTGAGCACATAAATTGTGGCTTGACATAACGCTAAATTGTTCAGATTTGATTATTCTAATCACTAAGCCCTAACTCTTTATTTCTCTTTTATGCTATTTCTTATTTATATTATGTGGTTGTTTGGTTGATAATTCTTCCACATTTCAAATAATTGATAGATGGATGATTCAGTTGATTCAATCTTCTTTGATTCAAATATGTTGATAAATGATCATTGTATCATTTTTGACACTTTGAATCAATGATAGGTTATCCCTTAATGCGTCATATTTTGAGTCCTTTGACTTGTGGATAGAAAATCCCTAGGTGATCAATTTTGTAACTTTGTCACTAACTACTAACTTCTAACTTTTATATTATTGCACTTTATCTCTTCACCATTTAAATTCTCACAACTTACTTTCCGCAATTTACTATTATTGTTCATTTTATTTCAACCACTTTATGTAACACCCCGAAAAATAATAAATAAGATAATTATTTAATTTAAGTTAATATTTTATTTATTAATTTAATTAAATAATTGGAATTATTGGATTATTATTATTATTATATTTATTATTGGAATAATAATTATTGGAAAATATATAAGTTGGAAATAAGAAAAAGAGTCCATTTTTGGTAAAGAAAGGGTTTTACGTGAAAAGCAGAGAAGCGGCTGAAAAGTGGAAAAGAGGCAAAGAGCCAGAGAAGAAGGTTGAAGAAGGAAGAGCTTGAAGCTAAAGGATTGCCGGATTAACTCAGGTAAGGGGGGGTTTATCGTCGATTAATGGGTATTATGGGATAACATGTAGTGGGTAGTGATAAAACCATGGATTTGACTCTGATTAGAATGATGCATGATGAAATTGTGAAATATGGGATGAACGAAAATTGGATTATAGTGGAAGGGAATTCGTAGGAATTAGATGTAAAAATGTTAGAATTTGGGAAATCGAATAGGGGATAATTCGTGTTAGGTGATATGAACGATTATTGTGTAAAATTGGACTGTGGAAGGTTGGAATTGGGAGATCTCGTAGCAGAGAACACCATAGCAGATCTGGAAATCTGGTTTCTGGTCATACGCGTATGGCACTAGGCAATACGCGTATGAGATGGCCTGGTACGCGTATGGCATTAGGCATTACGCGTATGGATGAGGAAGATGATGTTTTGAACGTGGGTTGGTCTCTGTTGGTACGCGTATGGGGAAGTGGTACGCGTAGCATACGCGTATGAGATAGGTGGTACGCGTATGGGATTGGCTGAGAATTGGGCCATACGCGTATGGGACTAGGCAATACGCGTATGGGCAGGATTGTGATTTTCTGTGCTGTTGTTGTGCAGTTTTTGGTTGTTCAGCTGAGTAATGTAATTTGGCTGATGTATGATAGAGTAGGGGTCATTTCCCGTTGTTTTGAGTAGTATAGGTATTAGTAGAGTGTGCTAACGCTGTGATTGATTATGTGGTATGACATGATATGATTATGTGGTGAATATGTTGATGATGTATGATGATATGCATAATGTGGTGAATGTATCTATCATGTATGAAATTATGAATGGACTGTTTATGGCTTAGAGTGTGAGCATATGTCCATTGTGGATGATTGTTGATGTTTGCATGACTAAGTGATTTAGCTTGCATATTGTGGCCTTTATGGTGGTAGCTAATTCCCATGGTGAGGAATTAGTGAGTGAATCATTGTGGATGATTGTTGATGTTTGCATGCTAGGTGATTAGTGTGCATATCATAGCCCTTGGGGTGGTAGCTAATTCCCATGGTGAGGAATTAGTGAGTGAGTCACTAGGTCTCAAATGAGTGGGACTAGTGGGCTTGATAGCCGTACCTGGATTTGGTCGGTGAGGTTGAACTATATGTTCACGAATAGTCGGTACCGCATGCATGGAGTCTCATTGCATAATGTATGTATGTATGGCGTATAATATGAATGGATGTATTCCAATATTATACGTGTGTTTTATGGGTGTGTTGAGTTTGAGTATGATGATGATGATGATTATGAGTTGATATTGTCGTTGCTGAATATGTGTGATCTGATTAGGGTGATGATATGTGTTAAATTACTTAGCATTTCATGATATTTTATAATGCTTATTATATTGATTGAGGAACTCACCCTTACAACTATTTTTCAGGTAACGAGCAGTGATTGAGTAGGAGCTAGTGCTTGAAGTCTAGTGTAGTTCCTTAGTGGGTCATGCTCTGGTAGATGTAACATCGGGATGGGATGTTTTAAATGTTTTATTGTTGGTTGTGACCCAGTTACATGTAATAGGCTACATGTTTTGCATGATTGATTTGATTTCTATCCGCTGCGTATTGTGCAAATGCTTTATGTTTTGAATTAATAAAAGAGCATGACAGTTATTTGGTGAATGGTGTGAAATGATTGTGTGACACCCTTAATTGCATAATTACTCTGATTGATATATTGCTACTTTAATTAAATAATTGGGGTATTTTAGAAGGGTGTTACACTTTACATTTATGTTCATCATCATCCACTCACCGCATACATCATTTATTTTATGCCATTTTATTTCTTGTCATTTCTTTATTGTTTTGCATAATAAAAAAGAACAAAAAATATGATAAAATGAAAATATCAAAAAGATGTATTAACTTATGACCTAATGTTGGACTTAGAGAATGTGTTATGACCCTTGCATTTGGACCTTGGATTATTGTATTTGACTTATTGCTTTGATTTGGAATCTCTTTGGACTTGTAATATTTTTTTGCAAGAATGGAATTCATGGCACTACCCTAGGGAGACATATTTTGAGTCCATTATCCATTTGTTAGCTTAGGCCACTTTGCACACACAAGGCTTTCTCTTGGTCTACCTTACAATGATCCCATTTATTTCTCATATTATTCTCCTTGTAATTTTCCATGTATTCCTCCTCCACTTGGTTGTTAACTTTTAGGAACTAGGCGGACCTCACTGTTTCAAAGCAATAAAGAATAAACGTTTGATCCAACGTCAAGCAGCATTTTTCTTAATCAAATTCAAAACAAAATAAATATACGAATATAATTGCGCGCCACAAGCCTTAAGTGATAGAAAATGAGTAATAATGGAGCTTTCATACCCTTACTCTAAATATTTTGGACACAAGATGCTTGAATTGGTTGCCTGAAATATTCACTTCTACCTATAGTCTTTAGTGCAATTCTAATAAAAAACAATCTTTTTTCAAAACATAAAATTAACATCAACTCATCAAACTCATTTTTGCGCCTTAGGGCATCACCCCGAAAACCTTTTTTCAAAGTAAAATCAACCAACAGACAATCATTTTCTACTGCGAACTACGGAGCTCAGATTCTTCATTTAACGATGATGATACGTAGGCACAAGGACCCAAATCCCTGGCGAGCAAAATAATTAAAAAACCATTTCCCCCTATAGCAAATAAGCATTAAGATAGATAGACACTCATTCATGTAGATACCTTAGATGAATCCTATCGAGTACGATGGATGTGAGGGATGCTAATACCTTCCCCTTGCATAACCGACTTCTGAACCCTAATTTGTTGCGAGACCAATTTTTTCCTTTCATTAGGGGGTTTTATCAACATTTTCCCTTTCCTCCTTTGGAATATATAAAATCCAGTGGTGAATTTGTGTTGTAGTTTTTTCGCGCTAAATCAAGGTTATAATTTAATTTTGGTATTCCAATTCTACCCTTCAATGGATCTTTTCATTGCTTATATAAAGAAGACTTGAGAGATTGAACAAGTTGCTAATTTATGCGATAATACACAACGATTTTGCTGAACTGAATATTATTGTGTATATAGCTCTTGCAAACACATTCTTGTAATCTCATTTATTGAGTTGTATTCCTTGAGTGACTAGGGTTTAGTCAAAAATACCGGAGAAGATGTTAACGGGTAGTCTTTGTGTGTCTGTAATCAATTTGGTTATAGTGGACTAAGTCCTTGTTGATAAGGAAAAATCACCTTGGCGGGTGGACTGAAGGTAGCTTAGTTAACATCAAACTAGTATAAAAACAACTTTTTATTTATTTTTGTTCGTTGTGTTAGGTTGAAAAAGCTTTCATTTTTAGAAATCCAATTCAAACTCTCCTTTCATATGTTTCTTAACACATTCAAAGGCCACTAAGTCTAAACACCACCAAAATATCAAACAATTAATCCTCTCCATAAATGTCTCCCTTTTGATGGCATCCTTTGGTTTGGGAGCTTCATATCCACCTTATTCCATTGTCGCGTTACCATCCTGAGTGTCTTGGGCTAGAGAGTAACCTTTAGGCTCTAAGGGGGCCAGTGCCTCATCATCCACCAGTTGGTTATTGCGGACAAATTTGAGGAAGTCCAACTTGCTCAGGTCCAACTGGGGATAGAGGAAGGAAACATGCTCTTTTTCATGCTCAAATTAGACACTATAGGTCAAGACCAGTTTGTTAGTAAGATTTTGCACCTCCTCCTCTAGCTTCTTTTTTAACAGAGGGTGTCTTCTAGAGATTCCCTCAAAGATTTCTCTGCATCGGTGATCTATGTAGCCTTGGCCTCTGCATCCACCAGCTTCTTCTCCCAGGCCCCATTGTCCTTCTATAATGCCTCTAACAACCTTTGGATTTCAATGTAACCATCCACATATTTCTTGAGCTTCACCGCCATCTCATTCTCGTCTTGGTACTGCCTATTCTGGTCGATAACATACAACATTAACGCCCTTAATAAAAGGTTATTCTTCATATAGATAATGGTAAGAGATGATTTAGATAAAATAGATTAATAGTCACCAAGTAAATCCTAAAAAAGGGAGATAAGAACCTATGAACTGAATATCATCAAAGTTAGTGCCACTCCACAGAGTAGGGGAAGGTGCTGGAGCCTTGCCTTTAGTAGGATTTAGAGTGCTCGCCTCTCCTAGAGCATGCGAGATATTACCAGAAGCATGTGAAGAACCCTCTTTATGACGTTAGGCCTTCTCATTAGGCGACTCAAGAGCTTGTTCCCCAATTTTCTTCTTTCTTCCTTTAATAACAAAGCCTTCTAGATGGCTCTGGGGGCTATCAGTCTCTCCACGAGAGACTTGGATCTTTTCCTACATTTTCCTCCATAGAAATCCTTTCCAGCTTATATGTAAAACAATTCACAGTGGTCACATGCGCTATTTGGAAGTGCCCTTAAAAGCACCAGATTATTCAAAACTTAGTTAGGTAATCAGCAAGATAGTTATTGCCCTTCAACCACTGATCAATTAATGTGCGTGAATCCATAACCATAAACTTTCCTAAGAGGTGAACTATCCACTCCTCTCCAAGGGTAAGGTACTTAGTCTCATATCCCTCGATCGCCACGAGCTCGTCTGCCTAGGTCAAGGGAAAGAAGGGGCACCATCAACCCCTACTGCTATGAGAAAATCCTTTCACCCTCTCACTCGGGAAAATATGTCCCTCCAATTCTTGTAGTGGTTGGAGTGAGGCTTAAAATGGGCCTCTTGACAAGCTGCCTAGGGACACCCAGCCTCCTTTTGAAGGTTTAGTAGCATAAAATGAGAAAAATATCCCAAAACTAGAAGAAAACTTCAGACCTTCACATACCATTTCAAAATCCATAATAATACCCCAACTATTATGAAGCAGCTGGGAAGGAGCGGCATCGAGGACCTTGATGACCTTCGCGAAGAAAGGGGAAAAGGGAGAAAACACCATATCCTTTAAAAAGGGGAGGTGTAAGTAAAAATAAGGGGAGTTAGAAGATACAGGCGTGCTAACCCTCTTTGGTGGTGAACAAGCTTCTAAGATAACCATTTATTCATATTATGAGGAAGAAACCTCTACTCATGTGTAGAAAGAGAGGATTTGATCGTCAAAATTATAGTAAAGCCCAATGTCCTTGGTGTCCTTAGGCACACCAGAAGGGGCAGCCATTCTCTTTTTGTTCTTGGAAAAACAAAAGAACGAAAAGAAATAACCACCACCGTCACATTCATTAAAGGGGTGACTATAATCCTCAAATCCCACTATTTTACGCTAACCTAAACCCCATTTCAAACTTTACCTTACAATCTCTACTTATAACTATTACAAAAGGGAGGAAAAGGAAAAATTAATACCTGAAAGGATTGGAGATGATGAGTCAGGAGTGTGTAAAGAAGTTAGGCTCGTCAAAGAACATGCAAAAATTGTGAGAGCAAAATAGAGAAAGAATATATAAGGAGAAGCTTTTATAAGGGAGTTAAAGCCACAAGAAACCTTTTAGGCTCCCTTATAATTTTGAAAATATCAGCATGCTTCTAGCACGTGGCACGAGTGTTTAGTGTCTAAAGAAAGGCCATCATTGCTTACATTAAAAGGTTTCCTTCAGACTCTCCTCCCATTTAAAATGTTTCCTTCAACTAAGCAACTCACCCCAACTAAAGGACTCGCCTCCAATTTAAAAGGTCACCTTCAGCTAAGAGATTCACTCCCAATTGAATGACCCACCTCCCAATTTAAAACGTCTCCTTCAGCTGAGGGTCTCGTCCCTAGCTGAAGGACTCGCCTCCTATTTAAAAGGTTGCCTTCAGTTGAGGGATTCTCCCTTAACTGAAGGGCTCGCCTCCCATTTAAAAGGTTGCCTCCACCTGATGGACTTGCCCTCTGAATAAGACGCATATACATGCATTATCCCTCCACCAATCATACAGACTGATTCATGCCATGACTTCCATGAAAATAGGTATCTTACAATTTCTCCTAGTCAAGGGGGAACAATTACCACTTCTTAGGGTTTCCTAAACCATAAGCCCAAAAGTCTCTATAAATATCTAACCCTTTAAGGGTAGAAGACATGAAATTCTGGCAAGCAGATCCCTGATGTTGAACACGATGTCATGACCTCATGGTCTGCATATTATCACACAACAAACAGTAGCAGGATAAATAAAACAGTAAATAACACACACAGTGATTAACCTAGTTTGGTGCAACGTCACCTGCATCTGGGGGCTACCAAGTCATGAGGGAAATCCACTATCACAAAATTAGTTTGAAGTCATGAACAACCTCAGTGTTTACAGACTTCTCTCATAATCTCTACTTATGGATGTTTCTATCTAGAGCAACCCTAGATATGAGACCCATCTCACTTCCCTCAATCACAAGATAACACACATCAGAAAAGTACAATCCACTCTTGCTTAAAAGATTATGAGGGATAGTAAATTACAAATCAATATACTCAGCCCAATTCAAGTATCAATGTGATACTCGAATGGCTCACATAAAACACACATACGAAACCTAATGATAACACAATTCTATACTGCTTTTCGATGCATTCCTAGGTTAAGAACTCATCTATATATAACAATGATACGCACGGGCTCAGTCTTTGATATGAAGCAGATCCAAGATCTCTTCTCAATCTTCTGAAGATACGATTCTCATTAAATCAAATGTTTCCTAAAATATCTTGATATTGTTCCTTTGTGTACAAGTCAATAGACGATATTCTTCAATCATAGGAAAACGCGCAATAGATTACAAAAACTAAATCTTCAGAGAATTTGTAGGAAGCACAATTAACTATACTAAATCTCATAACTAACGCAAGTTGGATTATGCAAAATGTTGAAGCAACATGTCAGGACATCTTGTTCAACATCTTGCAAATACTTGTTTTTCCAAAAAGCAGTCAATCACCAAAAGACAAACCTAACAAGACATAACATAACTTACCAAGTATTACGCATATCACAGAGCCTCTCACCTCATGTGAGCTGGACTCGCGTACACCATAAAATCCATAATATCAGAATACAGGGCCTCTTGTCGCTGCGGGCGAGCCCTAACTTTTATAAACCTAATAAGCCCTCTAACTATTCCCTATCAGTGTAGGCATACCACACATACTTGTACTTTTTTACCATTACAAACTCTAACCCAGAGTCGATAGAACTCACCCCAATTCTCAATCCGTCCATAAGGACAAGACCAAGATAAGGTAATAAAATGGGCCAAATCAATCACTTTGGCCCAAAACTAACACCAAAGGAATATTCAAATTAGGAAGTATTAGACAAAGCACACAAAGTGGATTAGTAATCATAATGAGTCTGAATCAGACAAGGGAGTAATGATTTTGATGATTATTAGTGGTCTTTATATGCCTTAAATATGGAGCAAGTAAGGACTGATATGTAAGGGATACCATTACGGAAGAAAAGGACAAACATTTTTCATATGACTCAAACACATACTTGCGACTCTAACTGGCTCCGTGCTAGTATAATTATCGATTAGTGTACTTTATGTCTACATAACTAAAAAGGTTCATACTATATCTAACACCACAAGAACTACCATTAACGGATTAAAATCCACCATGAGAATCACTAAAAACCACAAACAAAAATCTACTCTAAAATCAAGTCAAAACACTTGATTTGAAATTGGTTAAGATAGAGGATATGCTGAATTCAGTTAGAGAAAATATATGAATTCACTCGTGATCTACCTATAAATCATTTTCATTCCAAAGGTACTTTTCTCCTCCACTTCTGTAACAATTGTTGACACACTAAAAAATATAATAATTGCGAACCACTATAGACTAGTCAACAACATGGCAAATCATAGAAAAACCACCATTAGACTTGGTTGTACCACTTAAAGAGATGAACAACTCAAAAGGGTGTCTAAGGTTATTGAGAAGAACCACTTGTACGTCCAACCACTAAAAAATCATATACCACACAGTCAACGCAAGCTCACAAGTGAAAAAACATGGGAAACCAACTCACAACCGAAACCCCACACAAGGGACAAGAGATCCATCACGACCAACTATCACCCCACTTTTAAACGTATTCTCTTTAAAAGGGATCGTATTTTACAAAAGTTGTCAACAAAAGACCACCACCTTAAAAGGAGCAAATTTAATTCATATGAAGAGAAATATCAAATTCTCAACGAGATAAAACAAAAGAAGAATTAAGACAACATAAAATATATCATCTCGTGTATGATTCCATCAATCTTCACTTATGTGCCTTGGTTATATGGTTTTCTCTTATTTAACAATATTTGCTTGTTATCTAATAGTTTGGATTAATAGTGTCAATCCAATTAAAAATAAGAATCCTATTCCTTAAAAAAAAACATTCCAAGTATTTGTTTTTTCTCAATCTTGGTAAAAATGTCAAAACATAGAAAAACATGAACCTATGTTGGATTTTTCTTAACTTTGTTGAATATGTCAAAATATGGAACAAGATTAACTCATGTTGCATTTTTCTTATAATATAACCCGGTCCACCTTAAAACTTCAATGTTCTCACGCATGCTAACACGTCTTCCTCATAAGGTTTCACACTTATGCAAAATTCAAATTTCTCATTCATCTTCTATATTTATTATAACTGACACATTTCTATAACTAGCTTTACCTTCCATATTAGAGTACCACATTTTCTCTCCCTTCCACCAATGATGAAGGTAACTATCCAATTTCTCTGTTTTTCTATCTCCTAAAATAGAACTTCAATTATTTTACCTGTTTTCTCTCTTTTGCAGAATTCAACCCTAACAGCAACAACAACAACAACCGTTTTTGTCATTTTACTCTTTCTCCATTCCTCACTAGCTCTCAAGGTACACTCTTTTTTGAAATCTTTGTGATTTTCAATAACCTTTTTGGTTCTTTGAGCGAAACTAAACCCTCTTCAACAGGAAGGACAAATATGCTTAGCAGATAAAAACTGTGATTCTGGTTTACACTGTGAAACGTGTGTGGCTAATGGAAACTTGCGACCAAGGTGCACTCGTATTCAACCAATTAACCCTACTTCAAAGGTTTCACCTTTTTTTTCTCTTCATTTTGGAGTTTTCTTTTGCTATGAATGTGTTTGGTTCCCAACATTATAAAGTATCTGTTTTTATATAGGTGAAAGGGTTGCCATTTAATCGGTATTCATGGTTAACAACACATAATTCATTTGCACTTTTGGGTCAGAAATCAGCAACTGGTTCTGTGATTCTTGCTCCCACCAATCAGCAAGATTCCATTACCTCTCAGCTTAATGTAATGTTCTCTTCTATCCCTCAACACAGTTATGATAAAATTTTGATTTTTGGTTAAAAATGATTTTAAGTTAAAGTGATTTATGTTTGAATAAATTTTTGTAAAAGTGAGTTTATCGGTAAATTTTAGTGTAAAAATCACGTTTAGACTAAAAACTACAAATACATTCTACACGAGAGAGCTAACTATGTCAGAATCAATTCTATATGTCCAATTGTCCAGAATCAGTTCTAGATGCTCCAAACGTGAAACTAATTGTACATCTCCTTTTAAGATTGAATTATAGAAGTGACTTGACATGTTGGAATAGTAGATTCTTATTGGATGCAAGTTTGGTTTACCTTAGTGCATCTCTTTTAAACTCAATTATTAATTATGTTGTTTGGTTGTTTCTAGGAAAGTTTTGAATTTGAGGAAAGTGAAAGTGAAAAGAAAAGGAAACCTCATTGAAACTTTAAGCTTATGTTAGTTAGATGATCATTTGTGTGTATCTCAAAGTGTTACGTTTCAGCCTACTTAAAGAGAAAGCTAAGCTTGTGCTTTCTGAATATTGCATCAGAACATAATGTCCCCACTTTCAATTATTCTATTGAAAAGTTCTCAAAGTGGTTGTAGGGTTGTTGGAGAATAATAATAATAATAATAATAATAATAATAATAAATCACTTTATATGATAGTTTAGTCTATGAATCTGATGCATGTTTGGTTATGGGAGATTCTATATTAAATTGATTAAAACAACTAGGTTTTTTTTTACATGGTTGAATAGTTCAATGAATTGATTAATTACTTGTTTTATTGGATTAGTTAGAGACTTAGTATCATGGTATCAAATGGTACTACTTTCTTGTTTGAGAATGTTTTTAGTTTTTAATGACATGTTGGAACATGTTGAAGCAGCCCTATTAAATAAATAGCATAATCTGGTTTTGAAAAATGGTTTTGAAGTTATCAAATCTAGCATAAGAAAGAGGTTAATGGGTCAAAGTTCATACACAAACAACATAGAAGTGAAGACTTGTAACTCATCCTGTTTGGATAAACAATTTGATTAAGCACTTATAGCATAAACGCTTATCATATAAGTGCTTATATGTATAAGCTATTTGGATAACAAAAGATAAAATGAAGTCAAATTATTTTCATATAAACTACAAGTTGTTTTCTTAAGCCGTCTTTGAGAGTTCATGGAAATAAGCTGAAAATAACTTAATTGCATGACTTGACTACAATTGGTCCCTTGGTGAGGATTCTTTACATACCTCATTACATTGATCAATAGCATGATTTACAGTTAGATGAAAAGTTCAAAGCTGATGAAAAGAAAGTTATCCACTGTTAATTTTCCAATGGCTAACAGAAGTTTAAGCTACTACAACTTCTTGAGGAGATTATTGATTACAGATTTTGACACCTTAAGCTTATATTTCACATTTTTCTTTCAGAATGGTGTACGAGGATTGATGCTTGACTTGTATGACTTCGAGAATGATGTTTGGCTGTGTCACTCATTTGGTGGCCAGTGCTTCAACTATACAGCTTTTGTAAGTGACAAATTGTTTATATGTAATCTGGTTATGATGAATTTACTTCAATAGTTAATAGTTATCCAAATTGTGAACAATGCAGCAACCTGCCATCAATGTTCTCAAAGAGATTCAAGCATTTCTCGAAGCAAATCCATCAGAGATTGTTACTATCATTATCGAAGATTACGTTACTTCACCAAAAGGCCTAACAAAAGTCTTTAATGCTGCTGGTCTGAGAAAATACTGGTTTCCAGTATCTCGAATGCCAAAAAACGGCGGAGACTGGCCGACAGTAGATGATATGGTCCAAAAGAATCAACGTTTAGTAGTTTTCACTTCAAAAGCGGCTAAGGAAGCTTCCGAAGGGATAGCCTATGAATGGCGATATTTAGTAGAAAACCAATGTAAGTAGCTACAAGCACCTAAAATTTAAGTTAACTATGGTATCGGTAACAAGATTGTAAATGCGATTTAAGAGTTCAATTTTTACTTTTGCAGATGGAAATTCAAATGGAGGAATGAAGGCCGGTTCGTGTCCAAATCGCGCACAATCACCGTCTATGAACACAACATCGAGATCATTAGTCCTAGTGAACTATTTTCGGGATCTTCCAGATGAAACTCAATCTTGCAAGGACAATTCAGCTCCTTTGCTTGACATGGTCAACACTTGCTATCAAGCAGCCGGAAAACGTTGGGCTAATTTCATTGCTGTTGATTTCTACAAGGTATTATATTATTAATTTGCTTTTGAATTGATTTTTCAAATAGTGGCGCTATAGTATAACGGAATTTGACGAAATTATTATTGTTCTGCGATATACTATAAAGTAAAGGGTTGTCAAATAGGGGATAAATCGCGCTATAGCACTAGAATTTGCCATTGACAACACGGATTGTGAATATGTGATGACATGATGCAAACATAATATACTTTTTTTGATCACATTGATGTTTTAGAGGAGTGATGGAGGAGGAGCTCCAGAAGCAGTTGATGTAGCTAATGGTCATCTAGTATGTGGATGTGGAAACATAGCCTCCTGCAAGGTTTGTAGTCATTACATTCATTTTCTTCTATGTTTCATTACTAGTATCAGAAACGGTGGATCTTTTACTGGGTTCCAAAAACTTATGCATATAAATGTTGCATCTCCTATCATATACTGAATTTTCGTTTTTATCTGCACAGGCAAACATGACATTCGGATCATCATGTCAGTTACCTGAGGCTGAACTAGCTCCAAACCGCGAAGCAGCATTAGCATCCAGCTTTAGCATTCAAAATTGCAAGCCACTTGATTTATTGTTGTCTTTTGCCATTACTCTTTTGGTAATGCTCTTGGCATTGTGAAAGGATTTGGACTTAAATTATCACGCTTTTCAACTGCAGAGAATCCAGACCCTTGTTATGGTAACACTGATTACTCGGAATACTATAGATGATTTTGTGTAGTGGTTGTTGTTTTATTGTTTATTGTAGGGGTGAGATTTGAAAGTTGTAGTTGTTTGGTGCAAATTGTAGTTGTAATTTTATAGTCTTGTTAGGTGTGCAATTCAATTGTCTCATTAACTTGATACTATTGTGAAATTGTTAGTGTGCACCATGTGGTGGGTGGTATGGTATTTTATATTTTTAGATACATCATGATTAAGAGTGTAAGTAATGGACAAGAATGATGTTGTTTAAATGTCTTTTGATGGATATGGCTAATTTGTATTAACTTACATAGATTAAGGGATGTTTTGTAGAAAAAAAAACTTAGATCAATGCGACACTTTTGAGTTAAAACACTAGTAATTTTTACCATACATGATTAATTATACTTTTGCTCACAACTAAATGTGATTTTCTAACTTTGATTTCTGTTAAAATTTTATTAAATATTTAACCTCTCACATTTTCACCCTTTGCATGACTGGTCTATATAGACTCTATACTTTCTAATGTATGATGACTAGGCAAACAAAATTTTAATAGTCATGTCACGTGAACATGAGGTGGATTCACATGTGAAATTTTTACTCAACTAACATATTTTTTCAATTTTTTTAAAAATAATTTATTTTTCAGATTAATTCTCAAACTATCCCACTTTTAAGAGGTGGCGCCAGATGAATTGGCGTCTGCTATCTAAATTAAAGAGGTGACACATATTGGATTGACTTATGCACATGGTACTGCCAATCCAATTGGCGCCTGTGGGGTTTTAAAAGAGAGGCGAGTTGATCTAACATCTATGTGCGTTGTGTAATTTGTTTTGAAAAATAATGTACATTTTAGATAAAATTCAAAATCGGACCAATTGATATTAATATTAATATGTGTTTACATACGAATACCATAAAGACTAATGTCGTTGACCGGGATGACCTAACCGACATCCGGTACCACATCCCCTAACTACCCGAACACGTGGCCCTAACCCACGTTGATGATTCACCTAAGGTGTTTGAGGATTTAAGGGTCCAGAAACATCACCACCACTTGCAATGAAGCGCTACTGTCATAGCTGAGTTCGTGACCCATGTCAGAGTAGTTGGCCTGTGTTTGAGTTATTGGAGGGCGACCAGGACGATTGAAGAGAGACATTGTTGTCAATGATGCGTCGAGGAAATGTTGAAATGATTGTTGTGGTGTTTGGTAACCATATGGTTGTTGCATCATCCATTGTGTATGCTTCACTTGCCTGATCAAGATCCATTCAAGACCCACTTGTTCATGGTCTATTATGGAGGTTTCTTTGGTCTGTTTAACATTCACTTCATGGCCTTACATGTTCATCTTTTACTTGTCTATGTTCATTGGTTCAAGTCCATTTCCATGGCATCACATCTTCCACTTGATTCAATTCATCCATAGCATTGCATCCGATCATATCCTCATGCCTAGTCCATGCTTAACCTATTTCATCTGGTCAATGTCATTCATGTCATTTGCATTGTCATTGTTGTTTGGTCCATGAATATTTAATTATGACCTAGTTCATTATATATCTTGAGCCCCGCTAGAGTTTTTGTTTCATGCTTGACATTGTTCATCCAAGTTATGGTCATGTTCATTGATCCATGATTAGGTATTCATCAAGTGCATCACTTAGTCTATTCCATGACATTTTCGTTGGTGTTTGATCCATGAATCGTTGGATAGGTCCTAATCATTGTCCATTTTGGTCTTGAGGTCTTGATTCATTCAAAATTCGTGTCAATTGATTCATGTTATCATGTTCATTCATTTTAATATCTTTCATATCCTTACAATTCATTTCAAACAATCAATGCATTCAAATATCAAATATCATTTCATGCAATCACATCCAAAGTCCATACATGTACAAAGGCTACAAAATTGACCATTTATACAACAGTTGACTTTTGGTCAACAATTGACTTTTTGCGCGACAACTAGAACATTTAAAAACAATATTTCTAACGGATTACAACAATCAAAGTGATATCATTTGGTCCAAACATCACTTTCCTATCATTCTTATCATTTTTTTTACTCGCACACATCCACGTAAGACATCGAGTCTCTCAATACTTCTAACTTTTTCGCCTTCAAGTATGTTTCCGTCTAACCAACGAATCAACTCGCTCTATAGTTGCTCGAAACGACAGATGTTCCAGAAGAGCATCTCCATCGGAGACTTGTCTCTCGAATAAATCATTTTTCCATAGCGGCGACGAAGACGAACCATGTTTGCAATATAATAAAAATAGATGTGGAAATATGAATCACACAACACCTCTATTTATACAAAATAAAGTACGCAATACACAGAGGTGCCAAACCAATTGACGCCTCCTCTCCTTTTTTACACATGAGCCTCAATTGGATTCGCAGCACCATGTGCATAAGTCAATCCAATTGGCGTCACCTCTTTAATTTAGAGAACAAGTGTCAATTCATCTGGCGACACTTCTTAAAAGTTGGGTAGTTTGAGAATTAATCTAAAAAATGGATTATTTTGAGATTTTAAAAAAAAAATAGGTTAATCGAGTAAAAATTTCCCTACATACCAATTATAATTTAAATTACTAGTATTTAAATAATTAAAAATATAAAATTTATTTTAGATCTTAGTAAAAACAAATAAAACTCTCTGCAAATCTTAGAGTTCAAGATGTGGTATTCACGGTTATACATTTGAGATTTTAGTGATTATTATTATTACTTCATCTATAAAAAAACAATATTAAATTTAAAAATTGATCCCACATGCTAAAAGTCATGTACTACCGAAATAAGGTTCGTCGATATTGAGTTTGAAAAATTATAATGAGGGAGTTTAAATTTCACATTGATTTTATAAGTGGAGACATGGAAATTTCACATTGATTTTATAAGTGGAGACTTGGAGAAAAAATTGATGATGAACAAAATGGGTACTTCTGAAAATTACTAAAAAAAATTGCTCAAGATCAAAGGAAGTCCTTGAGAAAGTTAGTTACATCGATTAGTACCGACTCAAGACAGTTGAATACAATAATTCAAGAATAAAGAAAATACTCCAATTATCATTATTCCTGTTAATAAACTAATCCCACAAATCCTTAGTTGTATTATAATTTCTAAGAACCATTCAACTTATAAATGAGTTTGAAATTTGAAAAAAATAAATAAATTAGAATCATCAACCAACGTATATTTATATTTTAATTTTATAAAAGAATCTATCATTTAAAAATTTATGGGAAAGTCCTCATTACTTGAAGTACGAGGCTTAACATTAACAATTTTGGATCATGGTATCTTTTGTATTTTCAAGTCTAGATGATAATAACCTTGGAGTGAGAAAAGTCTCACAGATCTCGATAGCTTGAGTCTCATGTTCGATTGCAAGAGGAGGAAACTCTCGCTTGAATCACTCTAGACCGTATTTTCGACTCGAAAAATGAGCTATAGAAGGAGTGAAGTTATGGTGTTTCGCAAACATCATGAAGTATTCAGTGAAAGAATCCTTAATAGAACGTCCCATGTCGGTAGGAGTCATTAAGGCAAGTCTGGTGCCTTCAATTCGGAGATTCTCAATCTCTTTTATTTGGTCACTTGGTTTATCCAGTTGCAAAGAAGATTCAAACATGGCATTTAGCCAGAGTTGAAGCAACCAGTATGGGCCAGTGAGTAAAAGGTAACATGAGGGGGCAAGGTTTTTCATGGTGTAAGTGACTAATCCTAAAGATTCATAAAGAGAGGTTAGTATTAATTGGCCTAAACAAACGTTTCGACCATTATGCAGTTGATTGGTCAAAGTCATTAAAATTTTGGCCACCTTCAAGGATTTACAGCAGAAAACGAAACAGGACAACCACATGGTCGGAAAGGTTATGTGTTCCTTATCTGATACTTCATCCTTTGTGGTATCATTTTAGTGAAGGATGAATTTGGCAAAGCTGGTACGTTTTTGGTCGAATTTAATAGTGTCTTCGTCTAGCATAGTGGGGTCGAACACCTTGCCCGTTGGGCAAAGGCCAATAATTGTCGCCACGTCGAATAAGGTGAATGTTATCATCCCACAAGGCGTTTCAAAGGTATTTGTCATACTTTACCAAAAGTACAACGAAGTAACTAACATATTCTATCAATAGGGAGGGCTAACCCTTGATAGCTGAATTAGGTCATAAAGACCTTATTCTTTCTAAATGGTGGCTTTTTTTCCCCACTTTATCTAGCCAGACAACATAATCTTCCTTATTTTTGGTGGAAGGTGCAAAACGAAAGACCCTAAAAGTGGCACTCATATAGCTTAGATCAATAGGCTGCTTAATGCAAGTTATGGGTTTTGTGCGATGGTAAGAAGGAAAGATTTCCTTCAACTTTTCAGCCTTGACATTAGGGTCACGCAATGGACCCATAAAGGCACAGGTGTTTTCAGAGATAGAGAAAGGAATTAGTACCTGGGATTTCCATATCCTAGCTTTTTCTTCTTCCGTGTGTGGTTCTGTTACGTATTCATGTTTCCCAATAATGAGAGGTACATTCAGTTAGCAGCAAATGGAAAAGGATTCTTTGATCTGGATTAAGAGTTCATGGTTGTAGAAAAATCTCAGTTTGGGTTAGAGAAGATGAAGAGGAGGAAATGTAAAGTATAAGAAATAAAAAGGCAAGAGATGGAAAGATAAGAAGAAATCAAATTGGTAGAAGAAATAGCTTTTTATAGGGCATGAAAGGGACTTTTCAATTCCATTTCTTTTAGACAAATGGAGCTTCTTTTTGAAATAGGTGTTTGTTGTTGAGAGGAGAAATTAGAGGTGCAGTTGCTTATGGCCCGCGCTCTTCTAGGAAATTGGAGTCATGATTGAGAGTTGGTAGTTGCACGACTCGGAAAGACGTTTTGCTAAAAGTTCCATGATGACCATGATGTCAACCCATGACTGTACACAATAATGATAAGTTTAAAATATACTCATATCTCCTTCTACGTCTAAAGTGACATTTTTTGGGGGTAATTTGTTGGCATGCAATTTCGACATCATGGGTTCAACATTAAAGATCCAGCAAAGTACTTAACGAAATGGAGCTAAACACTAGCATTTCAACAGTTGGGATTTTTGGGTCCAAGGGTGTCGAAATGTTTATATTGGATTGAAGTTGAGGACTTAGAACATTTTTTAGACTTATTTATTGGGAGGTTCGACGAAGGCAGTTTGAAGTAAAACATTGCAACCTGATCATGTAACTGTCTGATAGTCTTATCCATGCAGCGAAGCCACGTGAATACATACTAGTGAGGTCGAAATCAAGCAAATTGATACATTTCAATTAATATGATTATAGTCTTTATAGAAATTTATTTATTTATTTCTATAAATAAGAATTTAGTGTTAGGATTTAGGGTGGAAATTTCATTATACAAAAACTCAAAATAGCGAGAAACGAGTCACTGAGAGAATGTATGATTTTGCATACCACCATTTACATATTTGATGCAAGTTCCTATGTTTCTTGTTCTTTACCTTTATTACCCAGAAAAGTCACTTACATTTCGTCTTCATTTTTGCAAGGATTTTGACCCCGTCGAAATCCCTTTACTTCCTTACTTTTTACAAGTTTAATTTTTACCTTTCTGCAAATTTAGAAGTTCTTTTGCAATTATAACACAATCAAAAATATTTTCTGGAGAATTTAAGAACTATGTCCTAGGATTCACTGGTCGATCCTTCAAGTAAACGTTTTTCAAAGAGACTATCGTTTGTTTACCAAATTTAAAGATAAACACCACCTCAGCTTTGTCAGCAGTGGGGCAAGTGTAGTTGTACTCGTTGATCCCCGTGTAATTATCAGTTTTAGAGAGGGGAAATCGGGGGGAGACATTCTCCCTAGTGGTAACTAGAGAAGAACTGTCATTTCCTTTTATCCTCACAAATATATCCTTTCAACCTTTTAAGTGGTTGGAATGAGGTTTGAATAAGGCTCACTCAGGAAAATCGGCTAGGGTTACCCATCCCTAGCGAATAGACGCCTTTGTGCAGTAAAAAAAATATTTTGATGGTTGGGTAAACCCCTAGTCGTTGGAATATGATCTCAAATGTCTTAATCAAACTCTAACTGTTGAGTGGGATTTGGGAGGGGTCACGTTGAGCACCGTAATAACCTCCACCACAAAGGAGAAAAAGGTGAGACAAACCCTAACCTTGCGAATGGTGGGTTAGAAGGAAGAAGTATAAGAGGCTGCCATGTTGGCCCTCTTTTCTAGAGAGCATGCCTCTAAAATAAATTTTTCTTCGTCATCGGAGGAAGAGAAAGTAAGTTGTTTCCAAAAAAGCCTATATGGTCATCATTAATATAGATTGACCCAACTTCCCTTACTTCATTGGCCTCAGAATTGGAAATGGTCATAATCTAATCATTTATTAGGAGTCATTATTATTACTATCAAAATTAAGAGAGCTCTCGCAACTGCCAAACATGCCTACTTCCATTAATCTACAACCAACATAAATGTTGGGACACCTAACATTCCTATAATAATAGTTTCTAGGGCTATTCACTCACCATGAGTTGAACGTTCAACCAGGTTTCCATCTTCATCTAAATCTCTAATAAACGCCATAAAGAAAATGGGAAAAAGGAATATCATATTTGTACATGTGTATGGTATGAACTTGAGGTCGTGGAGATGTAAAATTTGTTTAAGGTAGAAGAAACGTTTAGAAAACATTAGGAAGGAAATGTCTGGAAATGTAAAAAAAGATAGGTTTCATCCTCTTAAATATGAGAGACTATGGGGTAATCAAAGGTCCCATATGTTTTCAATCAGATGTGAAAGGTTTTGCATGTTTCGACGCGTGCCAGAAAAATAAGGGTAGTTATGTGTCCCAAGGTTAAGTCATCATTGATGATATTAAATGCCTCGCATGATTTCCACTCTAACAGGCATTTTTGGATTTCCCAGCTGACATACGAATCAGAATCTGGACACTTGTAGATGCGTCAATACTTACCGATGGACTTAACTAGCCTCTCGCATGAGGGACTCAACTAGACTTTCTCTTGAGGGACTCAACTAGTGTCTCGTGTGGGTATTTCCCTAGTGTTTCGTATTAAGAGTTCAACTTAAGATTGCATTTGTTACGGTTCTTCTAGAATGCTTAGATAGGAAGAATGAGTTAAATCATTTCTTTCTTTCCAAGCCTTCATGCTTAAGGGACTGTGTATCAGTATATTCATAAAAGGGTCTTACTAGGAAATACAAAGATCTCTAGTCGCCAGTTTATCAGATAAACCACCCCTTTATTGAATGTATCTCCCCTTGGTTGGATGTATCTCTATTCTCTGGGTTAAGTCTCATAAGTGCGGAAAATGAGTAATGTGTTCTCCTCATGTAACATAGCAGAAAAATTTGTGAGAGAGGTGGATCACTCTCCTTTGAATATTAAGAGGAAAACTATTGACTCCTTGAGTGGTTGCTATCTCCGAGGAGACATAGGGTCCAAGTTCAGAGTAGTTATGAATACTTCAACATCATAAGGTACAAAGGGGAGAAAAAGAGTCAGATATAGAGTTTCTCACCCCATTTGAGCTAACTCTCAATCTCACAATAACCTTAAAGCCTATAAAATCGCTTAACTACTAAGGATTGTCACAAATTTGTACTTTTACAAAGTGCACACCTCATGCATAAGAATTGACAATCCATAACTCAATGAACAATGAAGGTATTTGGTGTACCATCGTCCAACTCTTGTCAGCCAAGATAGTGCATACAACCATGTGAAGTAGGTATGACCTTGTAGTAAACTCAAAATATACATCCCCATAATGTATCTTAAACAAATCACACAACCAACCATATTAATAACTAATTCATCTTCACATTTGAGTCTCTTTACGGGCTTTAGTCTTAATGACCCTAAATACTCTACCCCCGATCCCTAACAACAATGTAGCCTTCATATTCCTGAATAACCCATATATCATATGGTTTTTTTTTCAAGAAATAGGGATGTTTCCCCTCAGCCTAATCATTTCTTCTCTCATGTCGATGCTCGGCCTAAAGCATTTCATCCTCTTAATGTGTATAATGATGTTGTGGCTCATGATGCTCATCCCTCTTATGCTCATAATGAAACCTGTCTCTTGATGTTCATAATGATTCTCATACTTATTCATATTATAATGTAAAACAACTTTCTTTTCGCAGGCTTTAACAACTCTCCTTTTTGCAGACACATGCATGCAGTCGAATTCTAGTGTGAGTGTGATTTCGAGCTAAAATTATGTTGCCTTGTCCTATGATTTTAACCATTAGAAATGAAATATATGAAAACAAAAAAGAAATATATTAAAATATGTATTCTCAAAACCTAGAAATTTCTTTTTACAATATATGATTTGAATATTCATGTTCAAAAACAAAAACATCTTATTTGAATATTCAAATAATTGGAAAGGAAATATTTAAAAATAAGAGAAAAATATTATAAATATGTATTCTCAAAACCTATAAATTTATTTTTACAATATATGGTTTCAATATTAAAAAACAAAGACATCTTATTTGAATATTCAAATCGGACCTATTAAAAATAAAAACTTCAAGGTTAATATTCAAACTATATTTATTAAAGAGAAACATCTAATTTTAATATCCATAACAAATATGTATTGAAATAACATTCTATTTAAATACTCAAATCATATGTATGACAATAAAAAATATTCAAAATTTTGCACATATTTACTTTGGTTTTTTAATCTTTGTTCATTTGCGGGATAGGGAAATGTATCTGTTTTGGGAGGAAAAAAGGTTTTAAAATTTTAAAATAAAAGAAATTTTATGAAGTTCATATATTTTGAAGGTATAGGTATAAATAGGAGGGTGTGAAATAAAAAATTTACAACAACGATGTCGGCTTTCCACAAGAGCATGTTAGCCATTCCATTAATCCATGAGGAAATCCAATTACATCAACAAAAAAAGGGTTTCCTCTCATTGGAAGTGAATGGCAACTTGGTGAAAGGAGTGGAAGATATTAAGGTAATTGTAGAGTATTTTCAGAAGCAATTCTCAGCGAGAAAATCTAGCCTAAGTCTAGTAAACTTAGATTTTAAGAGGATTAGCGGGTAGAAAATGGAAGAGTTGGTTCGAGAATTTTTAGAAGAAGAAATCTGCAGGGAAAATGGGATTGTGAAAGTTCAAAAGTTCTGGGACCGGTTGAGTGAATTTTGGTTTCGTAAAGGAATTTTGGGAGGATATATAAGTTGGTTTCATGAGAATCATGGCGGAGTTTCATAATCATGGGCGGGTTGTCAAAGGGGAGAATTCTTCTTGTTGAGGATGTATCAAGTGTGACTAATATGGATTATAATCCCACATTGGTTGGAAATATGGAGACTTGAGCATTTATAAGTGAGAGAATCCACCTATAACACCATATTCCCCAAATCGCAATTATAAAGGATAAAATACACTATAGGACGTTACTTCAACACATTAGATATTTCTTATATATAAAAAAAAGTCATACTCGCAGTGGAAATTAAAATTATTATATCACCATATTATCCAAAGATAAGGAAAACGTAAATAAAGTTCAATAAACATCATAAATTAATTAAAATGGTTGTCCCATATATTACATAATCAGAGTAATATCCCTATAATACAACAAGTATCGAAACATACAAAATAAACCGAAAGGGGTGGGATCTTACAAATATAAGTTTTTGGGTATCCCACATCACAGGACAACAACCCTAAAGTTCAATAAACATCATAAATTAATTAAAATGGTTGTCCCATATAATACATCATAAATTAATTAAAATGGTTGTCCCATATATTACGTAATCAGAGTAATATCCCTATAATACAAGTATCGAAACATATACAACTTTTTGGGTATCCCACATCACTGGACAACAACTCTAACACCATCGGACAAAGTCCTAAGTCACTTCGAGACAAAAGTCCCACATCACTGGGTTGAGGTCCTACGTCACTGGACCGAGATCCTACCTAATCTCCATACTAGTATGATGCATGAACATGACAACTCATCAACATAACTCAAACATCATACACACATCAAAATAATTATTATGCATAATCATGCCACAACACTCCAAAATATAGGTTCCACCCTTGAACCAACCTAAAAACTGTTTATATATTTAAATTCAACAATTATATAATTTCTCAAAATAATTATCACTTTTATATTAATTCAACAGAGTTATCAAGGGAATTCTAAACAACTCTATAATAATCCTTATGTCTCAAAAATAACTCTAGAATACCAAAAAATACTCTAAAGTATTCTATTAGTAACTTATGAGTGATTACTCTTTGAAATTCTAAATAATTAAATATTTTTAACTAAAATCTAAAATATTATAATTAATAGTATTAAAATTATTATTATTATTATTATTATTATTATTATTATTATTATTATTATTATTATTATTATTATTATTATTTAATTCAATACAACACTATAACTAACCATGCTTAACAATAGTATACATTAATAACTTAAATCCAAAATAATGTTTAGACTAACAATAGCATAAGCATTACTGACATGAAATAAATCATTATTATTATTATTATATATTAATTAATTTAATCCATTATAATTTACAATAACAATAAAAAAAAACATATTCTAAGCATATACATGAATACAACAATAATGAGTTATCACAATAAAATTGCAACAACGGGAAATCAAATTCCTTATAACAAAAAGTAAAACCAAAATAGTGTAAAGAATATAATATTATCTCACAAGTATTTCAAATACAGTTAGCAAAACACATAGTGCTTTTAAAACATAACACAAGTGCCCTGCATTACCGAATTGAGGATTAAAAAAAATCTCTTTCTTTGATTGCATAATTTACTATACTCGCATGTGATAAAATTAAAAATTGAGTTTACAATCACAATGACCATGACAATTTATTCCAAATCCCAAAATGGCATAACTCATGTGTAAACACCTTCTTATGATCAGTGAAGTCGGGTTTGGGGTTTGGCTCAAAACCCCTTTGGTTACAAGCAAGGTCAGAAACCATGTATAGTAATGACCCCTCACTATCCTGACTATATATAAGCATTCATTAGTAAATAAATCATCTCCCTTACCTCGAAATAGATCTTCTTCCCAAATCCTCTGTGTATCTCAATTCTTCGGGTTTCTTTAATATTCACGATAATTTAATTTTTCTTTTCTCTATTTTCTTTTTTAATAATTTTATTTTACTATACAACATATGCTCTTCTTTTCTCTCTCTTCCCATAATATAATAATAATAGTAATCATAATAATAATGATAATGACCATAATAATTATAATAATAAATTTTTTAATAATTCCGACTTTTCAGTTTCTATTTATCTCTTCATTTCAAATGAATAAACAAATTTCAAAAAATAAATATTCTAATTAATTATCCCAACTAAATAATTATTTAACTTTAATAATAAAATAATGTCACACCTTAAATAATTATTTAAATAAATATTTAAATCAATTAAATACATATCTAAATAATGATTTAAAATATTAAATTAATTAAATAAATATTTCTATACTCCCGCTCTCAAAACCAATCAACCCTAGTAATTTTGGAATTACCAAAATATCCTAAATCATCATATATAGTTGATAACATCAATCAAATCACATAACAAATACAAAAATAATTAAAAATATCAAAAATTCTAAGTCGAGGCGTTATACCACCCACCTATCACCTTAAACTTTTAGGTGAATATGTAGTGTGTCTCTCACAAAGGTGTTGTACTAAAAAGAAGAAGCCTCACAATGTTTAATGCTCGTTAGTGAAAAACTGCTCCCAACAAATGGAATTAGAGTCTGGTTTGAGAAATAGACCGACTTACTTGTATCGAAAATCAACGACGTCAGTGTGGTGAATAAGAAATGTTCTGTTGAAGAGTGTCAACGGCGCCAGTATGGTGAATAAGAAACGTTATGTGCGGTGCAAGAGTTTGTTGAAGTTAGAAGAACTTCCACTTGAGGGGGCATTGTAGACTCACACTTGAGAGAGTGTTGAGAATGTATAAGTGTGGGTAGTATGGATAATAGTCCCACATTGGTTGAAAATATAGAGACATGAGCATTTATAAGTGAGAGAATTAACTCACCTATCACATTAAAGTTTTAGATGAATATGTAGTGTGTCTCTCACAAAGATGTTACTCTAAAAAGAAGAAATTTTATAACGACTATTTTAGACTATTTTTTCTCCTTCTTTAAAGCTCTGACATGTATTGTACCAAATCTTGAATCTATGTTTAAAAATTTCTTATCGGGATTGAGAGATAATGGGATAGAATCTACAAGTCAATAGATGAGGGGGGACTGGGTATCAAAAACTTGAGAGTTTTTAACGAGACTCTTTTTATGTAAATGGAGGTGGAAAATTACAAAAGAAGGAAGTGGTTTGTGGTATAGAGCGTTGGCATGTAGATATGGTAAGGTTGATGGCTAGATGAATTTAGACAATGGGATTGGTTTGTTATGGTGGGGAGATATTTGTAACTTGATCAGAGGTGTATGCAGCAACAGTGCAATCTCAATGTTACAAGTTGAAGTGGAGGTTGGGCCTTGTTCATATATGGCGGATCTGTCGGTAAAATCCAAACCAGTGTTGTGCAGGGCAAGTGCGTATCAAACTTTGATATGTCTGTGGTGTCACCGTGGAGGAGTTTTGAGAAGATCTTTTTACGAACAAATAAATCCTTGGATTTTGTTCTATTGTAGGTGGAAACTCCAGTATCTCTTTTTATTGGTGTGGTTGTTCTGGCCGAAGTAGTTGGATGCTCTCTGATGTGAAACAGCCAGTCGCAATTGGGTATTGCAACTCTAATGAGGGAACTTAGAAGTCTCAATTATTCTAGTGGTTTAATATCAAACAATAGTATTTAAATTCTACAGTATTTGGCAAATGGTATTGGCTCAATGAATTGTGTTGAGGACAAGGTTGGTGACTCTTGTTCTTAACTATGAGGTAATTTTCCTCTGGAACTTGATTTTGGTGCAGCAGAGATTGGAGGATTGTGATTTAGAGCGGTGGTCAGTATGCTTGGGTGCGGTATGCACGGTCGTCTTCCCTCTGTCTTGATTGTTGGTTTTGGTTATGTTACTGTTTTAACATTTGTCATTCTCTTTATAAGTAGGCTGAGTTAATGGTGGTGGTGGTTGGCAAAACACAATGTAAAATGTATAATGTGCTCACCATATTTTTGTGAGGTTTGAATCAACATACGAGTTGTTGTGAGAAAATTCTTTACTTTGAATTAATTTTGAATGATAGCAAATTGTGTGATCATCATCCAAATGTTGGCTGTGCATTACATTACATGATACATTTGTGTTTTTATTGTGTTTTTATTGTGTTTTTATCCCATTCTATTGTTGCATAACTGTACATAAAGACCTACATTGATACTCCTCTTAAAATAACACATAAAATCCATTTTGTGTCAGTATGCATCAACACATAAGCCTATGCATCGATCCATACAGCATGTGGTAAATCACAACAATTTTGTGTTCAGTATGCATCGATGCATACGAGTCATGTGTCGACACATGAAAGGCAAAATGCTCTATGGATCGATACAAACGATCCTTGCATCGATGCATGATCAGTTGAAACAGCCTATGTATCAATGCATACGTATTAGGCATCGATACATGTTAGTAGAAATGTCATATGCATCAATACATGCGAATTATGCATCGATCCATGCTTTATCCATTTCACCAAAATCTCATTCACTTTACAGTATGCATCGATGCATACCCTTATGTATCAATGCATAAGTTTGTTTTGTGTTCTAACAGTTCTGTTTTTAGCATATATAAGAGGTGTTGTGACAGCAGTGGTGGTCAACGAATTCTTTGAGGAAAAAAACAATTGAACACAAGATCAAAAGCAGTGTAGCAGCAATTGTTTGAGAGCACATAGAAACCTGAAAGAGACTTCATCTTCTTCAACTTCTCAATCACTTTTCTTCAAGAACATCAACTCATAACCATTCTTGTTCTCTGGATTAAAGGATTATCGAGATAACGTTCAGTGGTACGATCAAGGATCTAGCTGTGGTTTTCAGTGGAACGATCGAGGATCTAGCTGAGTTGAAGATTGAAGGGGGTTTCGAGGAAAAACCTACTGGTTTGTCCTTCAAGAACTGGAGTGTTCTTGCGGGTTTGTTAGTCACTTTTGCAGAACAGATTCAGCCGCAGCGTTGCGTTTGGAGATCGGGGGATTTCGCAAGCAGGTCGTGGAACCGGTGAATTGTTTGCAATTTCGTGCAGGAAATTCTTGATCGTGCTCAGATCAAGTGAAGGTTCATACAAGAAGAAGTTCTTGGAATTTAGAATTCTGTCTTTGTATCATAACCTTGTATCAACGAATTCGGTAATAATTGATAATCAAAGTTCTCAATTTCATTTGAAATTGAGAGGGAGACGTACCCACACGCGAAGACGACGTGGGGAACTTCCTTACCAAATCTCTGCGTATCGTATTCTTACCTTACTCCTCTTTACGTTTAAAACAGTTTTCGCAATTTCAGTTAGTGTGGTGTGATTGTTCCTTTTGCAAGACAGCATTGGCAAGAAAACCTTTTAATTAAACTCTACTGCTGTTCATCATTGATCACATACACACCAACTGTTTGACAAAATTGTTTGCAAGGTTTTATTCATTGGAAATAGACTTTAATGATAAGTGCATTCAATTAGCTAAAATTCTGGTGTTGATTGTTTCTGTCATTCTTATTCAAATCCAGCATTAAACTCGTGTGTCCGTTTTTCTGTAGCGGTTCAGAATAGACGGAAGTCGATTCGGGACTGATATTTTCCGCCAACTTTAAAAACTCTGATAAAATTTTAAATCCGTTAAATTTTAAAGAAGTGATCTACTCACCCCCCCCCCCTCTCGATCACTAGCCACACCGTCTAACAAGTGGTATCAGAGCGTCGGTTCGCTGGTGCTCTGTGGCTGCCTGTAAACAGTATGGATTCTGAACCAAAGGGGGCGTATAATAGAGCGCCTATTTTCAACGGTGAAAATTACGGCTACTGGAAAGACTGCATGCGAGTTCATATAAATTCTGTGGATAGGCTAGTATGGGCTGCCATTGAAGACGGTCCGTTTCAAATTACTATGACAAATGCGGCTGGCGCCATAGTACCTAAACCAGAAGATGATTGGAATGAGAAAGATGAGAAAAAGTGGTCGTGTGATTGGAAAGCTTGAAACATGCTAATTTCAGCACTTGGTGTTGATGAGTATTATCGAGTATCCCATTGCACGACAGCTAAAGAAATATGGGATGCTTTAGAAGTTGCCCATGAGGGCACTACTGAAGTAAAACAGTCCCGCATTAACACACTCAATCAAGAGTTTGAGCTCTTTCGCATGAAACAAGGAGAATCTATCTCCGACATGCAAAAGAGATTCACTCATCTAACTAACCGATTGAATGCGCTTGGAAAACCTATCTCCAATGAAATTGCTACTAATAAAATTCTCAGGTGTCTTAGCAGGGAGTGGCAACCTAAAGTAACAGCAATTAAGGAAGCCAACGATTTAACAAGACTTACGATTACAACTCTGTTTGGAAAGCTGGAAGAACATCAGCAAGCATTGGAAAGTCTTGAAAAATATGAGAACAAAAGTAAGAAGGAAAAGGAGAAGAAAAGAGACAAAGAGGGAGAGAAGAAGCCAATAGCTCTTGTGGCCTCTAGCTCTAAGTCCTCACGAAAAGAGCAAAGCGACAATGATTCAAGTAGTGACAAAGACTCAGATGATGAAGAAATGGGACTGTTTGTAAGGAGATATAATAGATTCATTCGAAAGAATGGAGTCAAGCATTCCGACAAAAATCTCATGAAGTTTCGACGACAATCTACAAATTCGAAACAAGAAGAGAACAAGAAGAGTAGAGGAAGAGGATCCTGTTTTAATTGTGGTAAATCTGGACATTATAAAACGGACTGCCCTATGAAGTATAAGGATCAAAGAAAAGATTCACCAAAAGAGTACAGCAAACAAAGAAGAGCATACATTGCATGGGAAAGTGATAGTGATTCATCAAGCACACAAAGCTCAAGTGATGGTGATGAAGCCGCAAATCTGTGCCTTATGGCTCACACAAAAAATCTGTCCTACCACAAGAAGAAAAACAATGACAAAAAGGTAAAACAAGCCTATTACAATAATTTCTCTTCTATGTCTTTTTCGGAACTAAAAATAGCTTTTGAAAAACTGCATAACGAAGCTGTAGATGCTTTTAAAAGATTATCGTTCGACAAACATATTTTTTCATTTTTGGAAGGTAAAGTAAACAAAGCTGAAATTGATCTAGAAGCGTTGAAAGCTAGTATTGCAGAAAATTCAAAAAATATTGACATTGATGGATGTAATAGAGTTGGGTATTGTGACGCTTGTTATATTTGGCAAAAAGAGGTAAACACTCTTAAGGTCAAATTAAAGAAGGCGCTACAACCTAAAGTTACTTATGTCGTTGACTCTAGGTTGTTTAAGAAGTCATTAAATCCTCCATATGCAAAATACTCTTTTATTCTAAAGGATTCAATGAACAAGAAACAACAAACACATCATCATGGTTTATGTCACTATTGTTGTCATGCTGGTCATACCATTGAGAAATGCAAGTTTAGGATATTTCTTGTCCCTAAAGGTATTTATCAATGGAAGCCAAAAGGCAACCATGTTAGCACTTACCCACTTGGACCCAATGAAAATTGGGTACCAACGTCTCTCTTTTGATATTGTAGGATGAGTGCCTTGCCTCCGCAGATAGAAGGTGGTTTCTTGACAGTGGCTGCTCGAGGCACATGACCGGTGACATATCGCTTTTTATAGACTTCAAGGCAAAGAAGAAGGGATATGTTACTTATGGAGACAATAACAAAGGAGCTATACTCGGCAAAGGTAGTGTAGGTAATCCCTCCACCACTACTATTTCAAATGTCCATCTAGTAAAGGGACTTAAACACAATTTGTTAAGCATAAGTCAACTATGCGACATGGGCTATAAAGTTTCGTTCACAAAAACTTGCTGCATAATTGAACATGCTGAACAGAACATTGTGTTTAAGGGTGTAAGAGTAAACAATATCTATATGCTTGACCTGTTTGATGTACCTTTGACAAGTACTAAATGTCTAGTCACCTTGAATGATGATTCTTGGCTTTGGCATAGACGTTTAGCGCATATTAATTTCGATTTGCTTAACAAGGTTGTATCTAAGGATCTAGTAGTCGGTCTACCAAAAATAAAATTTTCAAAAGACCACCTATGTGACGCGTGCCAAATGGGAAAGCAAACGAGGGTCTCTTTTAAATCTAAAAACGTAATTTCAACTTCACGACCCCTTGAGCTTCTCCATATGGATCTCTTTGGACCTTCTAGGACAAAGAGCCTAGGTGGAAATTACTATGGCTTTGTAATAGTTGATGACTACTCTAGATTTACTTGGACTATATTCCTTCATAGCAAAGATGAAACTTTTTCTGCTTTTAAGAATTTTGCAAATCTGTCCCAAAACAAAATGAATTCCAAAATAGTTACAATTCGTAGCGATCATGGTGGTGAGTTTCAAAATTATCACTTTGAGAAGTTCTGTGACAAGTATGGTATTGAGCATAATTTTTCAGCTCCTCGAACTCCACAACAAAATGGCGTTGTGGAGCGTAAAAATCGTGTTTTAGAGGAGTTGGCAAGAACAATGATTAATGAGGGTGGATTACCAAAATACTTTTGGGCTGATGCTGTCAGCACAGCCTGTTATGTTTTAAACAGAATCTTAATTCGCCCTATTTTAAATAAAACTCCTTATGAACTTTTGAAAGGAAGAAAACCAAACTTGTCACATCTTCACGTATTCGGTTGTAAGTGTTTTATTTTGAATAACGGTAAAGAAAATATTGGGAAGTTTGATGCAAAAGCGGATGAAGGTATCTTTCTTGGTTACTCACTGTCAAGTAAAGCATATAGAGTGTATAATAAGCGTTTACTTACTGTTGAAGAATCTGTTCATGTTTCTTTTGATGAGTCTTATCCGAAAAATGTCGGAAAAGGTATTTCTTTTGATGACGCAGGTGTATCTACAGAAGACATACTCAAGGAAGCTGTTGAGGAAACTGATCAGTCCAAAACAGCTGCCCATGAGAAGGAGGAAGATACTAGTCATAAAGAAAATGAGGAAGAAAAGACAGCTAAAGTGAAGGATCTTCCAACAGCTTGGAAATCCTCAAAAGACCATCCCATTGACAACATCTTGGGAGACATTTCAAAGGGAGTAATGACCCGTTCTAAGATAAGTAATTTTTGTTCTCACTTCGCGTTTGTTTCACAAGTAGAACCTAAAAATGCCAAAGAGGCCTTGATTGATGAATTTTGGCTAATGGCCATGCAAGAAGAGCTTAATCAATTTAAAAGAAATGACGTTTGGGAACTTGTCCCTCGTCCGCGAGATCATCATATCATAGGCACTAAGTGGGTTTTTAGAAATAAGCTTGATGAAAACGGAGTGATTACTAGGAACAAGGCACGTTTAGTAGCACAAGGGTATAACCAAGAGGAGGGCATAGACTATGAGGAAACTTATACTCCAGTTGCTCGCCTTGAAGCTATACGTCTTTTGCTTGCCTATGCGTGTTCTAAGGATTTTAAGCTTTACCAAATGGACGTAAAGAGTGCTTTTCTTAATGGTGTCATAAATGAAGAAGTATATGTTTCACAACCTCCTGGTTTTGAAAATGCTGAAAATCCAGATCATGTTTTCAAATTAAAACGAGTTTTGTATGGTCTTAAACAAGCCCCTCGGGTTTGGTATGAAAGGCTTAGCAAATTCCTAATTGATCATGGATATTCAAGAGGTAAGGTGGACAATACTCTCTTTATTAAACACAAAGGGAAGCACATTCTTTTAGTTCAAGTTTATGTCGACGATATAATATTTGGTTCAACTAACATACACTTGGTCGAAGAATTTTCTAAGGTTATGCAGGGTGAATTTGAGATGAGTCTAATGGGAGAGCTGAACTACTTCCTAGGACTGCAAATAAAGCAACTTGATGAGGGTACAGCAGTATGTCAAACAAAATACTGCAGAGAACTACTCAAGCGCTTTGGAATGAATGACTCAAAATCGATTGACACCCCAATGCCTACCAACGGAAATCTAGATAAGGATGAGCATGGTAAGTGTGTAGATGTCAAAAAGTTCAGAGGTATGATTGGATCTCTCTTGTATCTTTCTACTTCTAGACCTGACATCATGTTTAGTGTTTGTATGTGTGCACGCTATCAATCAAATCCTAAGGAATCGCACCTAAAAGCGGTGAAGCGCATATTTAGATATCTTCACGGAACACCTAAATATGGGCTTTGGTATTCCAAAGGAAGTGATTATAGTTTAGTAGGGTACTCCGATTCTGATTTTGCTGGCTGCAAATCAGATAGGAAAAGCACAAGTGGTACATGTCACCTGTTTTCAAATTCCTTGGTAAGTTGGCATAGCAAAAAGCAGGTTTCTGTGGCTTTGTCAACTGCAGAGGCAGAATACGTTGCAGCCGGTAGTTGTTGCGCTCAGATCTTATGGCTGAAGCAGCAACTACAAGACTTCAACATTCAACTCAAACGTATTCCTATAAAATGTGACAACACTAGTGCCATAAACCTTACTAAAAACCCTGTATTACACTCACGCACTAAACACATAGAGATTAGACATCACTTTCTTCGCGACCATGTTGAAAAAGAAGACGTTGTATTTGAGCACGTTGACTCCAAAAATCAGCTTGCTGATATTTTCACTAAACCTTTGGCAACGGAACCTTTCTTCAACATTCGTCGTGAATTAGGGATCTTAGATCTTTCTCATTTGATGTCTTAAGCATGTTGCCTCTTAATTATATTATGCCTCACCTTGATTAATAAGATTCGTTTTAGATAACACTTATCCATCACAAGATTACGCCAACAGAGGTAATATCAATCCTTTCTAAAATTCTCTTACTGCTAAGTGGTTGTGTATGTTAGAACAGATGTCCTTACTCTCGTTGATATAAATTTGATTGCATATATTGTTTGCCTATATTGCTTGCATATTAAAAATCTGACTTATGAATCTTTCTTGGGCATAACCATCATGACATAGTGCATAATGCATATCCATACTGCATCAAAATTCATTAAAATCTAGTTTAGCATCAGTATGCATCGACACAAAACATGTATGCATCGATCCATATATTCTGAATTTCAATTTTTTTTCAACTGGTTCAGGATGCATCGATGCATCCATCGCACTATCGATACACAGACCTGCTATAAACAAAAATGACTGATAGGCATCGATCCATGGCCATTTGCATCGACACATACTGATGCTATTTCAATTAAATGCATTTTTTTTTCTCTCTCATGCATCGACACATCAGCCAATCCTATCACTTCCTATCTCAAGACTTCATATCATCTGTCCTCAAAAACCCCAAAACCAGTGGCTAACCCTAATCTTCCTCATCTTCACTGTCTCAAAAAAACCCTAAATCTCACATCACCATGCCTCCACGTACTATTCCAGCCAGAGCAAAAGGAAAAGGAAAAGGAAAGGAAACAGCCGGTACTTCTCAGCAACCACCAGATGTTCCTCCAAATGCCTTAGACATACTTCATCCTGCCATTGCTGCTGAATTTGAGGAATCCTTCAAGACAAGGTTGGTAATGAAACCCCATGTCTTTGATAAAACAGATGTTATTCATCTGCATCTAACTGATGTGGTTGAACTCCTGCATGCACAAAGACTTGGGTCCTTTCTATCTACAAAGGATGAGTATCATGAGGATTTCATCCGGGCCTTTTATGCTGGTTTACAAACTGGTAGAGGCTATATGTTCCGGTGTTCTATCGGTATCAGAACATATACCTTTGAAGCCTCTGATTGGGAAACGGTATTTCAAATTCCGCCTCCGTCGATGAATTTCAAGTCCTGGCATGACCTGAATTTTGATACTGAGTTTGACATGAAGGACTTTACTCCATCTATCTTAAAGATAGACAGACCGCTAAGTGAGGATGAACACGTCACGTCGGGTATGATAAAGCAAACTCCGCGTATTCTTCATTGGATCATCACACACATTCTGCGCCCAACAAACAGTGGCCATTCTCGGTTGGACAGGGCAAGCATACACCTTCTCTACATTCTGCAAAATAAGGTTCTCTTAAATTGGGCAAACTACTTTGTAAAACGTCTATTTTTCGCGCGCAACAGCTCCAAGAATGTTGCTCTAGGTTATGCCTCTCAAATAATGAAAATCCTTAAGTTTTGGAATGTTGCAATACCTCTTGTCCCTCTCCTATCTCCATCCGCTGCTCAAGAGTTTGACTCTTCCACTCTATCGCATATGGGATATCGGTGGGACAAGGACCGTAAATGCTTCTACTTCTTTGAAAGAAAATCTAAAACCAGAATTTACAACTTTGATGAGCCTTCTGAACGAATTTATGTCGTTGAAGATCAGCCTGATGAAGAAATGCAGGATGCGCCTGAAGAAGATGTGCCTCAAGCTGAGGCCAATGCTGGTTGGGGTGATTGGGTGCCACGAAGGTGGTCTCCTACCAACTATGTACCTGAACCTACAGCCCCTCCACACTCCGGTGGTACTTCATCCTTAATGCCTATTGCGGACATCACTCATATGCTTCAACAGATGGAAATTGCCAACAAAGAACGTCATGAAGAAGCACGGTATTGGAATGTACAACAATCTGAGTGGCACAAGGAGCATCGTGACTGGCATGATGAGCATACACGGATGTATCAGAATCAACACGCTTGGCACCAAGACTTGGTTAAATGGCACCAAGTTTTCTACAACGAAATGTCTGACTTTATGGACGACTGCCGCGAAAATCCTGGTATTATGGACAGATTTAAAAGTATTGAAGTTCAAGACTGATTTAGGCAATACTCCTTCATGGGCCAAAATCCAGACACAATGCCTCCTCCTCCGCCTCCGCCAAGCTACCGAGATCCTGACAGAAATGATGAGGAGTCCTGTGGTGGCCACAATCCAAATTAACCCACCATAATTTCATCTCACTGCATTTCATCTCATATTGCTCAAGTTTTATTTTGTTGCACAATATATGGTTTAGCTTATGTAATTCTTAAACTCGTTCGAATCCTTAAATGCATTTCTCTTTCTGTTTATCTCTCTTGTTATTGCCCTTATTCGTCATTCTTTGTGAATGATTCTTTACTTTGAAGCTTCCTTCTTTGTGATTGATAGCTTTTTATCAATTTTTTTGCCATGTTCTGCTACACCATGCTACCTTGATAGACCTGCTTCTTCCTCTTTTTGATGTTGACAAAGGGGGAGAAAATGCAGATACGCACAAACTCAGGGGGAGTGTGATACATCTTGCCAAGAATTTGCCATCATCAAAAAGGGGGAGTTTGTGAGAAAATTCTTTACTTTGAATTAATTTTGAATGATAGCAAATTGTGTGATCATCATCCAAATGTTGGCTGTGCATTACATTACATGATACATTTGTGTTGTTATTGTGTTTTTATCCCATTCTATTGTTGCATAACTGTACATAAAGACCTACATTGATACTCCTCTTAAAATAACACATAAAATCCATTTTGTGTCAGTATGCATCAACACATAAGCCTATGCATCGATCCATACAGCATGTGGTAAATCACAACAATTTTGTGTTCAGTATGCATCGATGCATACGAGTCATGTGTCGACACATGAAAGGCAAAATGCTCTATGGATCGATACAAACGATCCTTGCATCGATGCATGATCAGTTGAAACAGCCTATGTATCAATGCATACGTATTAGGCATCGATACATGTTAGTAGAAATGTCATATGCATCAATACATGCGAATTATGCATCGATCCATGCTTTATCCATTTCACCAAAATCTCATTCACTTTACAGTATGCATCGATGCATACCCTTATGTATCAATGCATAAGTTTGTTTTATGTTCTAACAGTTCTGTTTTTAGCATATATAAGAGGTGTTGTGACAACAGTGGTGGTCAACGAATTCTTTGAGGAAAAAAACAATTGAACACAAGATCAAAAGCAGTGTAGCAGCAATTGTTTGAAAGCACATAGAAACCTGAAAGAGACTTCATCTTCTTCAACTTCTCAATCACTTTTCTTCAAGAACATCAACTCATAACCATTCTTGTTCTCTGGATTAAAGGATTATCGAGATAACGTTCAGTGGTACGATCAAGGATCTAGCTGTGGTTTTCAGTGGAACGATCGAGGATCTAGCTGAGTTGAAGATTGAAGGGGGTTTCGAGGAAAAACCTACTGGTTTGTCCTTCAAGAACTGGAGTGTTCTTGCGGGTTTGTTAGTCACTTTTGCAGAACAGATTCAGCCGCAACGTTGCGTTTGGAGATCGGGGGATTTCGCAAGCAGGTCGTGGAACCGGTGAATTGTTTGCAATTTTGTGCAGGAAATTCTTGATCGTGCTCAGATCAAGTGAAGGTTCATACAAGAAGAAGTTCTTGGAATTTAGAATTCTGTCTTTGTATCATAACCTTGTATCAACGAATTCGGCAATAATTGATAATCAAAGTTCTCAATTTCATTTGAAATTGAGAGGGAGACGTACCCACACGCGAGGACGACGTGGGGAACTTCCTTACCAAATTTCTGCGTATCGTATTCTTACCTTACTCCTCTTTACGTTTAAAATAGTTTTCGCAATTTCAGTTAGTGTGGTGTGATTGTTCCTTTTGCAAGACAGCATTGGCAAGAAAACCTTTTAATTAAACTCTACTGCTGTTCATCATTGATCACATACACACCAACTGTTTGACAAAATTATTTGCAAGGTTTTATTCATTGGAAATAGACTTTAATGATAAGTGCATTCAATTAGCTAAAATTCTGGTGTTGATTGTTTCTGTCATTCTTATTCAAATCCAGCATTAAACTCGTGTGTCCGTTTTTCTGTAGCGGTTCAGAATAGACGGAAGTCGATTCGGGACTGATATTTTCCGCCAACTTTAAAAACTCTGATAAAATTTTAAATCCGTTAAATTTTAAAGAAGTGATCTACTCACCCCCTCTCTCGATCACTAGCCACACCGTCTAACAGTTGTTATAGTGGATGATTATGCAGATTGAAGAAGTTTTCGGTGGGATTATCTGATTCATTTGGTTCGGCATAGAAGTTGTTACAGTGTTTGATTGTGAAGATTGTTTCAGTGCCTGATGGGATTATTTTGCATATCGCAATTGATTTCATTCAAGTGTTTGATTGCAACATCCAAGTGAAATCATTCAATCTTTGGCGGCAGGTGCTAATGTGGCGGTATCATATCGAGGGTTGGAGTTATTGGAGTTGCTTCGAGTTTGGCTTTGTGGTTGGTTCTAGAAAGAATACAGGTGTATCCTTCCGAATTAGGCATGGCAATGGGGCGGGTCGGGGACGGTCTTTACCTCCTCCAAACCCAAACGGGGATGGAGAAATAAAACTCAAACCCGTCCCAAACAGGTTCAGGTATCCCCGCTCCGCCACCATCCATTTAATAAAATCAATTTTTTTAAATAGAAATATTTATTTTTTTAAAAATCAAATTACATTATGTAGCACCTCAAATTTGCACCTACCATTATACATACATTTTCATATTAGGTCATGGCATATCATGATCCATTGCATAGTATTTGCATTGTTCCCAGTTGCCTCAAGAGCAAGCAATCAAGAATTAGGTCAAACTGATCTCCTGATCAGTCAACCAAGCAAGCAAAGGAATTTCTCATTGAATCAAGGCCTTGGGATTTGTCCAACAAGTTCACATGGCTTGGAGGTCTATTTGAAGTATTTTGGTCAAGGGTTAAGGGCTCAGAGGTCAGCAGTTCATGCCCAGACAGTCAAAAACCCTAAAAAAAGTCAACTGTCAGTCAAAGCAGTGGATGGTGGTCATTCTTGTGGAATTTGGGCACCATGATCAAAAATCAAGAGTTCATACAACTTGGGACATCATTTGAAGTCAAATTCTCAAGGAATTAGGGTTTGGAATTCATCAGAAGAGGTTCAGTCAGCCAGAAACCCTAAAAGTCAACTGTTGGTCAACTGTCCATTTAATCAGTGATTTGATGATTGGATTTGGTTTGTGAGAGTTCATTCATGTCCAAATAGTCATCATACATCATGCCAAACACCATCATGGAAGAATTTGAAGCCTGATCAAAATTTCCCAAAACGGAAACTGGGCCTGTAACTGAAACTTGCCATAAATGGAAAGTTTTGATCCTCAAACTTACATCATGATACAAGCCTCAAATGAATTTTTGCCCAACATGAAAGTTGAAGATCTTGTTCTCCCATTTCCAAAAAGTCCTAGAACTCTCAATTCCCATGTGTGGTTGGCAAGTTATGATCGAATCGATTTCAGAAAATCTTGAACTTCAAAGGGCCATATCTCCCAAACCGTTTGGCCAAATTTGGTGGGGTTTTTTCCTACAAACCACATTTTTCATCCTCTTTCCAAAAATATAAATTTCATGACCTAAAACCTTACCAATCAAAATGGCATTTTTGGACCTTTTTCATTTAAATTCAAAGTTTGACCAAGAGTTGACTTTTTGACTCAAGCATTTTTTCAACATTTGGCCAATTGGAACAGCTCATAAATATCATTTTAAGTGTGTTTGCAAAGCCAAATTATGCAGAACATGTGAATCTTGTTTGGTTGCTTGAATTACAAGAAAAGTACCCTTTGACCATACTTGCACCATACTTGTTTATGCATCCACCATACCATGGTTTGTACTCTCAAAACAGAAGATTAGAAGGCCATTTTACTGTCAATTATGAATACATTCTGCAGCCAAAACCAATTGTACAAGAAGCCATTCCTTGCTTGCTTAAATTTTGGAAAGGACACTTCCACTCCATGCTTCCAACAATACCTTGTACTATCCAAGCAAAGCTTATGCAGGATTTTCTGTCCTTTTGGACACAAATGCTGCAGCCAACACAGCAATAGAAACCAATTCACTACAGCAAAAGAGAAAACCCTTGGCAAATGCTAAAACCATACTATGCCATGTTTTAATGCAGCAGAATTCAGACCATTCTTTCTGTGATGACAGTAGCAGCAGAGGCAGCATGACAAAAGAAACAATTTTTGGCCAAGGCAAATTGATCATGGCATTATTATTCTAAAAACTCACTTGCCTTGCATTTCAAAAAAGGACAACCATGCCTCTTGCAACCTTGCTTGTACCACATTACATTGCAGATTTTTGCCCATGATTTTCTGTCAAAACCAAACAGTAACAGCATGGCTTGCCTTCTCTCTTTTCCTGTCATGAGCAATGTACTGCAGCAGACAAAGCATGGCATTTTTTGATGACACATCCATATTGATCATTGTGAAGCAAGGAGCAAAAACCACAACTTGACTCATATTTTTCCAACCACAAAACCTTTGGCCCTTCCTCTAAAAAAGGGTCTGTCACAATACTGCAGCAGGGAGAGGACTTTGGGAATTGCTCAAACCAAAAAAACTGCTACAGCAAACCACACTCACTCCAACTCACCTGGCCTTTGGTATTTTTCTGTCATCAACACAGTAGAACAAACATCCATTCAACCTTGCTTGGCAACAAAAACCTCACTTGCATTTTCCAACCAAAGCCTGGCCAACACATCCATCTGCATACAGCATTTTCAGGCCTCACCTTTGATATTTGCTTTGCATCTCACAAACCACCATGCTGCAGTCAACTTAACCAACAAACACAAGCCTTGTAATCCTGCCTTGCAAAATAACCAACATGACCTAACTTAACCAAAAAACCTCATTCACAAAATTCACTCACTTTGGCATGATCCATTCAACAGCAACCCTGCCATTTTGCATTTGATCTCCCATGACCAAAACACAATGTTTGCAAACATCACATAGCAGAACCATTTACCTTGCCTTGGCCATTCCTCAAAAATTTGTTAACTTCCCTAGCCTTGCATTGCATCCCTTTTTCCTGCCATAACAAAACCAGGAGCAGACCAACAATTACTCCCTCAAGAATCATCTCATAGGCTTGGCTAAGAATCTAAACACACAAGACCAAACATAGCTGAGCTTACCTACTTCAAGTTCTCATCATTCCAAAGCATCAGGAAGGGCTGTTTCAGACTGCAACACCAAAACAACACTGTATCATCAATTTCTTCAAATCAGCTTGAGCTTTATTTCTTCAAGACCACTTCCATGGCAAATCAAGAGTTGGGCTATATCCTCAAAATAACCACTGCACATCAGTTTGCTTCAAAACCAAGTGCTTTAGTTGCTTAGTTCTTTGTGAACTTTTTGCTTTGCTTTGCTTGTATAAGCAATTTGCATTGAGGTATGTCTCTTTTACTCCATGTAGTCTGGAAGACCTGGCCTGTTACTTGGCCAGGCAACTGTCTGAAGTCCTCCTTAAGAGGCAATGTTTGTGATTGTTTACTTTTGTCCTTGCATAGAGTCAAAGTCCTCCTAAGTGAAGAGGCAATTGGTGGAAGGTAGGGATATGCAATCTATCCCCCACTATTCCGTGTGTCATCTGCTTTGCTCACACCACTGTGTTGATGCATTGCAGATACAAACCCAAGATCTTGTACAACTGTACAGTTGAGTCAGTTTTAATGTGTAGAAGGGTTCCCACTTTCTGAACCCACACATTCTTGTCTTGAGCTCTCCCAGGCCAGGGATAAGAGCTGTGAGGTCTCATCCTCACTTCATCCTTTCATCTGCTTCACCTTAGTCTCTCAATGGCAAGGTTAAGAGCACATTCACCCCATTCCAGAGGTTTGTTTGTTAAGGTTGATATGACCCCTTGACTAAAACCTAACCCTTGTTTGAGCCACTTGTTTGTGTATAGCGTGTGCTATCTGTGCTTGTAGGATTGTTTGACTTGCTTCCTGTGCAAGTTAGGATTAGTTTGACTTGCTTCCTGTGCAAGTTAGGATAGTTTGACTTGCTTCCTGTGCAAGTTAAGTGTGTGTTGCTTGCTTCCTGTGTGAGCCATACTTAGGATAGGTTGGCCCTTGTGCCATTTAGCTAGAAACCTTAACTTAGGGATGATCTTGCATGACAACATCTAGGCTCGAGTCGTAGTCTCCCTAGAATTGTGTCTCCCTCTGTTATCTGGTTAGGCTAGTCCTTTATCCCTGCGTAGGGGAACTACATCGCCCTGATCTTCATACCAGATGAAGTATGTAGGCAGGAGATTGAGCTGATCTCTCCGGGCGCCCTTTTTCTTTTTTGTGTGTGTTGTTTGACAGTTGCTAGGCTCGAGTGCCTGACTCCTTAGCAATTTGTTGTCTGTCTGTTTGAGTGTGTGCTTGACAGTTATAGGCTGAGTCCCCGACTCCCTATCTATCTGTTGTGTTGTTTAGGTTCGGATGCTGACATAAGTCCAGTGATTGGCAGTCGGGCTCCACGTTTGCCTTTGCCTGTGTTTGTTTGTGTGTGTGTCAGCCGAGCTACGAATGCTCTGATTCTTCTCTCGTCCGAGGAGATACGTATGCATAGGATGCGATATCCTAGCGAGCATGTGTCGTTTTCCCAGTCCGAACTACTTGGACTCTGATGTCTATACCTGATAGACTAAGTAGGCCCAGGATACGACATCCTGCCGAGTTCAGTTTCAGTCAGTCTCTTGCGTTTCTTTCAGCCAGTGTGTGTGAGTGTTTGAGCAGTGTTTAGCAACCAATTTCCTTTCTAGTGTGCGTGGATCCCGTAGAGTACTACGGATGCGTAGGGGTGCTAATACCTTCCCTTCGCATAACCGACTCCCGAACCCATCCTCTTTGGTCGCGAGACCATGTTCTTTCCAGGTTTACTCTGAGCGTTTCCTTTCCCTCTTTTGGGATAAATAACGCACGGTGGCGGCTCTGTTGTTCTTTCTTTTCCCGCCGGTTTTTCGCGCGATGCGACAGCTGGCGACTCTGCTGGGGACGTAGAGAAGTTGACCTGTGCTGGTCCATCTTCCCTGAGCGAGTCTCTCCTAGCGCTCTTTAGGTTAGGGTTTTGGTTGCTTTATGCTGTGTTTATTTATTGCATTCATTATTTACTGTTTGCATTCATTGTCTATTGTTTGCATTTATGTTTGCATTAATGTTTGCATTTATTCATCTGTTCACCTGGCTGGTTGTTTGTTTCTCTCTGTGTGGGGGGAAGAGTCAGTTGAGGTAAAAGGTCCAATACCCAGACCATGAGTGCAATCTAGGATACCTAGGAATAGAGTGATTCATGGGAAGCGGGTGGTATGGCGCCACTTAGCGGAACATTGATATCACGAGCAGTTCAGACCCTGGTGGGATGCTGTCGTTACATACTTCGGGTGTGTATATGACAGTATTCTGCGAAAGGTTATTTATGCTGCGTTTCTCTCAGCCTTACCCTGGCCTAGACTACACCCGTGAGTGGGGAGGGAATGATCATTATTACAGGTACCGTTGGTGACTCGGTTCTGTTGGTGACTTGGTTCTGATGGCGACTTTGTGTTCAGACAGTGTTCAGTTAACCTTAAGTGGGATTTATGTTCAAATTTTGACTGAAGCTTCGACCTAGTGATCAGAGATTGCACAAACAGCCAGTCCAGTCTGCATCATTCGCATCATAGCATATTTATTTTTCAAAAGAAACGCAATGAAAAAAAATCAAAAAAAAAAAAGAAGAAAAAAAAGAAAAAAAAACTAATCTCTGCATGCATATCATTTCTCAGGTACATTCCGGAGCTGGTCTACTGATAGAGATGGCAACAGTCTCAGAGCCGAAGCGGAAGACCTGTTCCTACAGCTTTCATCGTGAGCCGTTGACTTCACTGATTGAGTTGGGTAGCTTTGTGACAGATGATCGTCTGAAGAGTTTCGTTGGACAGTATGGAGATATCCTGACAGTGTTGAAGACAGTAGTAGATCCGGTGCCTCTGCAGACGCTTCTTCAGTTCTACGATCCAGAGCTCAGATGCTTCACTTTCCAAGATTACCAGTTAGCACCTACTCTCGAGGAGTATTCTATACTGTTGAGCATCCCGATTCAGCATCAGGTTCCTTTTTTGGATGTGCCCAAGGAGGTTGATTTCAGAGTTGTTGCCAGAGCTCTCCATTTAGGTATCAAGGAAGTCAGTGATAGTTGGAAGTCTAGTGGGGATGTTGTAGGATTGCCTTTGAAGTTTTTGTTGAGGGTAGCTAGAGAAGAAGCGGAGAAGGGAAGTTGGGAAGCCTTTCATGCTCAGTTGGCCGTCATGATCTATGGGATCGTCTTGTTTCCGAGTATGCCGAATTTTGTTGACTATGCTGCAGTCAGTATTTTCATTGGAGGAAATCCAGTTCCTACTCTATTGGCTGACACTTACTATGCTATTCACAGTAGGCATGGTAAGGGTGGGGCTATCAGGTGTTGTCTCCCACTTTTGCTCAGATGGTTCTTGTCTCTTCTGCCAGTCAGTGGACCTTTTGTGGATGCTCAGAGCACGCATAAATGGACTCAGAGGGTTATGTCTCTTACCTCCTATGACATCAGATGGCAATCTTACCGGATGAATGTGAAGAATGTTATTATGAGCTGTGGAGAATTCCGGAGTGTGCCACTCGTGGGGACCAAGGGTTGTATAAATTATAATCCAGTTCTTTCTCTTCGCCAGTTAGGTTTTGTTATGAGTAGAAGACCACGTGAAGCTGAGATAGCCGAGAGTGTGTACTTTGAGAAGAAGGATGACCCTGTTAGGTTGGAGCAGATTGGGAGAGCTTGGAAGTCTATCGGTGTCAGGGATGGATCTGTCTTAGGGAAGAAGTTTGCCGTTGCTATGCCCGATTACACTGATTGGGTCAAGAAGAGAGTAGAAACTTTGTTGTTACCCTATGATAGGATGGAGCCGTTGCAAGAGCAACCACCCTTGATTCTTGCTGATAGTGTGCCTGCTGAGCACTACAAACAAGCCCTGATGGAGAGTCGTCGTCTGAGAGAGAAGGAGCAAGACACTCAGATGGAGTTGTACAAAGCTCAGGCTGATAAGCTGCACTTGGCCCATCAACTCAGGGAGGTGCAAGGAGAGGATGCTAGCAGAGTAAGGAGCAAGAAGAGATCCTATGAGGAGATAGAGTCTATGTTAGATGCGGAGCATAGGGAATGTCTGAGGCTGCAGAGAGCAGAAGCAAGTTATCAGAAGAAGATCAGAGACTTGGAGAAGCAACTCAGAGATAAAGATATCCAGTTGAAGAAGGAAGTAGACTTGAGACAGACATCAGAGAACCACCTTGGAGGAGAAGTGGTAGAGCTGAGAAGACAATTGAAGGAGAAGATTACCCCTCTACCAGAATGCTCAGAATGCTCACTGTTGATAGACCAGTGCCATTACCTGAAGACCCTCATTCCAGAAGACCGTCTGTCTTAGTTTGTATCTCTGATTGTATTTTGTTGAGAATCACCTCCAGGCTTGTTGGATGGGATTCATTTGCGTGTAAGCCATCTCTTGGATCTTTTGTCGAGAATCACCTCCAGGCTTGTTGGATGGGATTCTTTTTTCTTTGTATGTTGTTTATTCAGATATTCTGTTGACACTGGTTGTATGCCTTTTATCCTTATGTATATATAAGGATGTCAGCATTTCCTTGTATCTGTTTGTTCTCTTGTTGCTGCAGGTTGCCATCTTTTCAGGATGGGTCAGACTCTTTGAATGCCTGAGAAATGAGCATATCATGTGCATCATACGCATCATTAGCATCATACTCATATCATTTTGCATAACAGGTGTTCTTGATCGTGACTTCTCACTCTTGGTTCCTGTTCAGGCAGGATAGCTGATCAACGTCCGCACCGCTACTCAACAAGACTGAATCAACAGAGAAGTATGGATCAATTTCAAGCTGAGTTGGCTGAGATGAAGGCTAGCATGGCCCAGTTTATGAATATGATGCAAGGGGTTGCGCAAGGTCAAGAGGAGCTCCGAGCCATGGTTCAGAGACAAGAGGCTGCAAATCCACCGATCAACCATGGTCCGCCAGAGGGAGGCCCGGTCAATGATAACAATGTCGCTGCTGCTGTACCCGTCAACAACTATGCTGTAGGTGATGAGTTGGGGGGTATTCGAATCAACGGTCAACCTATTGTTCCAGATGCCGCTAATGCCAGAGTAGTCCGTGCTCCGGCCCGTAATCCTGCTACGATTGTTGACAGACAAGAGGATATGTTCTCTCTGCTCAGTGAAGACGAAGACGTTCTGGGAAGGGTTAATGAGAGAGACCGCAAAGTTGAGGCTCTTGCTGAGAAGATCCGTGCTATGGAAAGTCAAAATTCTCTTGGTTTTGATGTTACTAATATGGGATTGGTTGAAGGTTTGAGAATCCCTCACAAGTTCAAAGCGCCGTCCTTCGACAAATACAACGGTACTTCTTGCCCTCGCACCCATGTGCAGGCTTATTATCGAAAGATCTCGGCGTATACTGATGATGAAAAGATGTGGATGTATTTTTTCCAAGACAGTCTATCTGAGGCTTCTTTGGACTGGTATATGGAATTGAAGAGAGATTCTATCCGCTGTTGGAGGGATCTGGGTGAGGCCTTTTTGAGGCAATACAAACACAACATGGACATGGCACCG